>NC_134402.1:341451277-342051277 GCF_038048845.1 Mixophyes fleayi | reverse complement strand
CAAACACACCTAGTGCTGGGGGCAGAAGCAGCTGGACTTGTCTTTAGAAGGGCATGTTGTCATGAAAATTTGATGATAGCGATAGCCTAAGAACCTGGGAAAAGCCAATAATAAAATTGTCTCCTGGAGAGCCAACAAATCTGCATTTTGTTTAAGGGAAAAACTCGGGGCCAGACAACTTTTAATAGATTTTAAGTTTTCTGTGTTAAAATTATAAAAAAAAAAGCATGTTTGATTATGCCCATTATTACAGAGGAGATAAAGAAGGATGAGGATAGCAACTTGGCCAAGAAAACCTAAAGACCTCATGGGGTCGGCCATATGTGGTCGTCACTATAGGAGGAAACTACATAATGAGGAAATATCGGGGGGGGGGGGGGTGAAGGCACATGCACAGCCCAAATGAGGGAGCAAGCGTTAACTATAACATGATAGGCATTCTGTTTTTAGGATAGCCAAATTGGCATTTGAGTAAAGCTCTCCAGGTAAAATTAGTATAAAGCCGTTTCTATATATACAGTATAACGGTATGTATAATACTTTTATACATAGACTAATATATGTATATATAATTATATAAACACCTCAACAATTGTAAAACCCTTGCAAAGTTAGACACATAGTATTTGGAAAAACATAGCAAGTTATCACAGTCTAGAACTCCCAAGATGCTAAGTTCTTGTCAGGTCATTCAGAGGAGAAGCATGGACTGGGGTTAGACCATCAAAGGAAGCCTTGGGCCTGCCTCTAGTGAAAAGAGCAAAGGTTCCGAGGCTTGAGTTGCTTGGATGGGAGCGTTATGTAGTCAATTTAGCTGGGCATGAGTGACCAACCGTGTGGTGTACTTGAGACTTCGTTTTCTGGAATGAAGCAAACTGGAGGTGATCTTGTGGTTTACCATTACATATACCTATTGGTTCAGGGTGAAAATATCCTCTCAAGAAGTTGCAGATGTCCACTTAGAGCTCAGCAGTTACACAGTAGGCTCCACTGGCTATACATTTCTATCTGTCCTCAAAGCATACCTTTTATGTGGGAAACCAATAAGCAAAATAATGTATAGATTGAAGGTATATGTTATATATAGCTGTGGTCACCTTTATAATTAAAACATTAAAGGCTTTCTCAAATTCTCTGCATAGGATGTCCTAATCTGATAAATACGCTATCCTGCCTTTCAGTGGTCAACCTATATCCGCGCTACAGTCCGTAAGGAGAGAGGATTGCCAGTGCTCGTGGAGCTGCTTCAGTCTGATTCTGACAAAGTGGTTAGAGCTGTGGCCATAGCTTTGAGGAACCTTTCTATGGACAGAAGAAACAAAGACTTAATCGGTATGTGTCCTTCTATGTAATTTGGCAATCTGTCAAAGAAACTTGTATTTTATTTATGCAATTTACACACACTAAGATTCTTCTTGATCTATTTGGTCAGTTGAAGCAGCTGACCTACCATTACAATTAAATTAAAATTAAAAACTTGGTTGAAGGATTGTCCTCCTCATCATTAATGTGGGGTCATCATTCAGTCTGGATATGCTCTGTGCTAGGATCTGGCAGCTTGTATAGAACCTGGACAACCAGATCACTCATCTGCTCATCCATACATTTATGGGCAAAATGTTTCCTGATTTGTTTGTTTTTTCCGCAATGGTGCTGAACAGTCAGATAACACTACATGTGGCGAACATAAATTCCTTCATCAAGTAGTCAGAGTTCAGATAGCTTTTCTTCCTATTTCAATTATGTATTTATTTTAGAGCAGTTCCTCAAAGTAACTTGTTCGTGTGAATGTTCTGAAGGAAGCTGAGATTTCAATTGTGGTTTGATGTATAAATGTTTTCATGTGCGTGGAATGAAATGCACAAAACCAAAAGTTCTCTAGTTTCCAAGCAACAATATAGAAACCGGGACTGAAGCATATAAATAATATACTATATCTCTGAAACCAATCCCCAAGATAGAATACAAGATAATAGGCGCCTACTGATATCGATGCACATAAGTACCAAAGTATATCAGTCACATGGACAATGTGACTCACTGGGACTGGTGAGAAAAAGTTATATCCATAACACTGTGGACTATTTGTCCTAATTTCCCCTTTTGTCTCAGATTGGATATAGAGAAAGATACCTTAGAGCCATTGTTCATGTGACTGTGATATACTTTGGTACTTTATTATCCTGTATTCTATCTTGGGTATTTGTTGTAGGTGGGGATCCTACTCTAAAAGGAAGGGCTGCATTGCTGATTGTGCGCCTGTAGAAGTCTAAAACTCTTTTTTTGTGTATGTCTGAAACCAGTAGATGTCTGAAAGTTGTGTGTAGTTAATGTAAAGGTGACATTCTTTCAGTACTTCAGCTTTATTTGTCCTTCAGGGAATTACGCCATGGGACAACTGGTGCGAAACCTGCCCGGAGGGCAGCAACGTCCTGCTAAGAACTTGGAAGAAGACACTGTGGTTGCCGTGCTGAACACTATCCACGAAATAGTCACAGACAGTTCTGAAAATGCTCGCTCCCTCATCCAGACACAGGGCATCGAAAAACTCATCACTATCAACAAATCCAGGTGACAAAACTGTACAGTCATGTGACATTGTAAAACTAAACTAGATAATCAAGTAATAAATAATATAATTTTACATTAAAGTGGTGCAGGGTTTTGGGTGGGGAGAATCACCCTTGTTGGATACCCCCTTAAATGTTAAGTGCATTAAATATATAGAAACGGCATAATGATATTAATGATCCTTATATAATGTTTTCCAGTCAGTCCCCAAGAGAAGTGAAAGCTGCCTCCCATGTCCTGCAGATGATTTGGAGCTACAAGGAGCTCCGGAATGCTCTGCAGAAAGAAGGGTGGAACAAAGCAAACTTCCAGGTATGGACTCCTGACTCTTTTATACTGGTCTGTTAGTAAATTACAAAGTGAGCACAAGTGTGTGAAAGTAACACTAAAACTGTGGTCAAAGTCTTTATGATACAATTTTCAATAAAATGATGTACTGAGTGGACAACAAAATCCACTGTTCAGAGCATGCCCATATGCCCAGCGCTGCGGAATCAGTGGCGCTATATAAATAAATGATGATGATGATGTCAGTATGCAGATTTTGTAACATCTTTCAGTTGCAACTCCTTATGACTGGAGAGGCGGGATGGGCAAGGAAGGGGGAGGTGAGCGTAGGCGGAGTACTATAAGTCACCCTTGTATAACCTTGTCACCTCTTATGCAGTGGCGCACGCAGGGGGGGTTTCTGAGTCTCCAGAAACACCCCCCCCTGCGCTAACTAAGTGGCCGCTATAGCTGCACTGTCCTATACAGCAGCCGCGGCGCTGTCAAGGAATCGTCCGCGGCGGTGCTGTAGTGTATACAGCACCGCCGCGGATGCTTCTTAGACAGCGCCGCGGCTGCTGTATAGGACAGCGCTGAAGAAACGGAGCTGCTGCTCATGCGGGGGGGGGGGGGGGGTGTTTTTTTGGGGGGTCCTCCCCCCCGACAATCCTCCGTTCGCCCCTGTTGTGGTCACTGGAGGGCTGGTGAAAATAGATGCAATGATGATCACGATCAGCAGAACAAGTTGCCCAATTCTGATTGGCTGGTTGCAGTATGAGCTCTCCATATAATAGTACTTATTAGTATGTCTGCTGTATTATATGGCATTGCGGCATTCATTTAGCTTTACTTAATTGATTCCAATTGGAAAGAAGATTCCCATTTGATATTTAAAGGAGGCTTATGTTGAGTAGTTGTATATTTGTTTACATGCTTCTATAAATACAATGTTATTGTTTATTTCTACTCTTTTATATGTTGTTGGCAGTGTTTTCCATTTAGACTTGTTTAGCACTATGTTGCCTTGATTTTGTTCTTAATGAAAAATCTATACTTTATTTGCATAGAAAGATATAAAAACAGACATTACATTCTAGTGTACTTTGTCGCTGCACAACTGAAACACAATGTAACGTGAAACATAAATCCGTCATATTTCCTAGCACAATACAAGACATATAGCATACTATGCATCAAGTACTGCACTTCTCATCACATAAGCTAAACAACTGTTCCAACAAAGAGCAGTAGGTGTGAAGGGCAGGTAGGTGGAGAGTGTGAGGGAGGGTAATCACAGGACCCAAACTTTATGGGATAGGCGGATACATAAGGTATGACATTCAAAGTTCAAGCGGTGTGCTGGGGGAAGTGACGGAGGGTAAAGGATAGGGAATCACAGGCCCAAGGCTATATTGTGACACAGACACATATAGGAAGAAGGGGGAACAGAAGAGGTGTTTAGTCCTCTCTTCCTCTTGTTACCTTCATGTGCTATGTAAGCATTTTACTCATAATATTTTATTATAGCTTGTTATGCTAATTTTTTTTTTATCCCACTTAAATTACTTGCCACTAAAAATATGTTCTGTTTAGTACTATTTTTTTTTTTTTTTTTTTTACTTTCTGCCTTGCTGTGAAAATATGAATAGAATAAATTACATTTTCTGTTTATCACAAAGTTGTCTGTTCTTTAATGTGCAGTAAAGCAGAGCCTTGTCTAATGAAAGCTTTCTAAGCTCCTAAACTCAGGGGGGATCCTTATCAGATACCTGTAAATATTCAGAGCTATTTCAGTTTGTCTCATTGTCACTATGCTATCATGGCAGCGTTTAGATGATTGTTTACACTCTATAACAACAATTGTATTCTGCAGTGCTATACAGGCTTAGAGTAGTTTAACCTTCCTCACATGCATTGCTGTTATACTTCATGCTGTGTATGAGCGCGAATGGCTCTCGCTGTGACACACATCAAAGTCTCTAGTTCTCATCATTGTGATGCAGGGTAGTTTACTGCACAAGTGACTGCTGTATTCAAGGGACACTAACAGTTGCACTGAAAATCTATTTATGTATGGATTTATTTATTGAAATTTATTAACCTATATATATGTGTGCGTGTGTGTATGTGTATATATATATATATATATATATATATATATATATATATATATATATATATATATATATATATATATATATATATATATATATATATAATCTCTCTATATCTATTTTGCAACATTTCACTATAATTACAAGCTCACGATTTTGGCAGCAAAGGCTTCACACTGCCTTATGTGATCTATTTATCTATCTCATCACATTACATTAGTTCCTGCCCCGGTGGTCAACTTTGTCAACAGCCGGTTAACCTACTAGTGTGTATTTGATCCATGGAAGGAAACCCATACAAACACGGGGACACCATACAGACTCCACACAGACAAATATTTTAAGATTAATATATTCTATAAAATCTTGAGGAAGCTCTTAATTTTTGATGATGACTCCCTTTTAAATCATTTGTATGTATTGGATCATGTTTCAGTCTGCTACATCAACACTGCCAAAAGGATCCAAAGGTAATGGCAAGTCTGGATTTGATGACAGCACGCTCCCCCTGGTGGATAAAAGCCAAGGTAAGATTTCCCAGAGCTGGGATCAAGTCAATTTTATTTTCTATACATGTATTTAATGTTGGCAATTTAATGTGTCTTTTTGCTATATCAATGTCTTTAAAATCACTATTGGTTACTAACTATTGTAGATATTACCATATTCTTTATTTCACATTGACTGTGTCTTCCTTGTAAGTGGGCACTTTGACAATTATGTAATTATGTAGAAATGGTTGATAAAATAAACTTCTCCTTTGTTACAGTAAACAAGAAATCTGGAAGCCGGGATATGATCCCCATGGGGGAGCTGGGCCCTGGTAAGAAAACAATAACAGATTGCACTGCCAGAAAATATAGTGTGTGCGTGTGAATATCCTGCCCTGTTCCCTTTGTACAAACTTTTTTCTTCTGTCGCGGACGGCTGTGTCTCTTCAGTGTTGGTTACATTGTTGGTATGACTGTTGTACTGTTATTTTTATTATTCTAAAGTTGACACTGATTCCGTCTTCACCACTGGTCATACTTCTTATTCTATTTCAGCAATGTTTATGTGATAATATACCTGCCTGACACCTGAATGTAAAATTGGTACAAAGTAGGCCACACCCTAATCCACCTATACCAATCTGGTCACAATACATTGTGAGTCACTCATACCAAGCCCTAGTCCTCTCATGTAATGTTCATATCTGTCCACACAATGCCTTGATCTGCTCATACCAAGCCCCAATCCACTCATGTAACATGCCTATCTGCGCATATCATGCCCAATCTGCTCATGTAACATTTTTATCTGCGCATACCATGCCTTGATCTGCTCATACCATGCTCCAATCTGCTCATGTAACGCTCCTTTCTGCCAAAACCATGCCTTGATCTGCCCATACCATGCCCCAGTCCGCTCATGTAACGTGCCTATCTGCATATACCATGCCCCAGTCTGCTCATGTAACGTGCCTATCTGCATATACCACGCCCCAGTCCGCTCATGTAACGTGCCTATCTGCGCATACCATGCCTTGATCTGCTCATACCATGCCCCAATCTGCTCATGTAACGTTCCTTTCTGCCAAAACCATGCCTTGATCTGCCCATACCATGCCCCAGTCGGCTCATGTAACGTGCCTATCTGCTCATACCATGCCCCAGTCCGCTCATGTAAAGTGCCTATCTGCATATACTACGCCCCAGTCCGCTCATGTAACGTGCCTATCTGCGCATACCATGCCCCAATCTGCTCATGTATGTAACGTTCCTTTCTGCCAAAACCATGCCTTGATCTGCCCATACCATGCCCCAGTCCGCTCATGTAACGTGCCTATCTGCATATACCATGCTCCAGTCTGCTCATGTAACGTGCCTATCTGCATATACCATGCTCCAGTCCGCTCACACCATGGGAATTTTTGAGGAGGCTTTGCCCCTTTTGCAGAGGGCAACACTATTTTCGGATGCAGACTGTGGACTCTTGGCAGCTGTATAAACCGTATATTTGATGTTTTCTCTATTTATTTTGCTGCACAGTGCTTCTATGGGAATACATTAACGACAGCAGATGTCTCATAATTGTGGTCACATTGTAGTGAGCAGTCTGTATCACTTTACACCTTGTAATGATAACAATGTAACATTGGGGAATAACAGAAACAGAAGAAAATGACAATCTATTTGGAATTTTATAGCTCACATGTTATCTCTTCAGTGTTGACTTTCAAACATACATATTTTCCAGTGCATCATTGTACCTGTGAGAGTCATTGCTGAAGATATAGCAGTGTCTGCCCTCCTGTGGCGTCCTGTGGTTTAGCTTGGTTGCCTTGGGTAACAGGCACGTCTGTGCCACCAAGGCCTGTCTTGTCCACCCCCTTCCACTCCATGTTTCGATACCATCTCTGCAGGATTCACTGACTGATACATCCAGGCTACAGGCAGCTTGGTGAGGATGTTGCAGAGGAGTGACAGATAGTGTTACTGCTACTATCCTATGCATGAGTGCAATGACTGGCTGGAGTTTATTGTCGCAATCATTCAGCGCAGGGCTGTGATGTCACCGCAGGCCGCCTTCCCCCACTATAGCTGCACTTTACAAATATATAAAGCCAGAAAACTGCTACAAGGATTGACAGATATGACTGCAAAAGGGTTTACAATAATACAGACAAAAACAGACACATTTCTTGGGCAAATATCAGATTCAATTGTGATGCTATTTAAAGATGGACTTGTCCTTTTAGATATCATGGTAGAAAGTCACAAGTACATTTTCCATGAGTAAAGCCTGAGCACACTTTTTCCTCAGATGGATATTCCACTATTGATCACAGGGACAAGGAACGCAAATACAGATCAAATGAAAACATGGGAGATCTGTCAGAAAAGGAGCCCTTGAAGGTACTAGTTGCTTGTGTCCTTTGTTCTTTCTGTGGCCTGTTGGAGAAGACAGTGTGGGAGTGTGTATGTATCTGTACTAGAACGTGGTTCCTGGGTATGCTTTGCTGGCGGTGAATTTCTTTACCTAGATGCTTACAACACATCTTCAGATGGCATAAGTAGATGAATGAAATGGTTATGATCCATTGGTTGTATGCTCAGGACTGTACAGTTCTGCTACGAAACACTGCAACTTCTTCATAAAACATCCTGCTATATGAACTTATGTTGTGTATCTCTTCTCTCCAAGTAAAACAAGGCTATGCTTATATATGTCACTTCCTTGTTTAAATGTTGGTTTATTTATTGTAAGTGCAAATGTGCATAAACCTGTAGCAACCAGACATTTACTTTACTTACCTACATGGTACTAGATTAATCAGTAATTGGTTGCTTGAGTTTCTACAGTTTTTTTTATTACATAGCCTCCAGTGAAGCCAGTAAAGTATAGTTATTTTTTCATATGGTGTCCACTAGGTGGCACTGTGATATTGTAATACTTGGATAAGAGTTGTGCTCCTGTGGATAAGTTTCCCAGGCTAGTACTGTTTGTTTGTTTTCTTTTAATGTGATCACTGGGAAACGTTAATGCAGAAGGGGCATTTTCCGACTTTACAAACAGATTCCTTTTGCGCTTATCCTAAATTTGGCAGCTTCATGGATACCAGTGTCTTACCTATAAGCTGCTCCTATTATATGTTCTTGAGTATTCGTGTATTACAATACGTGCCCGAATGTTTACTGTATAGTTAAGTAAATAAAAAATTACTTTTTTAAACAACTAAAACATTTAATATATATACATACCTTCCCCAGCTATCGGCCCATCAAGTGTGTATATTTTGTTCCTCTTCTCTCTCCTTTTATATCATCTTGAAGAGTTAGGACTCAGTAACAGGTGTTTTCTCATGTGTGGGCTCTGTCCATTGTGATCCAAATGATGTAACCCAAATGTAACATGATTAACATTCATAATGTTTTATGACTACATTATTATATCTATGAGTTGAACAACACAAGGAAGATGTTTCATTTAGAGTTTTACCACTTGCCAGTGTGAATTACCCATTTGGAGTGCCCTGGTTCAGATGGCACATGGTAAACACACTCCTGTGAATAGGCCATTAATGTCAGAGGCCAGCAGGGTGATACTGGTTGCTGAATTATGTCAGAGTTGTACATCTGCACATTTGTCTCTGTTACCACCCCAGTCACAGTAATGTAAGCTGCACTTCACTGTGTGTAAATCTCCACTGTAACTTGATTTAGTGGTCTGCATGTATGTACAGTCCTGTCCAAAAATATTGGCACCCTTGAAGTATTTTCTAATAATGCACCATTTCTTCCAGAATATTGTAATAATTAAAAAAAATATATATTTTCTATTTCTTTGGTTTGCCGTGGAATAAAATACAAAAAGCAGAAAATACTTTAGCTTATTCCACACACAAATCCTTAAATGGTCCGACACAAATGATTAGCAGCTTTTATAAGTAGTTAGAAATAACTAGATTTGAAGCAGGTGATTCTCCATCACACTGGAACTGAACTCGGCTATGGCGAGTAGTAGGTGCCTGCAATATAAAAATAATTAATTAAATGAGCTTGAATAGAGAAAATTACTATTTCTCCTGTTTTGCATTAATCGTTGTACCTCAATGAGCATGGAGAAAAGACAGAAAGACAAACAATTGTCTAAGGAGGTCAGTCAGAAGATTGTAGCCAAGCCTGGGCAATCTCAAGAACACAAATCCATCTCCAGACACCATGATGTTCCTGTTTCCACCGTATAAAATGTTATTTGGAAGTTTAAGGCCTGTGGAACTGTACCCATCCTCCCTGGAAAGAGAACATGTGTTTGAAGATTGCAGCACAGGATTTTCAAGTAGTGGAGAAAGCACCTCGATAAACTGCCAAACAGATCCCATCTGGCCTTCAGACACAAGGTCCGACCGCGTCAACTCAATGAAAGGGAGTTATATGGTAGGAGGCCCAGGTGGGCCATACTGTTTATTGGGAGACCTAAGAAAGCCTGACTGGAGTTTGCCAAAACACCACAAAACAAGTCAAATTCTGAAAGGATGTCCTTTGGACTGACTAGATGAGATTATGTCATTTTGACAAAGCACAAAATCGCTGTGTTTAACAAAAGTAAAATGAAGTTTACAAAGAAAAGAACCTTTCCTGCAGTCAGTATGGAGGAGTGAGTGATGTCTTGGGGGTGCTGTGCTGCAGCTGGCATGGTGTTCTGCAATGTATACATGGCATCATTACCAAGCACAGCGTTGAACCAGGTATCAGGCTTGAACGTCCTTCAAAAGACACAAGTCTTTCAGCAGAGCGATAGCCCCAAATAATATTAATAATACACAATTTCTTCAACAAATTTGTAGAAATTAAAAAATATATATTTTGGTATCCGCATGTATATTTCTTTGGTTTGCTTTGAAATAAAACTCAAAAAGCAGAATTATTTTTTTTTTACCTTATTCAGTACAGAAATCCTAAAATGGTCTGAAAAAAATTGACACCTTTCAGTAGTTAGAATTGGATTCAAGCAGGTGATTTTGATCACTTTGGAACTGAACTCCACTATGGTGAGTAGCAGGTGCCTGCAATGAAAAAATGATTCATTATTGAAAGCACACAAGCAGAGCAATAAACACTAACATACTTCCAAAAACATACTTCTCAAGACCAGACAAGGTCAAGACAAGATGTTGGACTATTCTGAAGTGAGTCAGCAAGGAGTCCAGATAGAAATCCCATAGAACACCGATGGGGAGCGATCTGGAAACAGCAATTGTGAGTAAGGACCCTTCAAATGTGGGAGGACTGGAGCAGTTTGCACAAGAGGAGTGGACCAGACTGCCAGTAGAAAGGTGCAGGAAGCTAATCTAAGAAGCTGTTGATTGCAGTTATTTTGCCCAAATGTTGTACTATCAAATAATAAGTCTAGGGTGTCAATATTTGTGTCCACGACTGCGACAGAGATGAAATAATAATATGCTTCTGAGAGCATGTAAAAATGTATTTTTGTATTGTTCTGCACTGTTTACCTGTAGTAGTGTATTATTTTATGAAATGTTGCACTAGATTGTTGTTTTGAAGCTCTCTCTTTTTCTAGCATTTTGCCGCTCCTTTAATCCAGTGTTCACTAATTCCTTTCTTTACAAGCCTTGGCTGGTGTTGCACCTTTCCTCGCATTAATCTCTGTTTTGCTCTCTCCTCTCCTTTACTGCTGCTGCAGAATGATTCAAATAAGAAACACATTACCCGGAGTAACAGGCCTACTGTCAATCTGGTGGATGCACGCGACACTAAACCGCAGCCTGTTGACTCCTGGGTCTAATTTTTGCATGCATGGTAGGTCTGTCTATGTCTCTGTTGGTTCTTGGTTGTGTAACGTTTTGCTGCTGGAGATATAATATCTTTTTGAATCTACCAACACTAAATAGGACCTAATTCTTTTCCTGCCTCCTGGGTGCATGGTCCAAAAACTCCCTCTCAGATTGTTAAAGCTTTGAAATGTGCATTGGAGTATTGCTATGCATTTTGTTTCTTCTCTTAATTATCTCTACTTTTTTTGTTTAACCTGCTCCGTTTCAGTTACTAGACTCTAATATTCGTGACTAATGTTTGCCAATGGAGACTAGGGGGTAAATTTATCAAGCTGAGGGTTTGAAAAAGTGGAGATGTTGCCTATAGCAACCAATTAGATTATAGTTATCATTTATTTAGTACATTCTACAGAATGACAGCTAGAATCTGATTGGTTGCTATAGGCAACATCTCCGCATGTTAAAACCCGCAGTTTAGTAAATATACCCCTAGGTTTGTATGTATTAACTATCTGAAAGAGCTACTAATAAACATTATCAAATATATATGTAACAGTGTCTGTACCTTGACAGAGCTTGATATATTCTACACTCTATTAGCATTTACACGTAGCTCAGTGCCAGCTACCATCAGCAGGTCTCTGTAAGGACACAGTCACACAAGAATTTTCTGTCATTGTGCTCCAACCAGAATACAACCTGGGGGAACTATTGCAGCATAGATCTCCATTGATCTGCAGGCTTTGTTGCCTATGATGTCCGTTTTCTTGAAGTAACATCCAAGGAGCGTATGTCACTGCTGTCTGTGTGGGTAGCGTAGGCAGCATGGCAGAGTGATGAGATATCTCTATTCCACACTATTTCCCCAGCGGCTTTCATGTGTTGTATTCCGTTTGCATGGTAACAAGAGAACCCTCCAGTACTGAAGCCTGGAGCAGTGTCCTTCAGTGAGAGCACTGGCAGGAAGTCTGCTGCTCCTGACAATCACATCTTTATCTTGAATTTTAGTTCTGATAAACTAATGACCAATATATGACAGTGTTCCTAATAGTTATTTTATATAATAGGAAAAGTTAGCTATCCTTTAAAGTGGGCAGAATTATTCCAGCAAAATGTAACAAAATATTTGCTGATGGTGCTGATTTAAAGCCTCCATTATGTGACCATTTGTATTGGAGAACCACCTCAATGAGTTTACTCAAAATAACATTTGTAAATGTGCTTATTATTCACAGGCTTAGTTCTGTAGCCGTATCAAATGGAGAAAGAATGTGCAATTTATGACAGATCACACTGTATATATTTGTCTGCTGTTGATAATGACACTATAGTAATATTAATTGGTCGTGCTAAACAAACGTTGGTATCATGAACTCGCCAAATAAGTAAGTAAAACATAGTAATCTATGCCTAGGGCATGGATACATGGCCCCAAAGAAGTCATTGAGCTGCACCGGTTCTCCTGTTTGGAAGTGAGAAGAAACAAATACAACAGAAGTTTCTATTCAGCAGTGTTTGGAATCATTGCTATTATATCGCTTCAAAAGTTTTTCCACTACTATATGTATTTTCCCCCAAACCTCTCAGATTGTAAGCTTATTTGAGCAGAGCAATCTTTAACTACGTCTCATGTTACTATGTGATTTGTATCTATTATGATCCTTCCCCTCAATAGACAGCACTTGTCACTTGAAATGTGTCAGTGCTTTATAAACACAAGTTGCTGATACTATTATTAATACAACGATACATATATATATATATATATATATATATATATATATAGTTTACATGTTTAACACACTCAGATTTAACACACGATTCCCAGATGAGATAGTTAGGAAATAACTTGCAGTTTACAAATTTTACACCTAAAGCTGTGATCCCAAGCAACAACATGTGTGTGTTTTAATTTGCATATTCTAATATCTGTTTTCAAAAACGCTAAAGATTAGACCGTATTATTAGATGTTTCTCTTCTCTGCAATACTGCTTTTCTCAGGCTGTTTTTTCTCTGTGCTGAGTCTACCTCTGCCAATTAAATCAGGTTTACTACTGTAGTGCTAGTTTGTATTATTTGGATTACATAGTCATGTCACAAAGACAAGCTTTTGAGAGCTGTAGAACCTTCTTCAGGTCAAGCCACACTGAATCAAATATTCAGGACTCGGTTCAGATTAATTACTGCACTTCAGTATTGTTATACATAAAAAGGAACTGGATCTCTTGACAGCTCCTCTAAAAAACAAATGTTAGTCCAACTAAAAAAGTATCCTCACATGCTACAATACTCAACCTGATTTACTATCACATTGTTAGTCAGGACACATAAATCCCTCCCATGATCCATTCAAACCATGCCCAGGTTGGCCCAAACCATCTGTGCATTACCGTGAAGCCATGCCCTTATCTGGGTCTGCCATTCCACGTTGAGCGTGACACTGTGAGGTAAGCTGCTCAGACAAGCAGATTTAGCCATTCGGATTTAGTGCTGTCCAACTTTGCTAAGCATGTAAGAGACCAGATTCCTTATATCTTGTTCTTTGTGAGTTGGGCTAAAAAAAACAAACAAAATCAAGTGAGTGGAGCTGACTGATGCACGATAAAGATTACGGCTATTGTTTGATGCCAGTTTCTGCCATTCCTGGTGAAACTCCGATCGGTTCTGTTTGAATTGGTTTGTGCTTGTCTAGTGATCCTGATCGAAAGCCAATCAAAATGTTTCTTAAAATATTATAGTACCCCTTTAAAGAACTTATCCTATTAATAAAATGAGGAGCTTAAAGTAAAAATGACATTATTTAAACTTAATGTATAAGGAGTGGACTGAAAAATGGATGCACCTGGTAAATGAGGGACACCAAGCCTATTGAAAGCTATGGCTTCCACACAGGTAATTAAGCAAATAACTTCTCAGAATGGTCATGGATAAGTAGAAGATGTTGGACTATTCTGATTTCCTATAATTATGGCTAGCATGGCTGCAAGAGACCACAGTAGCTTTGAAGAGTGGTGATTGTTGTGGCATATTTGGCAAAAGCTTCAATGACCAAGACCGCTCAAGAAATATCTAAGGCAATATTATTATCTTTTACTTATATTGTGCCGCAAAGGGTCCGCAGCACCGTACACGGAGCATTGGACAAAACAGAACATGGAATACAGGGCAGTAAAAAAAAAAAAACAGAAAAAAAAGTGCAATAAACATCATTACATCATTGCACTACGCAGCAGTTCTCAGCTGTAAAGAGGTAAAAGTGGGTTCGAGAGCATTGAAAAACTAAGAAGAGGAGGGGTGTGAACTAAAGCAGGCTGAACCTGTGCTCAGCAGTATTGGCATAACTAGCAATATCAGAGCAGTGATGGAGATGGTAAGGCAGGGGAGAGGAGAACCAAGAGTAGGTGACTAGTGTTGAGTTGCAAAATGAAGCAGGGGAGCCGAAAGCAAAGTTAAGCAGGAGGAGGACGACATGAAAGTTAGAGGGCCCTGCTTAAGGGAGCTTACAGTCTAAACAGAGGAGGCAGACTCACAGGAAACACAAAGTGGGGAGTCCGAGAACTCTGAGGAGAGAGATGAACAAGAGGGCAGAATGAGGAGGGATGAAAGAGGCTAAGAAGGATCATGAAAAGGCGGGTTGAAGATGGGCCAGAGGAGGTTAGACAGAGGAAGGGTAGGCTTTCCTGAACAGGTGGGTTTTGAGGGAACTCTTGAAGATCTCCACCCTAGGAGATAGCCTGATAGAATGAGGGAAATCTCTCCAGAAAAGGGGGGCAGCACAGGGAAAAATCTTGAATGTGAGAGTAAGAAGTGGTAATCAGGTGGAAGGTGAGGCGGCAGTTGTTGGTTGAGAGGAAGTATGAATTGAGATGAGGTTGGAGACGTATGGAGCAGTGGAGTTAGAGAGGGCTTTGTTGGTGAGGGAGCAGTGCAGTGCTTGACAGAGGGGGGACAGATGTAGCCCGGCAAGAGAGGAGGATTAGTCAGGCTGCAGCATGGAGTATTGGCTAAAGAGAAGCGAGACGGGAGCGAGGGATGCCAGTAGCGAGGAGGTTGCAGTAATCAAGATGGGAGATGATCAGAGAATGGGCATCAATGGAGAGGAAGGGTCTGATACAAGCAATGTTGCGGAGATGGAAGAGGATTGGATGTGTAGCATAGGAAGGAGTCAAGGATGACACTCAGTCATTGAACTTGGGGATAAGAGGAGATGATGCTATTTTGAATATCGATGGAGAGTATGGGAGGACAGGAGCATCTTATGGGAGGGAAGACTGCAAGTTCAGATTCGCCATAATGATTTTAAGGAATTGTTGGGACATCCAGGAGGAGATGGCAGAGGCAGCAGGACACTTTAGTGAGGAGGTAAGAGTAGAGGTCAGGAGAAGAGATTTGGGTGCCATCGGCATAGAGGTGGTATAAGTAACAGATACGTTCACCCAGTGAAGAAGTGTACATAGAAAAGAGCAGAGGACTAAGGACCAGGCCCTGAGAGACTCTTTTAGGAAGTGAGAAAGATAGGAAGCTTGGAGGTGAAAATTTGAAAGAGTGATATGAGGTGAACCAAGAGAGGACCGTGTCAGAAAGTACAATGGTGCGAAGGATATGCAGCAGTAGAGGGTGATCCACTGTCTCGAAGGCAGCTGATATGTCCAAGAGGATGAGAAGGGAGTAGTGGCCTTTAGAATTTGACATATAGAATATATATAGAAGGTCATTAGTGACTGGCCAGATTGGAGAGGATTGAGGATGGAGTTGTCGGAGAGGTAGTTAGTGAGACTCCTGTAGACCAACCATTCAAGCAATTTAGAAGGAAAATGGAGAAGAGAGATGGGACGGTAATTGGACAGGGTGGTGGGGTCGAAATTTGGTATTTTAGGAATGGTGGAGATAATCCCTCATCCTTCAAAAATGCTATTAATGTTAGGAATTCAGAGAAAAAAAGCTCAGCAGCTAAGGGCTACAGTGAGCAGACGCATGTATATCTCAATGCTGAACTGCAAGCCAAGCAACTGCAGAGCAGTTGACTGAAAATTTCAACCTATGGTGCAAGCAGCCAGCTTAATCAAAAGCGATTCAACAAGAACTTCAGAGCCGGATATTATAATCAGGTGCTGTGCAGAAGCCACTCATTACACCTGGCAAAGCACAGGCAATGGAGAACTGAGCAGTGGAAGACAGGAATATGGTGAAATGTCTATCATTCTAAACCATGTTCTCGATGAATGAAGGACTGTACATCCCTGACTTCTGGTTTCCAACAGTAAAATATTCTGGTGGTTCTATAATGTTGCAGGATGTATTTTCCAGACATTTTTTGGAAGCAGTCATTCACTTTAGGAAACAAGCTCAATTCTGATCTCTGCTTAATGGTACCAAGTGATCTTCACCTCATGTTGCTACATTTTTTTCCCAATGGGACGGGTGTCATCCAGGATGACGATCCCCCACCCTTAGATAGCTTTTGGTTTGATATTAATATTGTCAGTGTGTCATGGCCCTTTCAGCCCACTGATCTGAACAATCATTTATGGTATATGCTTTATTGTGGAAGAATGGTGCTGCATCCCTTCTGCTAAATTTCAGATATTGTTAGACTCAAAGCCACGGTGCATATAGGCCGTACTTACCACACTTGTTGATTTGACGCCCTCTTAAGTGACTTTATATTGGACTTTTTATTTTTGTCCGCTCTGTACATTTTAGCATGGTTTACAATGCATATATGTTACACCACAAATATCTCTTGACTTTTTTTTTTTTTTTTTTTTTGACCACTATTTTTCTCACTTCCAACGTTCCCCTCCCCCCCCCCCCCCCCCCCTTGCACATGCCAAATTTTAATTACCATTGTTTTCTTCTGTTCCAGGGATAAACCTGCAGTGATTCTTTTTGGGAAAACATTTTTTATGTTCCTTTTTTATTTTTAAACCAAGAATCACAAATTTGACTACACATAGGAGGTATCATTGCCCACCACTGCCACGACGTTTTCACAGGAGGACCATTTTGGTAAGAGACTGGATGAAAACTACAATCTGCTGTGACTGAGAACCAAACTATGTGATCATCGCCAAAAACCGCTGTTGCTTCATTTTACTTCAGAACTGATACTTTTTTAGTACATATGTATAGTATATATTCATAAAGTAACATTCCCTGTGAGACATCCTGCATCTTGCGCTATTTGAGGAAAATCGTCTTTCTTATGGAAAGCTGGGATGGTGCAGATTATAGGACTAGAAAATGAAGGGAAATGTTTTTATTGGACAACTTTCCTGCACGAAAATACAAAAAAAAGCCACAAAACTCTTTGAGACGTTGGATAAAAAAAAAACAACTGAGCACTTTTCCTTTTCTTCGATTTTCTGTTCGTTGCCTCAGCTTGAACTGTGGAAAAAAAATTATTAATGAAGTTTTGTGGCCTGAGGTGCATATAATTTTATTTTCTTGCCACAAAATAATGGGAATATCATTAGGTTTGTGGTTTTCACCAAGGTGGAGTAAATCGTAAGTTGCTGCATGGAATGAGGAAGTGGCGATAATATTGTTAGAAAACGTCTTTGCTGTAGACCCCGCTGGTTTCGTCTTTTCGGAAAGGAGTTGGAATGTGATTTGTGAGGCTTTGTACGCCTCCCGTAGAGATATCTCCCCAGGAGTCATCTTTCTTCTGACTTTTGGAATATGTTAAAGACTGACTTTATTCTGCCTATAACTCATGACCTTAGCAGGACTTTTATTACTGCAAATGTGCATGTCATAAACTGGAATGCAGTTTGAACTCATACATATACATCATTTTACAAACTGTGTGTATAATATATATAATATATATATATATATATATATATATATATCACACACACATAATAATACAGTCAACATACCTAGAGCTGGTCTATCCAGAGCTTACAGCTACACTATGTTTCTATCGTAGCAATTTGTGTGCAGACTATTTTGCTGTATTATAATTTTGCCTTTTAACTTGTGCTCTCTTTACTTAAATTGGAAAAGATCCCCAGAGATGGAGATTACCAGTCTTCAGTCTTGGATCTTTGTCCAAAACTCTCATCTTGCGATCACCTCAACCATTTTAAGACATTTTACCATGAAAGCATTGCTGCAATTCTAATCTTTTGATTAAAATAACAAATCACAGTTATTGTTGAATTTTAGTGTATTTTCAGTAGGTGCTCAAACAAATCTGTTGCAAAGGGTAAGGTGTGCATTTTATTCTTTGGGGTATGCAGGGTTGGGATGGGACTGTCTTTTTGTTTTCTTACCTTAATGTTATCTTTCATGCTGTACTAAACGTAATGTTACGTAGATGTTTTCTTGGATGTAACAAACACAGCAGTTGAGAGGATCTGAACTGGTTGCTGTCAGGTCCATCTATTTAATGTGAAATGGTGGGGTCAACCTACTCCCTTGTAACACCTGACCTGGATCTCAGCAACTGTAGTACTTCTGGTATTGTGGTGAGTGCAATCAATGTATCCGGACTTGCTGCAGAAAACCTTTTTACTCTATAACACTGAATCGCGCTGCGACCATCTTAACCCCTTTTACACAAAGCTGCGCGTATTCCATAACTCTCAGATTACATTTAGCGCTTATTATCCTCCCAACTACTAAAGTATCCAAATACATACACTCCTATACACCATGTGTATTCACATAGACAGTGATATGGTTTATTGCACATTTACAGTTTTTTGTAACCCCATTTATATGATCTTCTTATGATTTCTAAATACGGCCTTCCTAGAGGAACTTTTGTCATTTTAGACTATGGACTGTAATTTTATCATTATTGTGAATATAACATTTTCTGAGTGACTGTTAATATCTTTAGTTAGCGTTACTTCTGTCAGCAGTGAAATGTGCACTATCAGTGCCTAGAAACCATAAGCTGTATGGTGTTATTAGGGTGCTCGCTTAAGTAAGTATCAGTTTAACAAAGGATATAATGTGACACTTGTTGAACAATCTCAATCTAAAGATCCAAATGATAGTGGATTGCCTGTCCATTTACAAGCATTTGGATTATCCAGTTTTATGTATGCTTAATCTTTGACTATTACTGTATTTTTGCAGCTATGCTCTGTGCTCATATGGCATAGTGATTACATAAGTCTGTAAGATATATATCTAGTAAACAGAGTGGAAGTACGTGCTGTAAATCTGGTGAGAATGGATCACCGTGCAACCTACAAATAGATATTTATGTAATATAGATGATCTGTGTAATTTGTAGATTGTCAGAGGTGGGTGCTATAAGAAAGGCTGGATTAAATTGAGGAGGGGTGCTATGATGCATTTTGTAGAATTTACCACTGTGACTATTTGCTGTACCTAATCCCAAAAGTCATATGGCAATAGCGTGCTCGATCCTCAATATCCACTCAGTCTACAATATATTATTGTAGCACTAGGACTAACATCACTTTTGCAAGTGCCAAACCTCATATTCTTAGAACAGTGAGTCTAGTACAGATACATCTTGGTATTCCAAGGGGGGAAATGAAACAATGAATATATGGAACATTGTGATAATGAATATATCTGCTATAATTTGACTTTTAATACTGATGTTATTTCTGGTGCTGAAACTTTTGGATGAATCAATGAAATGATAATATGGATATTACGTTTCTATACTGAACAATACACTTGTTGTTGAACACTGCAGGAAAAGGAAACCCGTTATAGGTCACTTTGTCTTGTATTAACACCTAAAAGAAAAATGAGGGGTAAGCATTTGTGTTTTAGCCAAGCCATAAATAACACTAACACCAACACCATCCTACTACCTACTAAGCCAGAGCACTTCCTCAAAACTGGGCCCCCTGCTGTCTACATTACACAAGTCATATAAAATGACATAGTGAGGATACTGCTTAGGCTTCCTTTAAGTAGTTATTGCATTGGAACTTTGACCAGAGATGTATTGTCCCATGTTTGAGCTGCAGTTTCATCGATTTGCGCCAACAGTAGGTCCTAACCATGTAGGTATTGGTTGTACACCGCATCCATTATTGTTGTGTAACACCTACGCATGTGGCATTCCTCAAGGGCTGCATGTTATTCGCACATTTGTTTTTGCATTAGTCTTGTGAAAGAATTACGATTCTCAGGGGCATATTCAATTGTCCGCGTTACTTGGAAAAGTAACGCGGCGTACGCACTATTACCGTTATTACGGTATCTTTAACGCTGGCTTTCAGCTAGCAGCTCAGGGAGCTGCGAGCTGAAATCCAGCCTAGAAATACCGTAATAACGGTAATAGTGCGCACGCCGCATTACTTTTCCAAGTAACGCGGACAATTGAATATGCCCCTCATAGTCACTTCCATGGAAGAATAACATTTTGTATATTAAGAACACTAGTAATTAAAATTAAAAACATAATTTTTTGATATTACTAAGAAAATGTATTGAAGCATGCAGTGAGCAACTTCTGTACAACACCTTCCTAATCAAACATGCCCCAAACATATAACAATTAGGTGGGGGGGCTTAAGGTAACTTTTGAAGTGGATGGATTGTAATAACCCAATGTAAATGAACACCTTGGTTGGAGCTTTATGTAACAAGGAGGCACTGGAGAGGGGACTCCCTGTTTGTCACACAAAAGTGGGAAAGCCCCTTTAAATGGAGTCTTTTCGTTATCTGGGTTTCCATTCCACTTGAATAGCTAACTATACAGAACATCTGTGCAAACTTTAAATACAACCATCTGTTGTACCTTAAAAGCTAATTAGATGGAATATGCAAGCTTTCAAAGATGATCAGTGAACGACTTGTTTATATTTACTAACGTGCTTTAACCCATCACCTAGATTTTTTTCTATATGGACAGATTTAATGATTCATCTGTTCCAAAATATCTATTTATATTGATTTGTTCTATAATATATGTATGTTAGTGCTGGATGGAGACTGCCCTTGGGATAGGTTTGCCACGCTTTTGCACTGATTACAACAGAAAAGAATACTGGATACAGTTGACCCCTCTCATGCTTCTGTACCTGAATATGGTGCTATCCCAAATTGATATTTATGAAAAAGATGCCAGTCGCATTCCGAAATCCGCTGATTACTCAGTTTCTCATTTGCACACTTATTTCACTCTATGTGAGGACAAAATCCTCAAATGAAGTGACTGATTTTCAAGATTACCAAAGAAACACAGTCGTCATTCCAAAAACCACACATGACATCCCACCACCTGAGTGTCCTGGTGAGATCCGGTCAGGTGGAAGGACCACTTTGAATGCTCTTGTGAGCACAGGTGTGAAACTTGTTGAGTGAATCTGTGTTGCATTTGGCTCGACTGTGGCAGTCACACACTGAAAGAAGAAAGTTACTTGACAGATATATGCCTAAAATATGTGTTTTGCTGAAACCTACCAACATCCCCACAGCACTGTGTGTTAATGCCACATAGATGATGATTACAATTACCTACATTTCATTTATGTTCTTGTATCCCAATGTAAAAATCTGCTTTGTGGATGTCTTGACTACTTATTTGTGCCACATACACTTAGGCCACACTTATTGGAACCAAATATTGATACTCTTACAATTTTTTATATAATGTGTTATGCAAATTGAAACTAGGAATAGAGATGGGGATTGTGACGTTAATAGCTCCAATTTGTAGGATTCTTGACTTTTTAGATTTTTGTGGTTCATAGGGATTCTTACCCTTCACATAAAGCCTAGTCTAGATATTGTGCACAGCAGTTTCCTACAGTGGTCAAAATCCAACCTTTCCCAGCAAGAGATCCTCTTAAGTGGGGTCACCAACAGAGTGGAGACGAGCATTTTGTGGGTGGAACTTCTATTAATGAGAAACCAATTGACCTCATTAGATCCTATAGGCTGACTACTGGTCAGGCTGCCACCCCTGTGTGTAGGACAGTACAGGTGAAACAGGACACACATTTGCTACAGTTTAAACTAGTTTGACAAAGAAAATAAAATTTCATACACGAGAACAGAAATGTTCTTATTGATCCACAATGTGTCAGCTTATGCATTTCATACTGTCAGTCATGGCACTGCCACATAAGGTATTAATTCCTACACAGCAGAAAAGTTGCAGTCATCACTGCTTGTGCTTGAAATAATGGCACTATAAGATAGTCATGACTTCCGCAAATAAAATCTGACTAGAATAGTGCTTGAAGAGTTACCTGAACCGTATAGGTGACTAACCCTATTCAGTTCATTTCAAATGAAAAGTGTGTCAGGTACATGACTGTCAATTGTAAGATTTGTTTCTTTTCTTAAGAAAAAAAAAAACACATTTGCATTTTTATCTATTGTTGGTATATTCCGATGTTTTATACATTTTCCATTTTTATACTTTGGGGTTTTTTTTTGTACAGGATGTGTAGCTTTGCTGTGAAATCAGATTGTTCAATCTCCATGTTTCTCACTTACCATGCCGCTGCAGTTTATATAAAGCATTTCTGATCAGGAAATGAATCTCTGCTGCTTGGCAGACGGTGCCTAGATGTTGTGCTTATGTCACACCAACAGTTACCTCAGGCAGTATTCATCACTAGTCTGCACTGAGTCTAATATCCTTCTATTAAAGCCAGCATTATGGTCCTTCATGATCAGAAAAAGGTGTTACCAACAAAATCAAAATTGGCCTCATGCAGCCTTGTAGCAGCTGTTTGTTAACCATTCCTAGACATTCATACGATGGTTATTAAATGTAATGTCCGGGTCAGAGATTTCCTTGGGGACCAGGCCTCCTCAAGCTATAAATATATATATTATGTTATTATACTCACATAAGGCAGCGTGAAGCCTTTGCTGCCAAAATCGTGAGCGTGTAATTACAGTGAAATGTTGCAACACAGCCTGGGATGTGTTCCATTGGAAGCTAAAGAGTATACAAGACTGGGAGATCATTTTAGTAGTAACTAGAAGTAAACATGTTTGTAACTATCATGTGCCTTAAACTAAATTTCATGATAGGTATAAGCAAAATGGAAAAGTGAATCAGATTCCCACACCCCCACCTCGAGTTCTGCTACATTTTCATATGAAGTGAAATCAATGGGATGTTTAAATTGTATTTAGACTGTGATATAATAATTCTAAAGATTTGATTGGTTTATAAAGTGATTTTCCCCTTCCCCCAGGTGATATATTCAGGATCAAAGAACATGTTAAGATAACATTGTATATTCTATGCTGATGTTTTACTAATCTGGGTAGATTGAATGCCTGTTAAGTGCCAGGTGTGAAAAGATGACAAGTTTGACCTGTTTTCAATAAATCATGCCTGGTCCAAACCATGCACGTTACCTTGTGATATCTTGATGAACTACACACCAGCAAGAGGCCTGGCTGGTCATTCTTACTTCATCACAATGCTAGGACGCCTCAACCTTTTATTTGCTTATGCTACTAATGACTAGCACGGAACAATTTCTGGATATTACCCTTGTAATTGCCATTACTACCAATCTCAAAATTTTGTGTTACTAATGTTATCATTTTAACCAGTGTGTAGCTTGGTGCATTCGTGCTGGACCCGAGTCTGTCTCCCCCCCACCCCCTCCTATTTATTCAATGACTGCAATATTGACCTTATGAGATTGTCACTCTGGTCTGTTAATCATTTTAAAAAAGTTTGTCTTGCTATTTTTGTTTGTATAATGACATGACAGGAAATATCGCAAAGGCCAATTTAAACATGGCGGGGGGACAAAACTGTTTAAAAGTGGTCTTACCATGTGTGAGCACTGATGTATAATGACTGTATGTATGAGGATGTATGGAGAAAACCGTTTCCTCCACACTAAGGGCTAGATTTACTAAACTGCGGGTTTAAAAAAGTGGGGATGTTGCCTATAGCAACCAATCAGATTCTAGCTGTCATTTTGTAGAAAGTACTAAATAAATGAAAGCTAGAATCTGATTGGTTGCTAGAGGCAACATCTCCACTTTTTCAATCCCGCAGCTTAGTAAATCTAGCCCTAAAACTTTATTGCTATCAACTAAAATATAACCTATAAATGTGTCATTTAAAGACATTTTTTCATAGATCTAAATCTATCCCCTGACAAAGCCGCACTAACTATAACCAGGGAAACATGAGTTGGGCACAAAACTGTGAGGCAGCAAATGCCCTCATAAGGGCAGGAAGTCTAGTTTGGTTTTAGTGCGATATATTGGTACAATAACTGATACGCTTCACCAGCAGAGACTAATGCATTGGGTTAATTCTGGTTAGTGGTATTTAATGGAATCTCTTTGATAATAAACAAGTATTTTTGTTGCATAGGCACTAAATAAAGCAAGAAGTGTAGCATAAGCTACATTACACTTCCCCGTAGATATGTTTATTCAACTGTGCTCTGTTTTAAGGTTAATTTGATGCACATTGAATTAGAATTTTCAGCAGTATTGTAAATAATTATAATGTTCTCACTCTACCATGTAGAATATTGGAGTACATTGTATGTAAGTAAAAAAGTTCCTTGGACACATTTGTAGGCTAGATTTTAATTGATAAAAAAATGATATTCTAAAAGTACCAGTTTACTGCAATGTCACAGCCAATATTGGGTTTTGGTCAGGTATCAGTGTGCCAAATACTATGCTGCAAAATGTGCTCAAGAGATGAACAAAAGTATCTTGTGTATTTGGTCACGTTCCGACCGCACTGAAGTGATCTGAATAAACGGATGCATCTCATCTAAGTCGGCTACTGACATGTGTGACCAAATTAAATAATAATCCTGTCTGTTCGAGAAGCAGGATTTATGGCCTTTCTGATCTCCTCATCTCTAAATGAGTCTCATCCATTTCTTTACAAGAACAAAGGTGTTGCTAGCTTCAGATTTTCATTGTGTTCCTATTGACCCCCAGATCTCGCTCCCCAGGCACTAGGACCTGATATTCTTTAAAGATTCATGATACAGCATGTAATTAATATTAATGTCTGTGACATTCTAGAAGTACGCGAGTAGTAAATTAGACAGGACAGTGGTAGCGTGAACAGTTCAGACAATTCTACAAGACTCCTTGTTGGTAACATGTATTTGTAAGGGAAGCAAATTCTCCCATGATTGTTCTTTATATAATGTAACTCAGTCCAGTACCTGTCAGTTTAATATAACTGCTGTAGCCTTAGAGGTTTCATTTTCTTTTATTATATAAAATGCAATTATGGTGTCTTGGTTTTGGTACATTGTATATAACATCATCTAAAACCTTAAGACAAATATTGTAAGTAAACTGAATGGTTGAAAGCACAAATGGACATTCTGTTTTTACTATGTTGCATTTCTGAATGAGCTGTGACACATATTTAGCGGACACTTTTCTTACTAGAAGATACATTTTTCAAGTTTGAAAATGTGGAGGCATTGCCTATAGAAACAAATCAGATTCTAGCTGTCATTTATTTAGTACTTTCTACAAAATGACTGCTAGAATCTGATTGGTTGAAAAATCGGAGATGTTGCCTATAGCAAACCTGCAGCTTGATAAATTTACCCCTAGGAGTTGCTCACAACTCTATCCCTTGAACACTGCCTTCTCCACTGCATCTTCCTTATCTGTATACTCTACATGAGATGGGAAGTTGGTACAGTCATATCGACCACTTTTCCTAACGTATTCGAGGAAGTCTGGAGCGCCGGGATACACAACATTGTCTGCTAGTAACACGGATCCCTTCCTGAGTAAGCCACATTGCTGGATAAAGAGAAGGAGATATCACAGTTAAATACACAAAGTGCTTACAGAAGATTTGGGTGAATATGTTTTATGTGCATATGGTCTTCTAAATACAAGGTTGTATGAAAATCTTTTCTAAATCCAATTACATTTAATGAACTTTTAATACTTGGATGTACGAAGCTCTCAATTTAAAACTCAATTCAAATGTTTCATTATATTGGACACCTAATTATCTGTACTTTCTAAATTTAGTCAAAGAAAACAATAACTTGCCATAAAATGCTCTGTAATATGAATATTCAAGGAACTGCAGATTTATTATTAGTAAAACAACTACAAATAACATTGTGGAGTTTAAATGCACACAGTGAAATAGATCTTTCATAAAGTAGCTAATCCTAAATTAGGAAATAAATAGCATAATTGAAATAAACTCCTAAGGAAAAATGATAAATACTAAACAAGATTGAGGTGAAAACCTTGTTGCTTGTTTAAGTGTATGAGGGGGAATTTACTCTAAAGCAGCTCAGCTGATCCAGGTTATCCTGCATTGTTCTATCTGGGTGACAAGATGGAGTCACCTTGGGTGACAGGTTGGAGGTGAACTTGATTCCAAGAAGCTGGTAAGACGTTACCTCCCCCTTAATCACAGTGCACTATCATGAATGACGTAGGGAGTGTGGACCTCAGAAGACCTCTGATAGCTACAGCACTGAATACATTTGGTATATTGGTGCTGGTTAGCACAGTGGTGGAAAGAATGTCTCCAAATTGGTGAATAAAATCTTATCTGCAAACACAAGTGCACAAATATGACCGTAGCAGTCACCAGATCTAAATACCATCAAATACATTTGAGATGTTAAAGCTAGGTTCTAAGAGCCTATATCAAAGCTCTGTATCAAACACCTAATTTAATTAAGCAATGACCTCTCAAATCAGGTCTAGATAGTATTGGATGCAATAATGCAGCAATAATTATTATTTCATGAAACAATATGACCATTATTTTTTTGCAAATGCTCGTATTACATTAATATAAATGGAATAAGATAAGTTTTCAGACTTTTTAATATTCTAACATATTGTTACTTAGAATATCTTTATTTTAAGTAATGAGTGAATTAGAACAATATTAAATATATAATGCAAACAATGTTACCATAGCATGTGCAAGTCAGAAACGGACATTAGTGAAAATAAAAGTTACTGAGAGAATTTTGGGATGAACTACACACAATACAAGGGCTGGTGGCTACTTGACAATCACCTGTCGTGCACTAACTGGAGACAACCATTTTGTGGGCTATCAAAACAATGTCTCCCCCCAGTTCCCCTCATTGGTCATTGACATAGGAAGTCTGACTAGAGGAAATGGCAAATTCTCAAAACTGGTTAAGCCCACAAAATGAATGTTTGCTCTGTCTAGATAACAGCAGCACCTCAATTCTATTTCTAAATAAAAAAAATGAAAGCTCTGGTCC
This sequence comes from Mixophyes fleayi, assembly GCF_038048845.1. NCBI lineage: Eukaryota > Metazoa > Chordata > Amphibia > Anura > Limnodynastidae > Mixophyes > Mixophyes fleayi. The sequence goes on along the minus strand of NC_134402.1, from coordinate 342,023,848 downwards.
TTTTAAACAAGGCGACATTAGCAGTAAGACATATTTAAGGGGTAGGGTTGGTGTCTCTACCTCTCCTCCCTCCCCCTAGCAGTGGTTACAGCCAGAAGTGCGCCGTGTATCTCTTGAATAGTCAGAGAGAGGTAGTTGTAAATATCTGGCCATTCTGAAATTAGTTCCAGTACATTTTATTGAAGGTTGAGTTCACCATTAATATTTATGCCTATTGGTTTACACATATCTCAGTAGGATTTACTACTTGGTTAATAAGGTATGTACCTGGAATGTTATTATTACTGCCATGGATGTGTGTGTGAAAACTGGCTCAGAATGCAGCACATAAACTGGTTAATCTAGGATTAACTGGACTTTTGTCACTTTTCATACATTGAGAAGAAACAGTATACATAAAGTACAGTGTAAGATTGTGATCTTTATGTGAGAGGCTGTACAATCTGCCTCAGTAACCATACACATCTCTACTTACCTCAAGTAACTTGGTGTCCGCAGTGTATCTGTTCCCAAAATGATCAATAAATACAAAGTCTAGGTGCTCCACACCATGATCAGTTTTCAGTTTTGGAATGATTTGCTCTGTGGGACCCTCTAGTATCTTCACCTGGAGAATAATAGGGGATTATTGGAATGAAATCTGTATACTATCACTTTATGTAATCATTTCAAGCATATATTTCTGCAGGCTGGCCTCGTAGTAACAAAATACAAGTGCTATGATTAATATTATTATTATCATTAATTTGTTAGGCACCACAAGATTTCCGCAGCGCCGTACACAGTACAAACAGTAGACTATACAGGGTATAACAGTCCAGAACAATAAACAAAAAGTACCAATACTTCAGAAACTTAAGGCAGGCAGATGCAATGAACACGGAGCAGAAGAATGGGTAAGGAGACAGGAGGGAAGAGGGCCCTGCTCATGTGAGCTTACATCCTAAAGGAGGGTAGACAGAACAGGCACAAGGGGAGCCAGAAGGGAGAGCGAGTGGAGGTGGTGAGGTGGTCAAGTAGATGGTTGGTAGGCTTTACGGAAGAGGTGAGTTTTCAGTGCACGTTTGAAGGAACACAAAGTAGGAGAGAGACGGATGGAACGAGGGAGGTCATTCCAGTGAAGGGGGGATAATGAGATAATTATATGGGTGTTAGAAGCAAATGAAAAATTCTACACATGTTGTTTTTATAGTGATCATAACACGGAGATGATTTCAACAACCACATCCTGTAGGTAATGTTATTGCATATAGTACACTACCAAAAGTGACCTAATTACCTGAATAAGTATGTAATGTAATTTAGATGAAACAAAGGTAAGTGGTATATAAGCGCACACAGGGCCTGAGTCATTAAGGAGAGCAAAGCATAAAAAAGGAGTAACATTTACACCTGGGCAAAACCATTTTGCATTGGAGGGGGAGGTAAATTTAAAATGTGGGGACAGATTTATAGTAGGGGTAGGGCATGTCTTAGATCAACATTAAATTTCAGTGTAATAATAATGGTATTAAGTTTTTGTGTGTTAGATGAAAAAACAGCCAGTATTTAACTTATTTGCAAAATAATAAACTAATTTGCACCCCTTGCATTGAAACATGTTTTGTCCCAGAGAACATTTACTCCTTTTTTGCCTTAATGACTCGGGCCCACAGTGTACAAGCTGCCCCCTATACCTATACCATCATTTATTTATATAGCGCCAACATATTCCGTAGCGCTTTACAATTGGGGACAAACCTAATAAACTAATAAACAAACTGGGTAAAACAGACAAAGAGGTGAGAAGGCCACCAACGAGGTAAACAATACAAAATTAACAAAAAAATAGATAAAGGAGATGGCGCTAGTCACTGATCAAGAAAAGTCAATGAGAAATGACCATAAAACAATGTTCACACAGCTGATCCTCTATATTGATCGAGAGCCTTATTCATATATACTCAGATGTCCCCAAAATGTAAATGGACTCGGACTTGTGTTCTGAGATTCCTCAACGATATAGGTAAGATATGTTAAAAAAAAATAAAAAGGACAATCATAGTGTAATCCTATCAGGAAACTACATTTCATATTCCTTGTGGGGTTTAACATGCAACACTACCTTAACCCAAGTGAAAGATTCATGAAATATCCCCCCTTAGGAGTATGCACTTACAAGAGATCCTATAATGAATAGACATATAATGTAATCTTATAACTTTTTCTCGTCTGTTCCGTCCTTTGTGCAAATCCTCATATCCAAAACATATATCTCTCTCCATATCAAGTATTATGCACATATGTAAAAAGAGAAAAAAAATGCTGATAGTGCATTACCTTTTATATATAATTATTGCAACAAAAAAAATATACGTTTTTATATTTTTGGGATTTTATAAATACATCCCCAAAAAATTCAGCCCATCCCGCTATGGGTGGCCTCTTACCCTGCACTAGATGATAAAAGTGTTTGTTTAATCACAATATCGGCACTCCACTGACACAGAACACGGAGGAAGAGACTTTCCCAAGTGAGAGTGGATCCCCAACGCGTTTCAATCTGCCGATCTTTGTCAAGGCTATGGGGTTGTAACATTTTATTCTATTTAACTTCATATCATCGTAATACTGAAACTATTTAGCGCACCTTAGTGTGTTCCGACAATACAGTTTACGTTTGCCACACACATTCACGCCCCGATCTCTTAGAAATAAATTTTTACTATAAAGTCTTCTTAAAAAATATCATTGTAAGGAAACCGTATCGGTACATATGTAATTCTAAAGATTACATATGGATGCATCTGCAGTGTTTATACAATACAAATCAGTATACAACAAAACTTCATGTGTATCAAACATCCAAATAACCAACATGAAATTAGTGACAACCTCAAAATTAACATCACTGTCACTGTCACATCTATATCACTTGTCTTATAAAACTCTTAAGAGCTGAATGAAATCATTTATGTTTAAGCCGATTTACTAGCATCAGTCATTTTAACTGATAGGAATTGGGGTAGGGGGGGGGGGGAGACTGGAAAAAAAGAGTAGTAATCAATTGTTTGGCTTCATAATTGGCTCATGTTCAAAACATGCAGCTATGTATGAACCCAACATCTACATAGACCACATATTGCTATCATGCAATAAATCCAGCAAATAAGTAGGCATGCTGGTAACTGTATTCTGTACTCCACCTTTTTCCTGATTCAGCAATGAGATTTTGATTTCCTGTGTTCTCAAATAAGACTTAAAGCTGGCTGCAATGCTACAATTCCATCCGATAAAGAGGCATGCTGGGAAATGTAGTCTGTCCCTTACTGTAAGTACAATTTACTGAACTAAAATGCCCATTTCAATAAAGGGAGAAAGGACAAAAGCTATACTTGCAGGACCCATGACGTGGGATGCAAGCTTCATCATCATCATTTATTTATATAGCGCCACTAATTCAGCAGCACTGTACAGAGAACTCATTCACATCAGTCCCTGCCCCATTGGAGCTTACAGTCTAAATTCCCTAATATAGACACACACTCACACACAGACAGACATACAGAGAGGGAGACAGAGACTAGGGTCAATTTTGATAGCAGCCAATTAACCTACCAGTATGTTTTTGGAGTGTGGGAGGAAACCGGAGCACCCGGAGGAAACCCACGCAAACATAGGGAGAACATACAAACTCCACACAGATAAGGCCATGGTTGGGAATTGAACACATGACCCCAGTGCTGTGAGGCAGAAGTGATAACCACTAGTGCTTAATGCTTAATTAAAATGCTTAAAAGCTTAATGGTTTTCATCAAAATATGAACTAATATCACTTACTTTTCATTTTGAGATGATTATATACACAGTATATGTGAGAGAGAGATTTGCAATTGTAAGGATAAGTGCTGACAACTATCTTGTTTATACACATATAGGGCATTTATATTGTCATGCAGCCAGTTCCCTGTACAAGCACAAGCACGTGTGCAGGCTTTTATTTTATTTCTTTTCTATATCGGTTCCAAATACTGCCTAATGTTATAGCTGTGGTCCATCCAACATATATAAGGCTTTTTGGGGATAGTTTACAAGGCAGCCTTTGGTGCATGACAGTCTCCAAGTTTGAGAGGTAACTGCATTTGATTTAAACAGGAATTCAGTGTTCTTTGCCGCACTATCTTAGTGTAGGAAGCGGATGTCTAGCAGGTACAAGTGTCTCGCCCCATGAGAGGACAGAACAGCTACTGCAGGATGTCAGGAAAAACATCTATTATTATTGGCATGTATCGTGCTTACTTTTGTAATTGTATCTATAGATGTTGTTATATTTATTAGAAGGATAATATACTATGCAGAGTTCGTGGAATGAATGAGTACTGGCTATCACATGAAGGAGAGTGAGAGATACCTTCTGGGAATAACGCCATTAGAATATTCAGCTGATAGCAGAGGAGTATTAAGGTGATACTAACAAGTGTGACCAGGAGGGGTACAACCCCCGATGTATAAGCAGGACTTCACTATTGTAGTTTTGTTACTACCCTGATGGTTATAAATGACTATAATACAACTAATGTCATCTAAACCATTGGAGATACTTGTACTTTTATTGTTTGTAAATGTACATGAGATTGGAGTTCACTGCTTCAAGTTTTGGGTGTTTTTGATTAATTGGTGATTTACACATTAGCACCATTTGGTCAATACAGAGAATCACGTTTTAGTATATTTGTTATGGTATTCCATTTCTATTTTTATGTACTACAGCATATAATTTTTTGGAGTGTTTCTCTTTCTATGTGATCATCCTATTCATCAGGGGATTTAATAACTGGCAACAGGAGACGGACGGACGTTGCTACTTTTTTGATGAACAAGATGCATTGATTGTTACTTCAATTTCTCTATACATGGGACTGATTGGGGATGTATTAAGGATTACTTGATATTTTCCTTGGTTTGTATGATTATACATGAAATCCTACCCAATAGATTTTTTTATTATTTTTTTTAAATTATAAAAGGGGATAGGCGTATGCCAACCACAGATCTTATTTGGTGACAGCCCCAGTGCTGCTCTTGCTTTTACAGTCACTTAAAATTATCATCATTATTAGTTATGTGGATGAGTTCATTGTAAACGCAAAGATTTACAGAGTATATTGGAATACATACACTAGCGTATCTTCCAGAGCAGGTTGTATAGTATCTTGCACAGACCTCTTGACTCGTGGACCCCTGCACCCAGAGACACGGACAAGCAGACATAATGCTGATTGCGTCAGGAGAGTTCTCTGCGTTCCAGGTTCCAAGAGTCCCCAAATCACTTTAGCCACTGACAAAACCAGACTGGCCTACAAAACGGCTAAATGCCAGAGTTGCTTGTTTTTCATTTCAGAAATTGCAACAATGAGCGAACCCACAATACAGTCTTGTCTTTGGAGAACATGTAGTGCAGCAAGTTGCAACAGTAAAATATTGGATGTAGAAATGTTTTTGTTTGAACATAAGTGGAGATCCCAGACCTAAAGCAAATAAGAAGAGAGCAAAACATTTGTGTAACCTACATAATTGTATAATCAGTGAATTATATGTTGTGCCAATCTCAAAAAAAGAATATTTGTTCTTCCTCGACGTTAAAAATCAGGATAATAAATTTATTATTATTGCCCTTTATTTATAGGGTGTCACAAAGTTTCCGCAGAGCCGTACAGAAAAGACATTGGAGCGTACAGGGTAAAACAGTACCGAACAGTAAACTAAAAATACCAGGAATTTAAATGTTCAAAACATAGTTTGCACAGTGACGTTGGAGCAGAAGAATAAGTAGAGACAAGAGGGCAGAAGGCCCTGCTCATAAGAGCTTACATCCTAAAGGGAGGGCAAACAGACAGGAGGCACAAAGGGACTCTGAGGAGGGGACCAAGCGCAAGAGGAGCAAGTAGGGGGGATGAGAGAGGGTGAGATAGTCTAGCATGGAGAGAAGGTTAGGTAGATGGCTGGTAGGCTTTGAGGAACAGATGAGTTTTGAGTGCCCGTTTGAAGGAGCCCAAATTAGGGGACATGCGGATGGAGCGTGTGGAAGGTCTTTCCAATGAAGAGGGGCAGCCCGGGAGAAATCTTGGAGTGAATTTACTTTCTTGGTTATTTTTTTTTGGGTGGGAAGGGGGTTATACACAGGCCCACTGGATTCATAAAACACCCCTGAGCTTTGTATAGTGATTGTTGGGGATCTTGTAAGCCTATGACTATACTAGTGATCTGGGGGTAAATGTATCAAAGTGCGATTTTGCAACTGCAGCGATTTTCTCGGGAGAGTTGAAACTCGCCGATGTATGAAGCTGAGTTTTCATACAAAATCGCTACTTGCAAAATCGCCAGAGATCAAATTTACCATTGTTTGCCACTGCAGCTATACAAGTCTACAATGTATGAAGCTGCGAGTTAGCAAACTCTAGAGAGTTTGCTTCTAAACACGCCAGATACAACACGCTGCTTGATAGCAGCGTGTTGTATCAACACATCACTGTTACACTGCCCTGGCAGTGTTAAAAAGTTAAAGAACAGATAAAAAATTTTTTTAAAAAAAAGCGTGAGGTCCCCCCACTATTCATGCTTAATCCTAGTGCTGCCTGACTAGTGCTGGTCCCGTGAAAATCGGGGAAAAAATTTGCGTGGGGTCCCCCCGATTTTCACTTTACCAGCACTAGGCAAACCAGCCAGGGTTGGCGGCACTATAGCAGGGAGACGCGCGGCAGGGGTCCCCCTGCCATAATGACTAACCAACCATAGACTGTTCAGCGCTGGGCTGGATTCCCTAGGGAGTGGAGTCCGCCGAAAAAAACGAGCGGGCCCCCCCCCCTAGAAAGAACCAGCCCAGTGCTGATAGAACTAGGGCTCTTCCTACTACCCCTGGGCTGTGGGTAGTAGGGTAATACGGCGATAAAGTATTAAAAAAAAAAGACACCAATTTTTTTTGTGGAACTACAAGTCCCAGCCAGGCAGGTTGCCCTAAAATCTGTGGCCATGCTGTTGCTTGTATAACTACAAGCACCAGCATACCCACGGCAGCCAGGGCATGTTGGCACTTGGAGAAACACAAGTGCCAACATGCCCTGACATCCCTGGCTTGCTGGGCCCTATAGTTCCACAAAGAAAAAAGTTTACAAAACAACAACTCCCTCATAAACACCACATATATTTATTAAAAATAAAAACCCCACAATAAAGACACTAACCACCCTCTTTTTAACCACGTCTATTTAATAAAAATAAAAAAAAACAAATACTCACCAATGAGGTCTTCTTTCTTCTTACCAACGTCCTGGCTTGCCCCAGTCCCTTAATATTTATACCTCCATCTTGACGGCTTGCCCCAGTCCCAGCCATTTTATACTTCCAAAAACGATTGTTGAAAAGCAGGAACACTTCGCCCAGAAGGGGCCCATATTTGTAAGTTTCCGAATCTGTGTGCTTGCTTGAAGAAAAATAAAAAAAGTCTTGAGACGCCGCAAACACCTCCTACCTAGTAGGAGGTCCGTATCGCACTGAGCTTACGTTGTTTGCGTAAGTTCAAAGTACAGTATTATGGCATTTTCCCACGCTAGTAGGGGAATCACCTAATACTGTACCTAGAGCTTACGCAAGTAACTTAGCTCATTGCGTAAACACCCGCGATTTGCCGCGATTTAAACACGCTGGCAAACTCGCACTTTGATACATTTACCCCCTGGTCTGTTTGGGAGTGTAATTTGTCCCTTGCAGATTTTTTAAAAAACTATGTTAAACTTCATTCACTTTAGTGTGAGCTGAGATGTGTCTCATATTGTATACCAGGAAGTGATCCTAAGATAATCTATAAACTAAAATGTAGGGGCCAGGGCAATTAACAAGATTGGGACCCATTGAGTATCAACCAAAGAAATAATAATAAAAAAAACAAACAAACAAAACACACACATACAAGTGACTCCCCAGAACCATTTTCACCACTATTAAATAAGAATAGTCTTTCTTGATCCATCATAGAATAAATGGGGAGGATAACAAGTAAGAAGTCCCCTAAAAATGTGACTGCTTGTAAATGATTATAAAAAGGGACTTTGTGATTTTCTTGCTATGAACGGGAGTCCCATAAATTATTTTTCCATGCTTGATAATTATGGTGGTTAATCACAATTTTAATAATTTAGTGGTGGCTGTTTTGGTTTTCTTTGTCTGTTTGCCTTTGACTCTTGATCTATTGTATCTATCTTCGCCCGCGCTGCCCCCCTCCACTGGAACAAGCTCCCTCCCTCCATCAGAACTTCCCCTAATCTGTCCAGTTTCAAACGGGCCCTAAAAACTAGGGATGTGCACCGGCCACTTTTGGTGTCTCGTGTTTTGTGTTTTGGATTCGGATTTGCTTGAGGTTTTGTGTTCAGATTTGTTTCGCAAAACACCTGACGAAAGGTTTTGGTTCGGATTTAAGGTTTTGGATTCGGATTTATTTTGAAAAAAACATAAAAAGTGCTAAAAAACAGTTTTGTGGGTTTTTTTTCACTCCTACGCTATTATTAACCTCAATAACATTCAATAACAATCATTTCCACTAATTTCCAGTCTATTCTGAACACCTCACAATATTGTTTTTAGGCCAAAAGGTTGCACGGAAATAGCTTGAGCACATAATGCCAAAAAAAGAGGTACAAGATGGAATTGTTCTGGGCCCTCCCTCCCACCCCTCGCGAGATTCGACGCGAGACTTGGACGACAGAGCCTCGTTTTCAATTTTTTGCCCGCTGGAAATATCCGAACAGTGCTCGGATCCCGTTCGGATCCGCACTGTTCGGGTGGGCTCGGATTAGCGGAATCCGAGCCCGCTCATCTCTACTAAAAACCCACCTTTTTCCTAAAGCCTTCCTGTCTCCCACATAACTTCCTACCTTATCTTCTGCCTCCGTCCCCCTACTCTCCCTCTCTCCCCTGCGTCTCTCTGTCTGTCCACCCCTCCCCTTAGATTGTACGCTCCTCTGAGCAGGGCCATCTCTCCTCCTGTTTCCACCACTTCTAACTCTGCTCTCCAGCTACTTAGCCCTCCTCCTCGAGGGTCCTCCACCCCACGTCCACTCTCGCTCCCTTCTCCCCCCTGGGGGTCTCCCTATCTTCCGCGCCCTCCTTCTTGGGCCCCGTTGTTTGCGGATCCTCCCTCCCCCTTCCCCGCCCTCTCTAGCTGTGCATTGAGCTTACTGAGTTGCTGTGCTTACTGTACTGTGCTGTCTCCCATTGTATTGTAATTTGTTTGTCTCGGCGCTGCGGATGCCTTGTGGCGCCTTATAAATAAAAAATAATAATAATAATATTGTAGTCCAAATGGAAAGTTTATTTTTTTTGTTTGTTTTTTTTCCTTATTTCAAGATACGATTCAAAATGTACAAGTGTCAAAGCATATTATAACAGATCCTTCTTAATAATGAACATTGCCAATCACATGCGCAAGTTTGGTTATTCCTCATCTTCAATAACGATTTTCATTATTTAAGGAAAGAACAAACTAAGGAAAGTGTGTCCATTAATATTTTGCCTTTTGAGGAAGAACATGAACACCTTTCTCTATAACAAGTTAGATGAATTACATGTGAAGCATGGTTCTCCCAATATACTCTACTGAATGCCTTTTCTGCAGCATCATGGGGGCATTGTGAGTGTAGTGGATGGGCTTCATAGTTTTAATTGAATTATCTCTAACTTCATGTACAGAGACAATGCCCACTTGGTCACAAAGGCTAATACCTGATGAGCTATGTTACAGGCAATAAGATTTTTAAGGTCCACATTTAGGAGGGAAGTGAACCTGTAGATTGCAAATTGGGATGAATCTTTGCCCGTTGGATAACAGTCATTTGGACCCTGTGAGCATTAGTTGGGAAATGTTTATCTTCTGAGATTTGGTTAATTCCTGTTGGGTAAAGAGGGCCTCAAGTTTGGATGCTACATTAGGCAGAAGTCTGAGGCAGTGTAAGGTGAGTCAGTCTGAGAGTGGTCATGTGACTAGTCTTATATAGGGCTGAATAGAATGAGTGGAATGTGGCAGCAATATCTTGTGTGTTAATCTTTCAACACCCAAGTTGTTTATTATGTGAAATTAATGTACTGTAATCACTTGTTTCTCTTTCAGTGCCTTTGGTAATAGTTTACTGCTTTTATTACTAAATTCAAAGTATCTATGCCTAGCTGAAGGTAATAATTTTATAGTCTAGGAGGAAATTTGATCTTTTCATTCAATAGTTTTTGTGAGGGAGGTGTCTGTGGACAAAGAAACTTGATGTTTAGCTTCAAGAAAAGCTCTCATGTAGGTGGTCTTTTATTTGCTTGGTTTTAGTGTTTCTGATTGTGGGTCCATTGCAGATGAGGGGATAAATGTATTAAACTGCGATTCTGTCAAATCGCTGATATTCGGTAACATTGCCGGTTAGATTTAAGACAGCAATTTCATTAAAAGGAAAGTTTAATCAAACTGCCCTTTTAAATTTGCCAGACTGTGGTCACCTTGAAAAAAAAAATGAATTCCCTGCTGAAACTCCTATAGTTAAAGTATAAACTACAAACTGCATTTCCCCCTGATTTCGAGCGCAAACATAACCGAGGGTAAGTTTATAAGGGCCAAACGTTTACTTAATAAACCAGTACCTACCGTCTGGTAGTTCCGATTGACAAACAAACTTTTAAAGATCTGTACATACCAGTAGATACTACTTGAGATTATTGAGCAAGGTTACATGAGTGAAACCAGAGGGGGAATGGTAAGTTTCAGAATGACAAGTGGCGATCTTTAATAAGTCTCCTGAAAGAACACTCTTTGTTACTTCCCTAGTTTCAGGAGCCTCAGAGTACTAAAACACTTCTCTGGAACATTAAGTGCCTTTACAAGTAAAGAGGTAAACCTAATCTGCTGTCTCATAGACAAAAGGTCGTATTTTTGTAAAGGTACAATGCGGAACATGGGCAGGGATGTGCCCAAACTATATACAGGCAGGGGTGGACCTAGACCTTTTTCTTTTATCTATTATATTCTATTTAACACACTTGTGTTTAAATCATGCCAATTTAATGAGAGTTTCTGAATAGAGATTCTATAAATACATAATATACTAAATACCTTGTCCTGAACTCCAGCAAACTCTATCAGCTGCTTAGCCACAGCAGCATGAACTGGGTTCATCTCCACGGTGAGCAAATGAGCTCCAGGCTTCAATAAGCGTGCTATCCGGATAGCGGAATATCCACAATACGTGCCCAGCTCCAACGCCACGGCCGGGTCAGCCTCTTTCAGTACATTATCTAGGATCAGACCTGAAATACAACTGTCACATAATGGATAGATTCGTGGACATCAAACAATATGAAATGGAAGTACAGTGGAAATTAAAATGATTTAAATCAACATGTATAGTACAAATAAAATGAAAGACCCTTCAATAGAATTACAGAGTTCTGGATGGAAGTAGAGAAAATATCTTTACCTATATAACTATTACCAGCACAATACAATGCAAAATGTATCTCAAACTCGAGGTAACTTTCTTTTCCTGAACATCATTAAAGAGCAGACACCACCAGACAAAATGAAAGTGAATTAAATATTTAGAACGCATCATAAATATCTCCTCACCCCAAAACTCCTTAGTCTAATAAAATACAGAAAAGAGGGAGATAAGTGTTAGTTTCTGCTGTTCATTTATGTTTGGGAAAAGAAAATTCTTGTCTGATATTAACTGACAATATAATAAACTAGTACTTTACTAACATTTATCCTGCAGTAAGGAGTAACCTTTGAGCAAACAGCATTAAATCAGAGTTTGTGACATACAATTTATAGCTATAATAAGTGTGTTGTGAACTCTTGCGGTTGCCCTTACATATTCTTCAAGAGGCACTTGAGCTTTATAGCCCAGGAGCTGGCTGTGACTGAAGAGCAATGTGCTTAAACTCCCTCTGGAGTTGGTAGATGGTGGTAATATGGCCAACTAGCCATCAGATCAGGGTCTTTCTCAAAGGAGTTAAGTATTTTCTTTTCCAAGCAGAGATTACAAATAAATTCAGATTTTTTTCCAGATTCTCATTCTCTCTAGATTGGTATAAAGTGTATGACACGTCCTCCTTCTTTTAAAGATTATAGTACAAGGCAGTAAAAAATAATGTTTTGTGGAAAATGGGATTCAACACCTTTTGGAAAACATTTCCAAATGTCTTACAATATAAGTATTCTGGTGTAACAGTAACAAAGGGTTTTTCCAACAATCTGAAGTTATACCACCTTCCTGGAGGAAGCGATGGTCACCAGGAAGAACAATTATAATGTGAGTAGATACTACATAAGGAAAGGGTATATTGAGGTTCAAAGGCAAACAGAGTCATTTCTTGATTTTGGTTTCAGTCTGGCCAGATCTTTAAATGACCAGCTGATTAAATCTTAGCCTAGGCAAGTCTGTAAGGCATGAGAAGGAGAAGAATTGTACCTTGAACATATTATTTAAATTCCTATCTGTTCCTTAGTCTCCTTATGTGCTGGGTTGGGATGCAAGACTGGACCTTACATAGTAAATCTAAAGTTGTCCAGAGATATCCTGAGCCAAAAGCACAAGTAAGCTCTTACTGTTACCTTCCGCTGAAGAATTTTGTTCAAAACGTTTAATGGGACTGGTGGAAATATGAAGGTCAATTTAAAAGTCTGAAGTAGGGATGGAGATGGTGGTTCTGGAAATTTAAAAAAACTGGAATATTGTGGCCTTGCAATTACTGAGTGTGATCTATCTCTGGATATCCCTATCTGGCTGAATACTTTCTCTAACATACTCCATTCTAAGGGGATGACTTAGAAAGTATGTTCTTACAATGAGGGACCCAGGAACATGCCCTGCCCAGATCTCCTGAAGATTGTTCCAAGAGTGGCTGGCTCTGTGATAGAATATTTCAACTCTTAACCCCTCTTGCTTCCTGACATAAGCTACTGCTGTAGTGTTGTCTAAATATTTTAAGAGATAGGTGTGCTCCCCAATGTATTTCACGGTGGCGTAGTCAAGTCTGTCCAGACTTTGGTGGCCCATTGCTAGAGTCTTTAGAGTTTCCGATTTTGACAACAAAGATTCTTCTTCACTTCTCCGTACAGTAGTAAAACCTGATATACAAACCCATTATGACAGAGAATACTTTTGACATTTTCTCATTCATCACCTCGACCACCTCACTTTGGGAATAGTGAGAACATCGACTCTTGAATGTTTTAAATACAGCATTAGTGACATACTCCATCTAAATTAATTAGCCCTATTTTGAAGTTGACTTTTTGTGAAGAAAGTGCAGCCATACTAGACAAATCCCTAATATACTATATTTTAATGTATAGACAGCATATTACCTTTCTCATCTCCCACATTCATGGCCCATTCTTTCTGGCTGCAATATTTATCAATATGATCCACCACACTCTGAGGGTCTCCATGCACTGCGTTCTTCAGCACAAACTCCAAAATCCTCTGTTCCTTAGTCTGAGCCATTTACACAATCAATCTTCAGACCAAGTCAAATGATTTTCAAACAGATGTTCTTATCTCTCCAACCCTGGAAGTTAAAGGAGAAAAAATACCAGGAGTCAGATATTTTATAACTTTTTTACTTTTATATTTGTCAGGGGGTGTCTGTGCCTTATTACATCAAAAGATTACTGGCAATAGCTGACATGTCAGCTAGCAATAAATCACCATTATCAGTTATCTATTAATACAGAGCTCAAGGAAGAGTTGAATCTGATTCCACCTATCCTAACATAACCCTTCCTTGGCTAAAGAGAGTCCTGGTGAAGTCAGTTTTCCATAACAACCCTAATGTCAAGTTACAAATATTAATTATTTAAGAAAAAAATCTTTGATTTCAATCCCTGCCTCTGTCCAGCAAGTATCTCTCACCTATGTATACAATTGATTTCTAAACTCCACTTGTGTGTAAGAGGGACGCCCCTTGTGACATACGAGTGTGAACCCGGAGCATGCTTTGTACATGGTTATGTGTAGTGTGACTGAACTACATTACAGTTGTAAAACAAGCTGATGGATAGGGTGGTTATAATACCAGCTATACTCACCTACTTCAAGTACACAAACTTTGCTTTGCTACCAAAATACACAAGATCTCAACAGAATGATAATGATGTACTTTACTGTCCTAGAGCTGGAGAGGAGCAACATGTTCTAAACTGTTCTGCAAAATATTCTGCTTCCTTATTTTGTATTTGGTCATAAAATTTTGCATATGTCAGTACAATGTAGTCTTAAATGTACCCAACTGTCTTCATCCCAACTCTATTCATGACTAGAAGTACAGTGAAAAATGCCATTCAATGAAATGGCAAAGCAAGAACAGACCCGGAAGATTGTATGGCAATGGCCAAATTTGTGCACCTCTGTGAAATGGACTATTCTACTGAAGAAAACTCCAATGTGCACAATTTTGCCATAGTTTATCTCATCTCTACCCATAGATAACAAATATTCACCATAGCCAAACCTCCAATATCACCTGTGTTTTTACACCTATTTTACAATTTTTGTAACCTGTGCTGAATGAATTGACTCACGTAAAGGTATAATTAATCTCTGGAACAGTAACTGCAATGTGAAAATCAGAAGAATAACATGGATAGACATTTCTATACTAGGTGAATATGACATAATTCTACCTAATCAAAAAATATTAGGCAAAGTTCCTTTTATTTACTATATGTTAACCATATAATAGCCAAACATTGTAAAACATATTTGGATCATTTACAAATGGCCACCAACGTATTTTTCTGTGACTTCGTGTGACCACTTTTGTTGTATTGTCTGGGTTGTATGTACTTTTCCATCAAAATGGCTGCCCCCTGCAATATTTTATTGATAGATTTCAGTGATAGTGATTGGGACCAGTAATGCCAGCAAAAAAAAAATGCTGAAATCTATCTTAAATTTATTACCACAACACCCATAGAGCACAGGTGTTGGTAAGAGCCCTAGTTGTTTATTCCCAGAGAATTCAGTCCTGTGCCGAACAGGCTAGGACTGTGTGCCACTATGACAGGGGGATGCCATGCTGTGAGTATCTGTCACCAGCCTGTCATAGCCCAGTGCTGACTGCAGCTTTTGCAGAGAGACCCCTGTGCTGTGCACCCCTTGCAATTGCTACAACCAGCCCAGGCTATGAGCATTGGTATCACTTATTGTTTTTTATAACACTGGTAAGGTCTGCACTGATCATGATCATGATCAGCACTTACCTTGTGCCAGTGGTTGAGCATTGATAACCGATGACAAGTATGCCTCCTGCTAGGTGTACCATCCATCTCTAAATATGTACTTGTACGCCACTTCCCTCCCCTTCATCCTCTCTAAGCATAGAGAATAGTAAGTGGAAGATGTGGCTGAGTCTGCATACTAACGCAAGCATCCACAATTGTTGTACACATACGCAGTAAGGAAATACATATTTTAACGCCAAAATCGACCCCCAAACGTCTGACTGGGTTAACTCCAAATGATACTCTGTATCTGCGTATTTACTGCATGCAGGCCCGGCACTCCCATTAGGCAAGGTTAGGCACTTGCCTGACCATACCTGTCACGGCCGCCGCACAGCATTCAGATGCACGGGGGAGGGGGAAGAGGCTTTTGCTCACCACCGCCGCCTCTCTGCTCCGTCTGCTCCCCTCCACTCACTAGTGTCAGTGAGTGGAGGGGAGGAGACGGAGCAGAGAGGCGGCGGTGGTGAGGTAAGGAAAGACGGGGTGAGGAGGGAGCCGATTTTTTTCAAAATGCCTAGGGCGCCATGGACCCTAGCACCGGCCCTGACTGCATGGACATTTGTTCAAAACAATTGTTTATTATTATTACCAAGACAATGCTGAAGCAGAGAGAGCCAATAAACCTAACTTGTAGTCAGCCATTGGTAGTTGCAGATTTTGAATACCAACTTTACCTATTCACTGCCAGTCATATATTTTTCGAATACCATGGGTAATATAGACACTAAGGATAACATACATTCAATTTAATTCTTCAATGCTAAAAAAACAATGTGGTCCGTGGACTATTACAGTTACTATGGTAATTTCTCCGCTTATTTTTGCTTGCAGCTTTGTGAGCCGCAACCAAAAATCAGCTTTGAAATAACCACATACTTGCCAACTCTCCCGGAATGTCCGGGAGACTCCCGAAATTCGGTTCAGTCTCCCGGGCTCGTTGGCATTTCTCCCGCATCCTGGATTTCACAGAGAATCGCGTCAAATGACGCGATTCTCGGTGATTGACGCCATTTTGGAGGGCGGGAGGGGGCGGGACGAGGCCAATCGCATCATTTTAGCCCCGCCCCGCGACGTAAATTACGTTTTCGCGGGGGCGGGACCAAAATCACACGTTTGGCCTCGTCCCGCCCCCTCCCGCCACGCCCCCTCTCCCGGAAACTTGTTTCCGAGAGTTGGCAAGTATGACTAACCATAGTAACTGTAATAGGGCAGGGGCCCTGTTGTTCTAAAGAACCACATGGGGAACCTCATGGTGTTGAAATAATGTATTACTCTAAACTTCATGATCACCAATCTGGGTATAACCAACAGGCAGGGCCAGACTGGCCATTTGGCACTTCTGGCAAATGCCAGAAGAGCCGATGGCTATATGGGCCGGCCCGACTCCTCCTGTCTTCATGGTAGCTGGTTCCTCCCCGGGAACCAGCTACCTCTGTTGCGCTCCCTCCCCCGTTGCACTTACAAGCAATCTGGACAGTTTCCAGATTTTTCTGAATGGGTGTCACAGGGGTGCTGTGAATCTCGGAGGGGGGGGTCACGGGGGTGCCGCGATTTTCGGGGGGGGCGGCGCGGGGGTGCCGCGATTTTGGCGATTGGGGGGGGGGTTCGCGGGGCTGCCGCGATTTGCTCTCGGGGATTACCAGTGTGAGAGAACCAGGGAGATGGGGCTGCTGGGAGAGTGGGTGAGAGAGCAAGGGGTTGCTGGGAGAGGGGGTGAAAGCCAAAGGGGAAGGAGGGGGTGCTGGGAGAGGGGTTGAGAGAGCCAGAGAGTGCTGGGAGAGGGGATGAGAGATCCAAAGGAGAAGGGGTTGCTGGGAGAGGGGATGAGAGATCCAAAGGGGAAGGGGGTGCTGGGAGAGGGGATGAGAGATCCGAAGGGGATGTTGGGAGAGGGGATGAGAGAGCCGAAGGGGGTGCTGGGAGAGGGGATGAGAGAGCCAAAGGGGAACGGGGTGTTGGGAGAGGGGATGAGAGAGCCAAAGGGGAAGGGGGTGCTGTGAGAGAGCTAGGGGGTGCTGGGAGAGGGGTGAGAAAGCCAGGGGGTAGGGAGTGCTGGGAGAGGGGTGAGAAAGCCAGGGGGTAGGGAGTGCTGGGAGAGGGGGTGAGAGAGCCAGGGGGTAGGGAGTGCTGGGAGAGGGGGTGAGAGAGCCAGGGGGTAGGGAGTGCTGGGAGGGGGGGTGAGAGAGCCAGGGGGTAGGGAGTGCTGGGAGAGGGGGTGAGAGAGCCAGGGGGTAGGGAGTGCTGGGAGAGGGGGTGAGAGAGCCAGGGGGTAGGGAGTGCTGGGAGAGGGGGTGAGAGAGCCAGGGGGTAGGGAGTGCTGGGAGAGGGGGTGAGAGAGCCAGGGGGTGCTGGGAGAGGGGGTGAGAGATCCAAAGGGGAAGGGGGTGCTGGGAGAGGGGGTGAGAGATCCAAAGGGGAAGTGGGTGCTGGGAGAGGGGGTGAGAGATCCAAAGGGGAAGGGGGTGCTGGGAGAGGGGATGAGAGATCCAAAGGGGGTGCTGGGAGAGGGGATGAGAGAGAGCCGAAGGGGGTGCTGGGAGAGGGGATGAGAGAGAGCCGAAGGGGGTGCTGGGAGAGGGGATGAGAGAGCCGAAGGGGGTGCTGGGAGAGGGGATGAGAGAGCCGAAGGGGGTGCTGGGAGAGGGGATGAGAGAGCCGAAGGGGGTGCTGGGAGAGGGGATGAGAGAGCCGAAGGGGGTGCTGGGAGAGGGGATGAGAGAGCCGAAGGGGGTGCTGGGAGAGGGGATGAGAGAGCCGAAGGGGGTGCTGGGAGAGCCGAAGGGGGTGCTGGGAGAGGGGATGAGAGAGCCGAAGGAGAAGGGGGTGCTGTGAGAGGGGTGAGAGAGCTAGGGGGTGCTGGGAGAGGGGTGAGAGAGCCAGGGGGTAGGGAGTGCTGGGAGAGGATGTGAGAGATCCAGGGTGGAAGGGTGTGCAGGAAGAGGGGTGAGAGAGCCAGGGAGGTAGGGGGTGCAGGAAGAGGGGTGAGAGAGCCAGGGAGGTAGGGGGTGCAGGAAGAGGGGTGAGAGAGCCAGGGAGGTAGGGGGTGCAGGAAGAAGGGTGAGAGAGCCAGGGAGGTAGGGGGTGCAGGAAGAGGGGTGAGAGAGCCAGGGAGGTAGGGGGTGCAGGAAGAGGGGTGAGAGAGCCAGGGAGGTAGGGGGTGCAGGAAGAGGGGTGAGAGAGCCAGGGAGGTAGGGGGTGCAGGAAGAGGGGTGAGAGCCAGGGGGTAGAGGGTGCAGGAAGACGTGTGAGTGCCAGGGGGGGTAGACAGTGCAGGAAGACGTGTGAGAGAGCCAGGGGAGAAGGTGGTGCAGGGGGTTAAGTGAGAGGGACAAAGGAGAAGATGGTGCAGCGGCATAGGTAAAAGAAAGTGTAAAGGGAGAGACATCTTAAGAATGGGAAAGTCAGGGATACAGCCATCATAAAACACAAGTAGTAATGAAGAATGGGAATGCACAGAGGGGACAATTCACTTATATTTTCCATACTCCCACTTCTAAATTTCCGCTTCGACCACTGCCCTCTGTTCCTGCTCCCGACTGCCTGTGTGAGCCGACAGCTACTGATCCCTCCTCGCCCAGCGCACCCAGTAGGAGAACAGAACACAGGATGCCATAATCAGGTAAGTTCAAATATTTTCTCGTGTGCAATGTGTTTTTAACCATCCTTTCTTGAACTGGGGGCACTACTGTGTATCCAATGACATTTAAAACACTATGTATTGCTCATTATTGCACTGTAATGTTTCTTGCATATTTATCTGTACAAAGATTTTTAATTAAGAGGAAAAAACATTGCTTGTCATAAATTTTATCTGATTGTGTCAATATATCTATTTATGTTTGCATTGTAAATGGTGTATTAAGCTGCTCCTGGGACTTACACACTCAGTATCTGATATGCTGTACCAATTTTCATTTGTGAATGAGTTTTTGTCTGGGCACTACTAATGATTTGTGGGCACTACTATGGCATAATGTTATTTAGGGACACTATTATGGCATAATATGACCTTGGGGCACTACGATGTGGCATAATATGAACTGGGCAAGTCTTTCATTGTTAAATATGATAAGAGCCTGTGAGTCAAGGGGGTAGACGTCTCCAGGTAAATAATCTAAATGTTTCCTATCTAATCAAACTGATGGATCACATACAATTATCTCTCACCCACCTCCAATATCCCCCTTAATTTATATACTGTGTTATTTAAAATGAATAAAAAAAAGACGCATATCCAGTTACTAAAAAAAAAGTTAGTAGAAAAAAATATTTTTCTCTGACATTTTGCTGTAGATGGAAATACTTTTAATGCGGCCGTGTGGGTTCAAATGATCATTCAATAGTTATGTTTTGGTTTTTTTAGATATATGTTAGTTTTATTTCATGTGGAATGATTCATGAAAATTCTGCCATTACTATTTAATTGAGGGAAAAGGATATCTGTTACCTATATATGTGTGTAAGTATTCTGTTGTTGCTATCTTGTGGGAGATTTGAAATAAGCAAAACATTGGTTTCCTACAGTGGCGCCGGTATAATTGGTGGTATTGCTGTAGTATGGGGTGGTGTGCTGGTGGCAATGTTCTAGTGTGTTTGGGGCTTAGTATTGTTAATAAGTTGGAGAGGGTATTGCTGTAATGTGGGGGGTGATGCCGGATGCTGTAATGTGGGGGGTGATGCCGGATGTTGTAATGTGGGGGGTCATGCTGGACGCTGTAATGTGGGGGGTGATGCTGGTTGCTGTAATGTGAGGGGTGATGCTGTAATGTGATGCCGGATGCTGTAATGTGGGGGGTCATGCTGGATGCTGTAATGTGGGGGGTCATGCCGGATGCTGTAATGTGGGGGGGTCATGCCGGATGCTGTAATGTGGGGGGGTCATGCCGGATGCTGTAATGTGGGGGGGTCATGTCGGATGCTGTAATGTGGGGGGGTCATGCCGGATGCTGTAATGTGGGGGGGGTCATGCCGGATGCTGTAATGTGGGGGGGGTCATGCCGGATGCTGTAATGTGGGGGGTGATGTCGGTTGTTGTAATGTGGGGTGTGATGCCGGTTGTTGTAATGTGGGGTGTGATGCCGGTTGCTGTAATGTGGGGGTGATTGATGTAATATGAGTGTGCGTGCAGGGTTATTTATTGCTGTAATTTGGGCACTAATAATGTATTGTCATGGTATTTATTGATGTCATTGTGGTGCTAACAATGTAATGCTGAGGGTCATTAGGAGAAATAAATACCCCCACACACACACTCACTCATACTACATCATATTATACAGCACCAGCAACACGCACTGCGCTAGCATCAGTGCGCAACAATATAGTGCATGGAGCTCACAACACGTGGGCCTGTGTGCTATAAATGCCAGGGCTGATTTTTAGTCCCAGTCCAGCCCTGTGTTCATCACAGACAGTCATATAATACAATACAAACGGATTCAAAAAAGTAAACAGGAATGCAATACGAGAGCCAGAGGGCTTTCAAGACTGTTGACATCCCGGCTCTCAGAACAAGTAAAACACTCTTTTGTCCTCTGTTCACGGTGATATGTCTTTTTGTATATTTAGAGTTTACAATGTTTGTGTTACAAATATATGTTGTTTTCAAATTAGTAGTAAATTTTAAAACCAGCCCTCTGCTTCTGATCACAGTAGTGTGTAGGAACACAGTAGTTAACCTGTATCTTATTCTACATTGAATAGCTGATAGAGAATAAACTTACTGTGTGCTCCAGGCTGCAGAGTCAGGAAGTGTGTCCTACTGTGTAAGTCATGTGCCTACCTCAGTGTATGACTAAGCAAATTAGATTGTAATTGAGTTTTCCGGGCAGCAATTAAAGGGAACGGCTTTAGGAAAGTGAGTATATAGTTTTCTTACACAATGGAAGTACATTCAACACATATGTAGACACAGTACTATGTATGCACCACAGCTCTAATACCCTGTCTCAATCAGAACAGTGAAAATAAACAAATATATAACCCTTTCGGTCTTGTTAAATCCCACACACTGATATGGAATTTATTATAATAAGGGCTGTGACTAGTTAAGTTAGCACACATGCTGGTATGGTTAGCCAATTATAATCAAGCAGTGTGGCCAGCTTTAAGTCTGCTCCTCCCATAGCAGGACTGACAACCTTTGGCTCGGGGGGCAAACAGAATTAAGTAGCCCAGGTTCTTATAGCAGTGTGCTGCATTGAAAAATTACCGTTACCACAAATTATTTGGCCTGGTTTGTCTAATTATCAGCATGGTTTTATTGTTATTCAAAGATCTTTAATCAGACAGACCCAAGTCCATCTGACCAGTATTCCATGCAGTCATTCTAATAACCTTTATACAAATGCAGAGTGCCCTCTAGTGGCCACTATTCAATACACAGTATTATAACGACCGATATAACAGACATTCTTGTGAACGCTAAACATCAGAGCAGATCTTAACAACTGATAAACAAAACCGAGTGTAGATATAAAATACATACAGTATTGTAGTTACTGGTGTAGAATACAGATACTATCCTAGTGACCAATATACAATACAGACAGCGGGCTACCGACCACTATAAAGCATACTTGCCAACTATTAAAATCTCCACTCTGCGCCATGTGTCAAATAAAGTCACTGAGTTCCCCCCCCCCCCCCCCCCCCCCACTCACCCCCATTATACCCATTCCACTAGGAAGTGGGCAGGGTCCTGGAGAAAAGCCTGCTGTCCCAAGGGTCGGGGAAAACTACTAAAAATTCGGGAGTCTCACGTACATTTCAGGAGAGTAGGCAAGTATGCTATAATGCACTTGGGCGAAACGGTTCTAGAAGCCACACAATGCAGGCCCAACAAATCTCTGATGCACTCTACACTGTAGACACAACTCTACATTTCTGGTGATTTTACAATGCAGTCCTCCAAAACCTCTTGTGTATTTTCAGGATAGATTCCTGCAAAATCTCATATGATAGCACATTGTAGATCCTGGATCTCTGGTGGTGACACAATGCAGACCCAAATGGATTACTTATTGCTCCAGCCAGGGGAGCGCTGGAATCTTTTTGCCTACTACTAAGCACAAGAAAGTAGCCCAGGGTCTTATAGCAGAACACCTTGTGGTCATACCATGATGTACAGTCATTGAAATATATGAAAAGTTGTTATTTCAAAGAGCTAAAACAATAGTACCATGCAGTCCTATCTGACCAGTATTCAATGTGTGTCCTATTCTGGTGACAATAAAAAAGAGCCTTCTGCTGATCTTTGTGCAGTACAGTTCTAGTGACCTCTGTAACATGCAGAAAGAATTCTAATGACTAATTTAAAATACAAAAAGCATTCTAGTAGCTTATACAGTACAGAGAACATTCTAGTTACTGATTCAACTAGTGATCAATATACAATACAGAGCATGCTCATGACCACTACATAAAAGACAATACATACTAGTAATCACAATTCAACGCTAACCATGTTCTGGAGGTCACCTGAAAATGCAGACTCCCAAATCTCTGATGGTTTTACAATGCAGGACCCTAAATCTCTGGTGCATTACAATGTAAACCCTACCAAGTCTCTACAGCTTTACTATACATACACCAGGGGGTAAAATGTATCAAAGTGTGATTTTGCAAATTCAGCGATTTACTCTGGAGATTTGAAACTTGCAGATGTATGAACCTAAGATTTCATGTAAAATAGCCAGAGATGTGTTTATGTCAAAATCGCTATTTGCAAAAACAATAGAGATCAAACTCCCAACTGTTTGCCACTCTGACTATACAAGTCTCAAATGTATGAAGCTGCAATTAAAATTCGCTACATACAACACGCTGCTTGATAGCAGCTTGTTTAGTAAACACATCACTGTTACATTGTCCGATTATACAGCCGGAGGTCCCGGCATCTGTCCAAAGTGTTAAAAATAGATAAAAGTTTTGTTTTTTTTAAAAAGCGTGGGGTCCCCCTGCCCGAGCGCAATTAACCCTACTGCTGGTTACGTGAATATCAGGGGAAAAATTTGTGTGGGGGCCCCTCTGATTTTCACATAACCAGCACTAGGCAAACCAGCCTGGGGTGGGTGGCACTCAAGCAGGGGGACACGCGGCAGGGCTCCCCCTTCCATAATGACAAACCAACCCCAGGCTGTTCAGCGCTGGGCTGGATTCCCTAGGGAGTGGGATCCGCCGAAAAAAAATAAGCGGGCCCCCCTCTAGGGACACCCAGCCCAGTGCTGTAAGCAATAGGGCTCTTCATACACCCCTGGGCGGTGGATGTAGGGTAATAATGGCGATTATTATGTTAAAAAAAACAAATGGATGCAAAAAATTTTTGTGGAACTACAAGTCCCAGCCAGCCAGGGTGCCATAAACAGTGTGGGCCTGCTGACTATATGTGTTTATGCAGAAGTGTGAAGGAACAGATGGGCCTGTTGTACATGCTATTGAAATTGGTATACTGTGCTCATTAACCCCTTCACCTCTGAGGCTATTCTCATCCTTGTGCTGAGCCTATTATAGCACTTTTTGGGCTGGTCACCTTCCAACATAAATATTGGTAATCTATTTATGCAGTACCCACACTAATTATACCTTGTTTTTTTTCTTTGAATTGTCAGAAAATACCAATAGTCTGCTTATACTCCCCGATACAGCATAGAAAAACTACCCGAAATGGCCCAAAAAACTGTTTTGCAAGAAAGTGTGCTAAAAGCAAAGATTTATATATTTTTTTAAACGGCAAGAAATACTTTGCTTTGGAATCCATCCATATTTCCAAAACGGCAATAAGCTGGATTCTGCACACAGATTTTCATAATAAAATCTGCACTAGAAAATAATACAAGAGAATTATACTTACCGGTAATTTATTTTTCTTAAAGTACTCCATGCAGCCCTTATAATAGGTTAACTCTCCAATTAGTTGAGTGGGGACAGGAAACAGAAACACGACTCCTCCTTCACTCTAATGTATTTAAGAAATTTTTCAAGCTGTGCTAGAAAAACAAACATAGAACATGGTGGTAATCCTGGACTGCTATGGAGCACTTTGAGGAAAAGAAATTAACAGTAAGTAGAATTCTCATTTCCTTTGCTTACTCCATGGAAGCTCTTGGGATGGGAAGTAGAGAGGCAGTATACATCAAAGATGGTGGGCTAAAAACAACACCACTGATTGGCATAATTAATTATTAAACAACTTCGTGAATGATCTTCCTCCCAAACTGAGGTCAGCAGATGATGCGACATCTAGAACATAATGTCTGGAGAAAATATGAAGAGATAACCCAGCTGCTTTGCAGATATCATCTGTTGAAGCCTGAACTTTACATGCCCAGGAGGTAGCCACAGTCCTTGTAGAATGTACCTTTAAGATTTCGTGTACTTCTGGCCCATTCCTCTTGTAGGCCTGTGCAATAACATCTGTAATCATACTGCCAGAGTAGATTTGGGTGCAGCACATCCTTTGTGGGAACCTGTGTACCTCTCTGGATGGTAGGTGTTTTTTTTGGGACATTTCAACATGGGTTTCACATACTCACGAAATATCCAGCAAGGCCTCACAAATTAAACCAATACTGCTCCACAAACATAGGCAAACGGAGGGGGGGGGGGGGGGGGGGGGGGTGTTTTAGTGCCTGGAACTGCAGCACTGTATAATTGAGGTGGCTGGACCCTGCCCCCGCTTCACACGGCTCTGCTGGAAAAGGGAGAGCTGCGTGCATCTAACAGTCCACGCAGCATTGCCCATGTGTATTATGGGGATAGGAAGAGTTGGAGAGCAGCCAAGCACTGTCTAAGATTATAACCACGCCCCCATGCATGCTGGTCACGCCCACTGGTGGCGTGGTGTGGAAACCTCCCTCTACAAATCCTGCGTTTGCCCCTGACAAAATTTCCACACATTTCAGTAGACACTGTCTACTAATCTTTTCTTCAATACCTGTATGCAGAGCATTAGCCCACAATCTGAGTACTCTAGAGATTGAGAATACAGTTTAAGTAAATTTGTCTGAGGAAGATGAAGTAATTATTTTGTTTTAAAGAACTGTCAAACTTTTAAGGATCTTTTAGAGGACCTCCATCATTTAATGGAATAGTGGTTCTTGTTCGAGACTTGCTATAAACAAATCAATTTTGGGCACTAGGCTTCATATAGAGACATCCTCATTCCGAAAGGGATACATGTGGTTAAGTCTCTACATATTAGGCCGATGTTTGTACAAAATTTGCCATTCTTTATATAGAAGTTCTTTGAAAACTTGGAGTGTATGAAAAACTCTGGTTTTTATGTGGTGGTTTTGGAAAAGAACATCCCACATAGAAACAGGCCTGGTGTATCGCCCATCTCCATGGATTTAGAATCTAAATCCACTAGACAACTGAATGTAGATGGACCAGGCCTCATCTCCTCTGGATCCTCATTAACCGCAATTCTCTCTCTGTCCACTGTTTCTCTTATTGCTGGAAGACAAAATTTTCCTGGATTGATTTCATCATCTAGGAAATTAAGGATCTGATTCATTAAGGGAAGTAAGGCAAAAAATTGAGTAAATTTTCTTCTCAACAAACCATGTTACAATGCAAGGGGTGCAAATTAGTTGATCATTTTGTACATAAGATAAATGAAATTTAAAGTTGATCTAGGACATGCTCTACCCCAACTATACATCTATCCTCACATTTTAAATTTACCTCCCTCTCCAATGCAACATGGTTTTGCCAAGGTGCAAAGTTACTTCTTTTTTTGCTTTACTTTCCCTAATGGCCCTAACAGTTTAAATCGTTCAGGTGGTGAGAAACCTCAACTTTTTAGGAGCACTTACTGCATAGAAAACTCCTATAGTGTCATTTTGACAAGGCACCATATGACACTGACACACACACACACACACTTATGGGACAAAACAGAGAAAAAACATTAACTATAATAACTTACATCATGCTTGGTGTGTGCATGTGCACAAGTCCCTGGCTTCCTTCCGCCATACAAGCGGTGCTGTACTGAGGATAGCAGCATCAGGGGGACCCGAGCGAGGGACTACACCAGCATTTTAGCTTCCATGAAGACATAACTGCTAGGGCCGGCAGCGTGTCAACACTGCTTCTGCAAGAAGGTAAAACATATACTGCACCAGCCCCACTGGTGCTGCCCAAACCTTTAAAAAGATAGGAAAAAGACACCTGAGTGAAGGAGGAGCTACCTTATATAGCATTCCAGTGTGTTTCTTTTTCCCGTCTCTACTCGGTTAACTGATTGTAAGGGCTGCCATGGTGTAAACAAAGGAAAATGTATTTGCTACTCTGCACTCCCTTAAATGAAGTGCATAAAATGGGTAGGAATAAAAAAGCAAGACATACTATTTTGAAAACTAGACAGCAGTGTGTCAATGAGCTTATTGAAAAAAAGGATGTGGAACATCTGTTTCCTCCTCCTACATACCTGGACTTCTTAAATGCTTCCTGTAGTGTAGAGATCATATTCAGCCAATAACCATCAGACAATAGTTCCGAAGGAGCGACATTGTTTGAAAGTGCCGACTCGGCCTCTTTCAAACAAGGGTGTCCAAGTCTCTAGGTGCCAGGATGCGGGAGATCGAGCACTGTTAGTGCCCTTGTCCCATCCTCGGTGATGTCATTGTGCTATATAAGAGTATATAATGTTTCATCCTAGCCTGCATGCCGAGTATTTACCTCTATGCTGCAATAAGTATTTTTATTTTACAAACTATGAATGTCATGTACAAATTTTGGTACTTGTTAATTATACGGGTTAGATTCTGGTCAGCGCTTCCCCTACATTCTAATCAGATCACATATTAAAAGCTCAGCACAGACTGGGAGCGTGCTCAGGTGAGTTGACATTAGGTGACACTGAGCTGCTAATGAGTAGCCTGATTATAATGTAAGACAGCAGTGACCAAAGTGGCTCCTGTATAATTAATACCTTTATTTTTTTTCAATAAAGAGCGGTATGATTTTGTTTTGTGTTTTTGCTGTAATAACTTAAGAATGTAACATTTCAGCCATGCTTTGCCATAATGCATTCACAAATTCATTTCCAATGAATGGATCACAACATTTAGCTTGTCTGTAACAGGTCATATATCTTTCAGTACTAATTTAATATATTAAGCAGCACGTTAAATTCAACTATTCTAACTTATTATAGACAATCTCACTGTAAGAAGAAATTTCGAGTAGACAGGACTGTAATTATTTCCTTTTAAAGGGTAATAAACATGTCTGTTTCAAACCTGTCCATGCATTCCCACTGCCTCAGTTGATGTGCCCCTATGTGTCCTCATTCACGAGCGAGCTAGCAGCCCCCCTTACAGGCGTATTTATATAGCGGATTAAAAAACAAGCACTCCCAGTGACATGTAAACAGTTGTTTTGGCATGTGCCCTTGAAATAAGCACTCCTCTATCCGCTCAGATTATTTTCTGGTGTGTTGTGTTAGTGTTTCTTGTGGTACAACATTATTTTTGTCTAAAGTTCTGAAACTGATCTGATTGTCACTGACTGAAATTTTCCTTGTCAAACCAACAAGAAACACTTCTAAACTTCTTCCATTTGCTTGACCTTGGCCTGTATATATACTGACCATGACTCCTTCTCATTACACAGTATAGTCAGTCGCTGCCTAGTGAAGTTAATGCTGGGCCACAACCCATGGGTTCCCATCACTCACTTGCATGGATCCCTAGTGAATATCGGCCTTCCATTAGATACTTTGCCCTCACATTCTAGACAACACATTAGCATGTCTTATCAGTATATCACACATGACAAATATATCTGTCTTTGCACTGCGCATTAAATATAATGTTATACTAATTTAAACTTTATTTGCTGCTCCAGTCCAGTTTGACCTCGGCAAAAGGTTGCAACCTGCCCAAACCAGAGCAGTAACTAGGGCTGTGCAAGAGGGGCAACCGCCCAGGTCGCAACGCTGAAATGGGGAACGCAGTTCATGAATAAATAATTTAAGTTAATTGGGTTAAAATTGAGGGCTGTGGGGGAAGGGGGTTAGTTTTTCTTTTAACCCCAGGCGCTGAAAATTTAAGTTACATCTCTGGGCCTCAAACAACCAGCACTGACTGATCACACTGATGTACGGAATGACATAATGGAGGAGGCAGCACATCTTCTGGCTGCTTGTCCACTATAGCTCAGATTGTTATTGTACCTATCAGTACCTTTGACTTGAGAAGTAAAAAAATATGGGGGGGGGGTTATTACAGGAATTGCTAATTAGATGATGGGGATACTATAGTAAGAAGTGTGTGTGTGTGTGTGTCTGTGTGTCTGTGTCTGTCTGTCTGAAAACTTAAGTAGCAACACATATAATGTATTTATCAGTTCACCTATGGGGGGGGGGTTATTACAGGAATTGCTAATTAGATGATGGGGATACTATAGTAAGGTGTGTGTGTGTGTGTGCAGCGTCGGACTGGGCCGCCGGTGGACCGGGAAATCCACCGGTAGGCCCTGATGGCAGATAGCTCCGCCCTCCTCCGTGGTGGGGCGGGGCTAAAAAAAATGATTCTTGTGTCGGTGGGGGCCGGGAGCCAGGTGCCGCGCGGCGGGGTCAGCGTGGCAGTGGGTGGCTGGCCCCTCCTCAGGGACCAGTCACTTTCGCTAAACAGGAAACAGGAAGTAGCGTGCGTTCCACCGTGGAATGCACGTTACTTCCTGTTTTGCTTTTGATCGCACAGCAAGCATGTGAGATGCAGCAATAAGGTAAGTGTGAATGAAAGATGGCCCTGCTATTTGTGTGAGAGACAGGGGACGGGGGTGCCCTGCTATTTGTGTGAGAGACAGGGGAGGGGGGCCTGCTATTTGTGTGGGAGACAGGGGAGGGGGGCCTGCTATACTGTGTGAGAGACAGGGGAGGGGGGGCCTGCTATACTGTGTGAGAGACAGGGGAGGGGGGGCCTGCTATACTGTGTGAGAGACAGGGGAGGGGGGCCCTGCTATTTGTGTGGGAGACAGGGGAGGGGGGCCTGCTATACTGTGTGAGAGACAGGGGAGGGGGGGCCTGCTATACTGTGTGAGAGACAGGGGAGGGGGGGCCTGCTATTTGTGTGAATGACAGGGGAGGGGGGCCCTGCTATACTGTGTGAGAGACAGGGGACGGGGGTGCCCTGCTATTTGTGTGAGAGACAGGGGAGGGGGGGGCTGCTATACTGTGTGAGAGACAGGGGAGGGGGGGCCTGCTATTTGTGTGAGTGACAGGGGAGGGGGGCCCTGCTATACTGTGTGAATGAAATGGGAAGGGGGGGGGGGCACAATATGGTGTGAATGAAAGGAGTGTGGGCTGCTATAATGAGGGAATGTTTTTTTTAATATAATGTGTGATATGAGGGAAAGGAGTGGGGTTGCCTTAATAGTACATGGGTAGGAGATAGGCTATTAATTTAATGGTGGAGTTTAGGTGGGGGCTAATTATTTAATGGGAGCTATTTTATTTGTGGGGTGATGGTGGGGCAATTTAATTTATTGGTGGGCTATTTAATTTAAGAGTGGGGCCTATTAAATTAAGATGGGGTGACAGACCTTTAATTTAATCCTGGGGTGGTTTAGGTGCTATTGATTGAATGTGGGGCTGAGTTTGAGGAGCACGAGGTCTATTTATTAAATGTGAATATGAATTATTTAATGGCAGTGCCTGTTGTGGGAAATAGGTATATGTATTATATGTAAATGATATTCATTTATTGCTGGGGCTGTTTGGAGGGAGGGAAATAGGTTTATTTATTAAGTGAGAATACTCTATCTTTAATGTTGGGGCTGGAGGAAGGCCTAAGTATTAATTGTGGGTGCTATAGATTTTACGCCGGGGCTGGTTGGAATTTTCTAAATGTACCCATTTTTTTTTTCAAAATAGGGCACCCAACATTCCGGGATCCAGACAAGTCGCAACTTAAGAAACCAGCAGCCACAGGTGGTGACAAGAACAGGTAGGACAGTCTGTCAAATGTTCTGATTCTAGTGGGACAATCCAGATTTTTGGTGACTGTTCTACCCAATCTAAGGGGGAGGTCAAGACTGTGTACTCTTTATATACACACTGCATTCTTTATATACTACACTATGATGCTAGCTGTCCTTCATGGGCTGACCACTCCCCCCTCTAGTGTCAGGCCACGCCTCTATGATGCTGGCCACACCCCCTCTGGTGGGCCCCTAGCTTTGCAGTCCCCCGGTGGGCCCTTCATGCCCCAGTCCGACACTGTGTGTGTGTGTGTGTGTGTGTGTGTGTGTGTGTGTGTGTGTCTGAAAACTTAAGTAGCAACACATATAATGTATTTATCAGTTCACCTGAAGTATTTCTGGCTTCCACGGAACTATTCCTGTGCTGAATTAAGTTTGCATTGCACCTTTAGCATCAGTTGTTAATTTTAATTACAGTATGCAACCAGTAATAGGCACGTGATCAGAATAGTTCATTTTGTCGAGCAAGAATGGGACTTAATACCAATACTAAAAATTAAAAAAAAAGCTGTCCTCTCCGCCAATGACAGAAAGTACATAAATTGCAGCATAAAATACAGTATAACTGGGAAGTGTGAGGCGAACACAGCGCTCCTCTGATCAGCAGCCACCACCAATACTTCCTACCGCTGAGAGCTGTCCTCACATCAGGTGATGCTGACATTGGTACTAATCGCTCAATGTGCAGTTACAGAGGTGGGAGGTCAGTACTAGCGAGTAATAGAATCGGAGGAGGGTGGCGAGGAAGCCTAATAGTTTAATGCTGCTACATGTAGAGCGGTGCAGTGATGATACCTCACCTCTGTTCCCGCAGGACAGCTCTGCTCTTCCCTAGTCAACCTTTTCCTTGCTGAATATCAGTAATCATCACCACCAGCTATTTATATAGCGCCACTAAGTCTGCAGCGCCGGAAACAGACTGATCCCTCTCTTCCTCCGATGCAGAAAAACTGTGTAAGTTCCTCACATGTCCTGTGGGCACCCAAAGGGGGTTAAACTGGGAAGAATTCCCTTAAAGGGCTCACCGTGTATGCTCCGTAAACCTTACATCAACCTTATAATTCTAAACCTTTGCATGCAAATAAACACACGGAGACTTGTATAAGTTATTAAAAATTGCCAGAAATTTTATTATGATTTTAATTTTAACTAGACCTATGGTGGCGGAGAAAGGGCACTGCGAAACAACTCTCAAGCTGACAAACACTATCACGTGTGGACTGGCGCAAACCGCCGTACGTCCACCACCACGGGGAACAAATCCCAACATAACTTTTGCGCTGAGTTGGCGTCAGAGTGACTGCCCCCTTTAAAACTCACTCTGCCCTCCCTCACCGAGTCGAACAGGGACCCTCCTCACCGAAGGGCCAAAAAGGGAGTTACTGGTGCCTCAACGGGGGGCAGTGACCTACGACAACTACCAGTGCGCCCACAAATCAGCCGCTGAACGCAGTGCCTTCCTACCGCAACATAACCGAAAATACTACACAAAGGAGTGGGCGGGTGGGATCTTGTGCTGTGGAATGAACCAGAACAGGAAGTGCAGCCTCCTATATCAATCAAGGTCCCTCCCACTGGATTACACATTGGTCGGGCCAACCCATGTTAACACCTTCAGGTATTTGTACAGCTTACTACAAACCCTGTCGCCCTTTAAGTGCATTCGTCCTATTCAGCCTCATTTGTCATAAAGGGCTCACCGTGTATGCTCCGTAAACCTTACATCAACCTTATAATTCTAAACCTTTGCATGCAAATAAACACACGGAGACTTGTATAAGTTATTAAAAATTGCCAGAAATTTTATTATGATTTTAATTTTAACTAGACCTATGGTGGCGGAGAAAGGGCACTGCGAAACAACTCTCAAGCTGACAAACACTATCACGTGTGGACTGGCGCAAACCGCCGTACGTCCACCACCACGGGGAACAAATCCCAACATAACTTTTGCGCTGAGTTGGCGTCAGAGTGACTGCCCCCTTTAAAACTCACTCTGCCCTCCCTCACCGAGTCGAACAGGGACCCTCCTCACCGAAGGGCCAAAAAGGGAGTTACTGGTGCCTCAACGGGGGGCAGTGACCTACGACAACTACCAGTGCGCCCACAAATCAGCCGCTGAACGCAGTGCCTTCCTACCGCAACATAACCGAAAATACTACACAAAGGAGTGGGCGGGTGGGATCTTGTGCTGTGGAATGAACCAGAACAGGAAGTGCAGCCTCCTATATCAATCAAGGTCCCTCCCACTGGATTACACATTGGTCGGGCCAACCCATGTTAACACCTTCAGGTATTTGTACAGCTTACTACAAACCCTGTCGCCCTTTAAGTGCATTCGTCCTATTCAGCCTCATTTGTCATAAAGGGCTCACCGTGTATGCTCCGTAAACCTTACATCAACCTTATAATTCTAAACCTTTGCATGCAAATAAACACACGGAGACTTGTATAAGTTATTAAAAATTGCCAGAAATTTTATTATGATTTTAATTTTAACTAGACCTATGGTGGCGGAGAAAGGGCACTGCGAAACAACTCTCAAGCTGACAAACACTATCACGTGTGGACTGGCGCAAACCGCCGTACGTCCACCACCACGGGGAACAAATCCCAACATAACTTTTGCGCTGAGTTGGCGTCAGAGTGACTGCCCCCTTTAAAACTCACTCTGCCCTCCCTCACCGAGTCGAACAGGGACCCTCCTCACCGAAGGGCCAAAAAGGGAGTTACTGGTGCCTCAACGGGGGGCAGTGACCTACGACAACTACCAGTGCGCCCACAAATCAGCCGCTGAACGCAGTGCCTTCCTACCCCGCTGCGCCCCACAGACGCCGCAGCCCGCCACCACTAATCTAAACACGCCGAAACTCCACCGCAAATGCTATCTATAAACAACCCCATACCTTCCTCCGTTAGATGTACGCCATCTCTTCTAAAACATTGAGGTGACTCTACCCCTAATCCCGGGTGATTGATAACTACACCTCCCATGGACCGCACTACTTTCCTAATGGCGCTATTCAGTTTCCTGACCATAACTGTCATCTTTTTTAAGGGGATAGTTGTTCTCCAAGCCAGCCGGGGGATTAATGCCAACCA
Source organism: Mixophyes fleayi (assembly GCF_038048845.1). Taxonomy (NCBI): domain Eukaryota; kingdom Metazoa; phylum Chordata; class Amphibia; order Anura; family Limnodynastidae; genus Mixophyes; species Mixophyes fleayi. The sequence goes on along the minus strand of NC_134402.1, from coordinate 341,990,457 downwards.
ACCAATGATGATATGTGGCCATGCCTCGTGAATTTGCCTAAGGTCTTCCCGAATCGAAATAATGAGCTCCAGAGACTTTCCTTTCCCCAGGTCATTGCTTCCCGCATGCACTACTAAAATATTTGGCGGGCCATGCTGTTTAATTAGCCTCGCCAACCATGGAACCAAATCAGGCCAACCTAATCCCCTTTTATCCAACCATCTTATTACGGTGCCTTCGTGATTCGGCATACTGTTAGACCTGGGGTGTCCAGCGGCCCAGAACACAAAGGAATGACCCATGATCCACACCATCTTAGTTGTAACACCATCACCTGGAATCAGAAAAACATTGTTACAAACATGCCACCATAATTTGGAAGACAGGCCAGGCATAGCATAAAAGCATGAGAAGGATAGTATAGGGGAAAACCGTACAACAGAGGGGGATCAGGGAAGAGGAACACAAATGGGGAGCAGGCCACCCAGACGAAGGTAAACAACACCCGGAAAAACCCCGGCAGCACACCACTAATCAGGACTTACGCCCAGGGAAACCCGGGTGAAAATCCCTTCGCGCCCCCGCTTCAAAGCGACGAGCGGAAAAGCCCAGGGTAGCCCACCAAATGGAGGGATAAGGTGGGGTAGGGGAGGGCAGTGGGGGTGGTTAGGGTAACAATAAGAGTGAAATTGTAGAAAAAGAAAAACTGCAAGGCAACCTTTTGATTAGTGGAACAAAACATTTAAACATCAACATTGTCAATCCTGACATAAGATTTATAAGCCGTGGATTTCCAGCGGGCCAGAGCTTTTATCGTCTCAGTGGAGGATCCCGCCAAAGCAGCAGACGTGGCCGCCCCGATCTTGAACGAATGCGTTCCGAACCTAGAACTGCTAGATTTAATGACTGTAGGGACTTCTGCATAATGGCCGAAAATTGATATTTCGTCATGGGCATGCCGTTATGGTGACATAAAAACAAACGAGCCTGAGGTCTCATATTCATAAACCGTGACACTAAATTAACCGGGCAGATGTTACCATTAGGCTGCCTATTTAACTGAACCCATGCTCCCCTGCCACTCTGATCAGTTTTAGATCTAATTATTTTACCTGAAACCACCCCTCCGCATAAGCTGACATGCTCTGCATTCCAACCTGACTCTTGATGCCCCCTGGATTTAGCCACCAATTCAGATACCAGAAAAGCACCGAAAAAAGCCATAGAGAACGCAGTGCTAAATAAGGTCTTCTCATATTCATCAACTGCAATCCCTCCCAGGGTCCCTATCAACTGGTCCAGAATATTGTTGGTGATAGGCAAGCGCGCATCCGCCTGCGAGGGTCTAGCCCAAGCCCACCCCTTTAGGGCCTTACTGATCATGAACCCCTTTGTGACATCCGTGTAACCTTGCAGCCTGGCCATGAAAGATATCCCCGCCAAAGTAGACGCCATAGAGGCTCTAGATTCCCCTTTGGAATAGCTCTCCCACATAAATGCTAACATAGCATCACGCTGACCTGCCTCAGATTGATCTTTTGCCCGCTGAATAGTGACCACCATCTCCATGATACCTGATACGTCCTCAGGGTGGAAGGGGCTACCGCCTGTTCTACGAGCCCCCTTATGCCGGCTTGATGATCTGCCAAACACAAGAGGGACACGGAATACCAACATTGTCCGCCTGGGGAGCCATACTCCGAAACTTGCTCCATTGTCCTCGGGACAGGGCATCGGCCAAACTATTTTGCACCCCTGGTACATGTCTAGCCCTGAAAGAAATATCGTACTGCAGGCAGCGCAACACTAGGTGGCGCAGCAGAGATATTGCATGATGGGAGGATGCGCTTTGTTTATTGATCGACTGGACCACCCCCAAACCGTCGCACCTGAAAACTATGTGCCTCCCCCGCAACGTGGACGCCCACAGTTCAATTGCCACGACAATAGGAAATAGCTCCAGGACCAACAAATTTTTGGTAATTCCTACCCTATGCCACTCCTTCGGCCAGCTTTCCGCGCACCAATGCCCGTCCAGGTAAGCACCGAAGCCGCATGCTCCGGAAGCATCCGTAAACAGGTCAATATTAACGTTTGTTACGGGTGGTGAAGGCCATATTCGTGTCCCGTTGAAATCACTGAGAAAGGTGAGCCAAATCTGCAAATCGTCCTTGATGACCCTAGAGAGACGCACGGCCGCATGCGGCCTGCTCCTCCCTGCAGTGGCTCTCTGTAGCTTTCTACAGAAAACTCTACCCATGGGAATCACATGGCAGGCAAAGTTGAACCTCCCTAACAGGGACTGAACCTGTCTGAGCGGGCTGGAGCTGGATTCCAACGCTTCTGCAATAGCTTCGCACATCTTGGACACTTTATCAGTTGGGAGCCTGCAAATCCCGGCCACCGTGTCGATCTCAATTCCAAGGAACGAGAGACACGTGGCTGGACCCTCCGTTTTATCCGCGGCAATGGGAACGCCTAGCACCCTAAAGAGAGCCTCAGTGGAAAAAAGCGTATCCCCACAACAAGTGGAATCAGGAGGCCCGATAACTAGGAAGTCATCAAGATAGTGTGCGATCCACCGACACCCCGTTCCCGCCTGAATGCACCAATGCAAGGAGCCACTGAACTTCTCAAATAGCGCACAGGATATCAAACATCCCATAGGCAGACAGCGATCGATATAGTATCCACCACGATGCAGAAAAACCCATGAATCGATACGACTCCGGGTGAAGGGGCAGTAACCGAAAAGCCGACTCAATGTCGATCTTAGCTAACAGGGCTCCCCTCCCACATTCCTGCACCAGTGCCAGTGCGGATTCAAACGATTGATAATTTACGGAACTAAGGGTGGCGTCTATAGCGTCGTTCCCTGACAGACCAGCCGGGTACGACAAGTGCTGTATCAACCTGAATTTACCCGCTGTCTTTTTGGGTACTACCCCTACCGGGGACAGAATAAGATTTTGAATGGGAGGAAGCGGGAAAGGGCCCACCATGCGACCCAGACCAACCTCCTTCGCGATTTTAGTGTCTAGGACTTCCGGGAGAGCGAGCGCCGATTTCAAATTGATCGGCGTCGCCGTAGAAATGCTGCCCTGCACTGGTAATTTAAAACCTATGTGAAAACCGTCATGTATGAGAGAAGCGGTGTCTCTGGGAACCAAGCGAGCCATTTGTCCAGCTCAGCCGAATTAATTGGCGATGGACCCTTGACTCGGCACAGCTGGGTTTGCACCTCTTCCACTACCCCCACTCCGTCGGGCCTTTGCACATTCGGTGGCTGGATGCTGACCTCCGCATGCCGTGCAATTGTGTTTAAATCGGCATGATGTGCCTCGCTGACAGGCGCCTGCATTGAAATCAAAACATCGACCTTTTGTGGGGAGGGTTGCTTGAACCCTCCCCGGCCCTTAAAACCTCCTGCCCGTGTAACCCTCGGCCCCTTGACTGCTCGGTCTCATGAGTTCCAGCCAGGTGTCTATGTCTTTTGACCCCAGCGGGATCTTCTCGCGACCGCTCATCCGCCCGCAGAAGGGCTCGTCATATGCTCCCCAGATTGAGGGGCCATCTTTTAACGCCATCCCGCTAATAAGATGCATATATCTCCACAACTCATCCTGCTCACCGGGCCTAGTTTCCAGGTAAATAGTAGCAAAAATAGAGAAGGAATTCGACCATCTAGTAAACAATCTGAGCCTATCCTCCCCCATTCCGGACCTTTCAAAAGCCGCGGCAAGAGCCTTCTTTCCTTCCCCTGTCAGGGCGAACATGTCCACATACTTTCCGCGTCTAATCCTATCCCGTACACTCGGCCTAATACCGTGGGTTATCTCTAGGGTTTCAACCTGCCCTAAATCACTCCTAGCCACCATCCGGTCTTCGCCCCCCGACTGCGGTGCCTGTTTGCTGCGTTTACCTAGCAATTTAGTTTCCAATAGCTTGATGAGTTTTCTGGGCCTATCGCCCGAATCTGAGGAACCACTGCTCGTGGAAAGAACCGGTGACCCTAACAACTGTACATCGTGTGTGGTACCAGAAACGGACTCACCATGAGGAGCAGGATTCCCGGCCGCGACTGGTGCCTCCACAACACTGGCTGACCCCGGCTGGGCATCTGTTGATCCCGGGATTGGTTCCACACGAATCCCTGCCGACCTCTGGTCTCGAGACTCGGACCCGGAACGACCTCCACCGACAGCCCTCATCTCCTGGTTCGCGACCACAGGCTCTGAAACACAAAGTGGAGCAGTAAGCTGAGATCTGGGAAGGTAGTCCAGACGCCGCCGCGCCAATCCCAAGGCTGGGCCAGAGGGATCTAATCTGGAAGGCAAAAAAGGTGACGGGCTATAGTAACCCCCCGATATGACCCGACGCTGAGGGGGGACCTCGTCGTACGGGGCCCGGTATGGTTCCTCGAAAAACCCACTTGGTCTGGACTGGGTGCGCCTCGGAGGGGACCATTGAGACGTATTACCGCCGCTGGAATGATGGTAATCGTATGCTAGATTATCTCGCGTGGGACCTGGCCTACATTGACTGGTGCTGGCATACGCTCCAGACGGCGATGGGGCCCGCCGGGACCTGTACGTCCACTCGCCTGTTGCTGGAAGAACGTGGCGGGAAAGAGAGGGCCTCACAGGCGCCGAGGGGCTGTCCCCAAAAACTTCCATGTTCCCCCTACTGGGCCTATCTGATCCCACGTGCCTTTGTCCCAGCCTGACACTCTGGACCCTGTCCGTCCCCGGTGTGTATGGTCTAAATGGGCCCATGTCAAACAAAGGAGCCCCCCCATGGTGAGCCCCCCAAGAAGAACCCCTGCCACTGTGGGGTAAAAAGGGGCTGGGCGGGAAATGCAACTGATGAGGGGCAGGGGGATTATAGGTCTGCATGTCCCCCCTGAGGGCCGAGATGGGTGGTGTGATGGGGCACTGGATAAACACCCCCAAGCCGGATCCCCTTTCCTCAACCAGCGGGCCGCTACCTACCCCCACTCTACCCTCCCCAGCACTGCCCCTGGATGGGGAAACATATGCAGCCTGGGCTGATGCAGGCATGACTCCAGCTGTATGTGACACAGGGGCACCCACAGGCATATCCCCCCCACCGCTGCCGCTGGCTGAGGAGACCACAGCAGAGCAGGCTGGCGGCCTGGGTCTGCGCATGCGCGACCCAGATGCTGCCGCCGGCCGGGTCGAGCGACCCCGCCGCCCGCTATCAAGCACCGTTGTGCCAGAGGACCCTGGTGAGGAAGCGTGAGCCAGAATACTGGACTCACGCTGTGGAGGAGGAGGGGGACCCGCGGCCGCCGCCGGGAGAGAAGGGGGTGGGGTGGGGCCTACAAAATGGCGCTCAGTGCTCCGGGGAGAGGGGGACCTGTAACGGACAGGGCGGGAGGTGGGGCGGCGTGGACGGGGCATGATGGAAAAGCTGGTGGGGGAGAAAGCTAAAATGAAGGAGAGAAAACGGACAAGGAACAAAAAATTAACTAAAGGAAAAAAGGGGGGGGGAAGGGGGGAATAAACAGGGGAAAAAAGAAACAGGTGAAGGAGAGGGAGAGAAACAAGGGAAGGCAGAAGGAAATGATTGAACACAGAGGGCAGGAGGAAAAGCTGACAAGAAAAGGAGAGGGAAAAGGCAAAGATAGGAAAAGAAACAGGTACTTATCTGCTCTCTCTCTCTGATGTCTTCCCTCCCAGGCAATCTTGTGCTGTGGAATGAACCAGAACAGGAAGTGCAGCCTCCTATATCAATCAAGGTCCCTCCCACTGGATTACACATTGGTCGGGCCAACCCATGTTAACACCTTCAGGTATTTGTACAGCTTACTACAAACCCTGTCGCCCTTTAAGTGCATTCGTCCTATTCAGCCTCATTTGTCATTAAGTTCCCAGCACTTATACAGTACTTCGTCTTATCTTTTATGTTCATTGGAGGGTTAGTGACTTCATAGTTCGTTTAGTTTGTGTGGGTGTTTTGGGTTTACTATAAATTGCACCAAAAGTAATTAACAAAGTTTAGTGTTTACTGATTAAAAAGTAATTGTTTTAATGTATAGTTTGTAATGATTTTGATGAAAAGGGAGCTTAGAAAAATCCATTATCTGTTTAGCAATAAAATAGTTGCAAAACAATTTAAAATGATTTGCCAAGCGCTTAGGGGTCTGTTTAACAAGTGGCGAAGAGCCAAAATGTCAGAAAAGGTTCACAACTTATTTAACAAAGGGTTAATTCTGGACAAATCATAGATTTCTTCAACATAACCCTAATAACCAGCTCTTACCACTGTCCCCATAGACTGCTATGAGGAGAGCAGCATTGGGAAATGTTATTAAGCTGCGTAAAGCCATCTCAGGGTGGGGTTACTGGTCTTTTTCAATGGGACCCAGTTGGAACCTCTCCGGCTGTGCTGGGCCCCTCCTGGGTGAAAGCCTTGTGAGCATGTGGGGTGTTTTCTGGGACTCCAGAGCAGCCTCGCCATGGTAAGTTTTTGTGGTAGTGCGTTCTGTAACGCTGCAATTTGCAGCAATACATAATGATTGGTACCACTGTTAAATAATAAATAGATGCCTTAATATTTTTTTATGGACCTCATATGTTTTGTTTATATTTTTTTCAAAATATTGAACAACTATTTCTGTGTTGAAACAGAAAAATAATTTATTTGGCTTGCGTGCTTTCATGTGTTGGCAGTTACTTGCAGAACATTGGTTTTAAAACAGCTGGTATTGCTCACATGTGTATGTATTGCTGTAGAGAGAAGGAGACGTGTGTTGTACACATGCAAAACTGTCAGGAGGGGATTCAATCTGCATTACTTGCTTTATGTGGTTTTGAGACCCAATGAATAAAGAATTTTAGAGCCAAAATAGTAAAGGAAGAAAAGCCCTAGTGCCCCCGTAAACAGATATTTTCGCTGCCAACAGGGCTTTTTCTCACTTCACCCTATACATCAGATGGTTACCGACGGCGATAACACTTATTGCTGCCGGTAAACCGTGCCAGCAGTAAGATATTTTATGTTTTATGTTAGTGGACCTGAAAGCCCAAATCTACAGAGCCTGGCAAAGCTGCAAGTTAACCCTTACTGCTATGGACCAGTATCACCAAGGCAATATCACTCACCTGCCTCAGTGAAATATTTTTAATAAATTGTGGTGATAAGAGATCGCTGTAGCTCGATGAACACATTATGGACCTCTTTAACTTCCATGAATGTTAAGCGCTTGTGAAAATGATGACAACGTAATTGCTGACACAGACCAAGCTTCTCACTAAACATTTAGATTCTTATTCTTCTATGGTGTTGTCCATATAAACATGCAGATTGTAATATCATGCCTTCTTGCTTTGTGTGTTTGGCCTCTCTAACCCCAGTTCTGGTCTCATCCCCTCCCCTCTGCCTCAGTTTTGTCTAACCTCCTGCGGATCAGTTTCCATAACTGCTCATATCGTTGAGTATTACTTCTGCTGGATTATCGCAGTTCCTTGCTGTCTCAATCTTTTAGTGCCTGCGGATGAACACCATCGTGCTGCAGTCCTGAGGTAAACTGAGTATTGGTAAGCACTGTCCGCTTCAGGAGAAAGAGGGGCTGCTAAAAGTGAAGAGCACAAGCAACCTGTATTTTGGCATTTATTCAGTTTCGGCATCACAATTATTATATACAAAATTGATTTCATGTCATATAGTTGTATTAACCAGATCATTGGTTTACATTTTTTAATGTATAAAAGGCAGCTAACAATATTGTCATACTTTAAATCAGAAAAATTTAATTACCCTACTATACTTACTATATAGTATACTTTTACTGCTTTATATTACTATCCTTTATTGCCAAAGCACTGTTATACTTATTAGTTGCCGGCCAAATTATACCAAGCAATGCCTCAGGATAATGGACTACCATCATATATCTCTTAACCTCACTACCTTAGCCTATTACCACCCATTACACAATTTAACACAAGACAGCTACCCCCTGACCAACATTGTTGTGTGACAGGATCATTTAGCCTATGAGTCACTTTTACCTTTGCAGCATGGCTGGGCCAAAATGCAAAATGTAGACTTAGCCTTAGCCTCATGTGTCAAAGTCCCATTGTCCCATAGATTGTAAGCTCGTGAGCAGGGCCTTCTCACCTCGTTGTCTGTGTTACCCAGTTTGTTTATTAGTTTATTATGTTTGTGTCCAATTGTAAAGCGCTACGGAATATGTTGGCGCTCTATAAATAACTGATGATCAGGGCCCTCTTAACAACATTATGGGCCCTAGGGCAAAGCAGTGCCTTGGGGCCCATATATATATATATATATATATATATATATATATATATATATATATATATATATATATATATATATATATATATATAATCACTTTAGTTACTGGTCAGCCGTCAGCGTCCCTTGAAATAATTAAAAAAAAAAACCTTAACTTACCTTATTCTCCGATGCGATTGTCTTCACTCTTCCAAGTCATTGCAGCACGAAAAAACAACTTTATCAGCAGGCAGCAGGGGACTCCTCCGTGCTGCGCTCCGCAATGGATGTCGGTCGGGCGTGATGACGCCACGCCTGACATGCACTGCGAGTGCCGCATGGAGGAGGAGACCAGGGAGGGAGCCGGATCGCCAGCTGACCGCAAGGTAAGTATTTTCTTCTTTTTTTTTTTTGCACAATTTTTTTTTAGCACTGCCTCTGAGGGGCCCCCTGGCCCGCAGGGCCCCCGGGCACCTGCCCATTGTGCCCAATGGAAGAGATGGCCCTGCTGATGATGATATATCTTTTGGCTCCCTGCAAGTAGTACCATGTCTGCCCCAGCCCCTATTCCAGTGACCAACTGCTGGTAGCAGGACCTTCAAAATGCTGCCAACTTTTGCTCCACCCACAGGTGCACAGGTTTCCCGTAGTATAGCTCTTGTCCATAAGTAACTCAACTTCTACAATGTGTTTTTTCCTGCCCGAGGGTGAAATGTAGGCCTGGTAGGTTGTGGCCATGTGTCGTCCCCTTTTGTAGTTAGCAGCTTACATGGAAGCCAAGATAGATTTGGCTGGATTATGTTGAGTAGCTTTCCTGTGCAGCTCTGTTTAGTGCAGTATAATTTCACATTTCGAGAGCACCGTGCGAAGGTGGCAGTTAAACTCTCAGGCGTCCCCGATGGATAAAGAATCTTCACTGCTACTCAGGAGACATTCACAATGTGAAACCCACAAACGCTGTATGATATATTTAAGCATTTCCCTGCTCCGTTCATGGTAGATAAAAATAAATATAAAAAATGTGTCACCTTGAACATACTAAGCTCGAACATCACTGCCCTGTGGGTATATTTTTATCAATTGAAAATGTATTCAACAGACCAGCTAAAAATCCACAGTTAGAAAATGTACATTTGCACAAGTCAGTCACTTTCTTTTTGATTGATTTATGGTCTCCTAAGCTCAGTCATAGAAATTCTCTCAAACCTGTCTTGTTGGGTTTTAAAAGCGATGAATTTGACATAGAGAATGTCAGACTGGAATGGCTGGTGCATTCCAAAACAGATATCTGGTACAGCGTAAAAAGGCGGTGTGTTGCCCATGCAAATGAATCAGATTGTCATTTTTGTAATTGTGTTGAGAAAATGAAAATAAACATCTGATTATTTTTTTTTGTCTATTTTTCTCTATCCACCAGTTTTCATGACTGTGTATCTGAGGTAGGAGTGACATCTGCTGCTATAGAAAGCCAAGTAGCTGCATGATAGACTTCCATCATCTTTCACTAATATGCCAGATGTTTCTTTCAGAGGCCAAAGAGCAGATGTTCCACGAATAGTAAGCAAGGTGAGCATTCTCCAGGATAAACTGAATGAAGCTACCCTACAACAGACTAGGAGAATTACCTCCTTTCTGAATTGAAGGAGATGAAAATCCACAGAATAGGTAAAGATAATGCTTGATTTCTTTTCAGCACTTATTAAATTGAGCCTTTTTCAATAAATATAGATCCAATTACCCTTTCTAAAAGACATAAACTGCGGCCTGCTTCAAGCTTAATAAAATAAAACCAATATCTTTCCTTTCAAGCTAACCGTTAACAACAATGGGATAACCGGTAGTCTACCAGGATATGACGGATACGACCATCTTCCAGCAGATCCAGCATTGGGGTTCTATACCTTCTGAATCCTCACCATGTATACCTACCTGGGCATATTGGAATTGCTCCTGACCCAGTTTCAGCAGAATGTCTAATAGTCAGTGGCCTCACATTACAATATTTTTATTATATGTTTAATTGTTCGTGACAACATATTTATTTTTCCCTCATCTTTCTTCCATCCTCTGCCCTTTCCCCTTTAGTGGATTGTATGCACAACGTTAAATATTTGCTTGCTTTATCAGGTACATCAATTGAGTCAATTTCATTGACCTTTAAAGGCCTGAACATGTAACACAACATGTAGCTTTTTTAAAGAAATTTTTTTTTTCATTGATTTTCATATCATTTAATAATATTATTATTGTATAGTTAGAAGGCACCACATAAATTCACAGCACCATGTAATGGGGAAGTAGGTCATGTGTAACAACGATTACATAACACAGAACAAGTAAAGGAAATAACACACAGGGAGAAAAAGCTGGAAGCAAACAAAAAAAATATGCATAAGATATAAAAGGTGAGGTGGATAGTAGGTGAGATAGCGAATATACAATATGTACGGTACAGAGGAAGACGGAATGGGAGCAGGCAAGAAAACAAGAGGACAGGAGGTCCCTGCTTGTGAGAGTTTACAATTGAGCCCTTGGATGCTTCAAGGCCAAAGCATGATAGATGAGGCATTCTTGATGGAAATACAGTAGCTTTATCCATAAACAAATATACCCATATGGAACATGTGCATATTTCCTGTGTTAGTGCTCTAAAACTAGCAGTGAAATACTGCAAGACTCTTTAATTAACCTGTAAACAATATTCAGCTCCCAGAACCTCCCCTCATTGTTTCTCTGCCCTGCCCCCCTAGTGTGATATGCCTATACACCTAATCTTAAATTGTTTATGAGGTGTTACAGAGCATATATTGTTCAGTTGAATAGACTATAAATTATAGTTAATTGCTGCCACTAGCAGAAATTCCATATCAGTTTCCCCCTACTCGCTGCCTATTAATATGTAATCATATCAGATCTATTTATCACCGGTTGAAAAGCTATAAATTCAGCAAAAATGGGAGTTAATAGAAAGTCATCAATCTTGGTAAATGGAGCCTTATATATGACAAACATACAAAGCTTAGACTTGTATTCAACTTAAGTTGATCAGGAAACAACATAATAGTATGTAGATCTCTGAGATTATTTCTCTCAGGTCAGGATAGAGAAGTCTGGATAGATGCCATGCAGTCAGTCCAGTGTTGGGTCCAGCCTTCTTCCCGCACCAGGGGAGGATTCTGTCCCTGTTGTGGTAGTTGAGAAGCTGGGCTATGGGGGCCATAGCAGGTGCTCCTGGTAGCCACAGTTTATGTGGGTCTCTATGGGCCCTTTCAATGACATGATTTGGGGAAGGCCACAGAGCCAGATCTTTCCAGAAGTAGATGCAAAAAAATCCTCTTTTTTTTCCCCTTAGAGTTGCCTCAAGTAGTCCAACAAGTCCGAAGATATTTCTACATAGCCCGGTTTCCATGTCATCTAAATTATTATGATATCTGGTGGAATCCCTGTTTTAAGCTTATGATTTTTTTTATTTTTTTTTAAAGATTTTATTTTTGCAAGGGTCAACCAAAGGTAACATTCTATACAGCACTGTGTTAAAAAACATCTGAAAAATACATATGCATTAAAACATACAGCGTCTTGTTTAGAAAAGAGTATTAATAAGGATGTTGACCCAATTTTTTCAAGAAAGCAACAATTTTAGAAAGAGAAATAAGACTGAGAAGAGTAAAGGGGGGGGCGGCGTGGCCGGCCGCCTAAGAGTAAGATGGAGTAAAGAGTGTAGTGGAATATGGGAGAAGATAAAGAAAGAGAAGAGATGGAACAGGGAAGGGAAGAAAGGATCCAGATGGAGTGATGCTGTAGAATCACATGACAAAAGGGGTTTGCATTTGTAAGTATGAGGTCCACGGCGCCCAAACCCTAGTGAATGACTTAGAGGTATTACGGAATATGCATGTCATGTATTCCATCTGATAAACGTACCAAATCCTACTGATAATCGTCTGTAGAGTTGGAGCATTGGGCTGCTTCCAGTCCGTAGCAATTTGGCATAGGGCAGCAGAGATTATGTGGCAAAACATTTTCATTTGATGTTTAGTGGCCGATGGAATCCCGAGAGGGAGAAGGAAAAACCTGGGAGAAAACGGGATGTCAATCTGCAGTAGGTGTGAAGCAAAGTCCCCGAAGTTCCGTCCAAAATGGGGCAAGTCTGGGACACTGCCACCAGATATGGAGGAAGGACCCCTCTGCGCCACAACCTCTCCAACATAGATGAATCTGGGAAGATTTTTTTTTTTTTTATCTATTTATTTTGAGAAATAGCAATCATGTACAGATAAGAATCAACAAATAATACATTTGCAGGAATAGAAACAAAAACAGAGAACAGTACATATCATGGGTATCTGTCAATGAAGCTGAAAATATTTGAGTAGCAAATATCCAAGACAGCCAGAGGGTGTCAATAAACAGACCGGCAAATATACAATTGTTATCCAGAATACACAAGACACTATAATATTTTATAACAATATAATGTGGGGGGGGAAGGGGGGGGGGGGTGGGTACTGGTCGCCACCGAGAATGAAGGAAAAAGAGAACACGCTTCCCTTTATCCACACAGTTCCTTATCCTCATCTTGTCCTTTTTAAGAAGAGAGACAAATAATTAAAAACAAAAAATAAAAATAAATAAATAAAAGAGGGGCAATAAAAGTTTCAAAGGAGATTACTACTTAGATTCTCTGAGGAGGGAGAACGCATCAAGAGTCAGGCCACCTATGAATACAGGGAGTTCTGGGAAGATTTTTTTGTAGTTAGGTTGGAACCAAATACCAGCGATAAAGAAGTTTATAAGCATTTTCTTTTAATTTAACACAAATTGAACTGGAGGCTATGTTAGTTCTAATTTCCTCCCAGTCTTCATTGTCTAGCGTTTTCCCCAAGTCTCTCTCCCAAGCCCTCTCATGAGAATCTCGGTCGTTCGAATCAGGGACTTTAAGTTCCCGGTATAGTAAGGAAATGAGACCTTTGGTAGAAGATCGCCGGAGCGAAAGCGCTTCGAAAAAGGTCAACGGTCTACGACCTAGAGTTAATTTGTTGGTAGAATGAAAATTTCTTACTTGTAGGTATTGGAAGAAATATGTGTTTGGAGTATTAAGTTTTGTTTTTAAATCATCAAATGAAGTGTCTTTGAACACTGGAAACGAAAAGACATACGCTACCTCAACGATATCACCAAAGGATGAAGTTATACACCCTGGTGGAAATTTGGGGTTATCAAAAAGTGGGATGACCGGGCTGGGAGTAGGAGCAAGGTTAAATTTCACATTTGCTCGATCCCAGATCGATAACGAGTGGGCTACAATCGGGTGATGAGAAACGGATCGTGGACGACTGGTGCGAGGGAGCCACAGGAGAGAGGATGCGGAAGAGATACCCAAGCTTTCTGCTTCGATCGAGACCCAGACCCTGGAGGAACTAGGAGAGTTCCATAACACACATTGGGCAAGTTGCGCTGCTAAATAATACTGCCTAAAATTGGGTACCCCTAAGCCACCACCCCGTGCCGACCTCTGCAGGACGAGAAGGCGGACTCTTGGGCGTTTTTTCCCCCATATAAATTGCGATGTGTAGTGCTGTAAAAATTGGAAAACGTATGGGGGAATGCGTATTGGTAAGGCTTGATAAAGATATAGTAATCTAGGCAAGATGTTCATTTTAACTGAATTGATGCGTCAGCTTATGATTTTTATCCTCTGGGATAATTACCCTATTTTCCACTTCTGTGGCGTGACTTCTCAGGGTTTGTATGGCCTGTCTAATAAGTGACAAGTTCTCCTGGACCTGCTTTACTTTATTAGTCAGCCTTGCAATTATATATTAACAGTAAATCCTCTAACTTTGGCTCGGCTTAAGGAGCCAAGTTCATCATGCCATTATCAGTGCACATGCTGGCAAGATGGTGGTGGTGGTGTCTGGCTGAATAGAGGTAGGCCTCACAAACCTGTCCAGCTTGGCAGACACCTCTAGATGCTTCTTTGCCCCCTTCTGATCGATCAATATGCCACCTTTGCTTTTAGGCAGGGTTAGGGAGAAGGAATACCTGTGTTCTCTATATTAATCCAATATTATTAAGCTGATTATCTGGCAGAAGTGGTGGAGTTTGTCTCACACATAGACACGTAACAGCATGGAACCACCTGACGCCCCAGCATGTAGGTTTACATTATTTCTGGTCTCTGCAAGTAGATATTGTGTACTCACAAAAGGTACATTTCACATTATATCATCTTAATATATAATCTGTTCTAAAAAAGTTAGTATATAGGAGCGCTTGTCTCCCCTGCTGCGATGCTATGGCAACCACAGCATCATCCCCTGTTGTCTGGTGAGGAAACAGTAAGTGGGGGGGGGGAGGGGGGCGCGTCCTGTCAGACCAAAACAAATAACAGGTCTGAAACTGAAAGCCTTGAGATCCAACAATGGCGGAGAATATGACAACAGGGCTTTAGCTGAATTCTTAAGAAAATATGGCATACAGCACTAACTAACAATTGCCTACGCGGCAGAACAGTGTGAGTGAACGAGCAAACAGAACAATTGTTGAACGAACACGGACTATGTTGAATGCCCTAAGTCTGGAGAAAAGGTTTTGGGGCGGAAGCAGTGTCCGCTGCAGTCTACCTTTAAAAACCGAGCGCCCGCAGTAGCTGTAAAAGGTAAAACGCCACTGAAGTAATGGTCCAGTAAAAAGCCAAGTGTCAACCATCTCTGTGTATTCAGCTGTAAGGCGTAGTATGCACATATTCCTAAAGAAAAGCAACATAAGTTAGATTCCAAGTCAGTGGAGTGTATCATACTCTGGTACTGCCAACAGAGTAAAGGGTACAGATTTTGGGACATTAACAACAAATGTCTTATTAAATCAAGAGATGTGGTGTTTCACGAAAACACCACCTAGTGGAGTAGTGGAATAGCAACCACAAGAAAAGAGTGTGACACTGGATGTTCAAGCAGTAGAAAGCGTGTCTGAGACAGAAAATGTAATTGCGGATATCCAATTGGAAAACAGAAGTTCTATGAGGAGTAACAAAGGTATTCCCCCTAGGAGATATAGTGAGGAGTTCACTAATCTAGCCTTTTGTGAACCGCAAAACATTGTAGAGGCAAAATCAAGAAACAACTGGGAACAGTGGAAAGCGGCTATTAATACAGAGTTAAAAGCTCTGGATGACAATCCTAGATGGACTGTAGTTGACAGGCCAAGTAACCGCAAAACGATCAGGAACAAGTGGATCTTTTGTAAGAAAGTGAATGCGGACGGTACCATCGCACGCTATAAAGCCCGTCTTTTTGATACGGGCTACACACAAAATTCCGGGATCGACTATGGAGAGATCTTCTCGCATGTTGCTAGATACAGCACCCTGAGGTTAGTGATTGCCATCTCCACTATCCATGATTTATTGTTGTATCAGCTTGACTTTGACTCTGCATTTTTGAATGGAGAATTGTTAGAGGAGATTACATGGAGCCAACTGAACACTACAACGAAGGTGTCTACCAAGAAGGTAAAGTCTGCCTCCTAAAGAAGTCACTTTATGGTCTTAAACAAAGTGGTCGAGGTTGGTACATAAAACTTGATGCTGTACTTCTAGACATGGACTTTAATAGGTCAGAGACAGATTATTGCTTGTATCACAAAACCATAAAGGAAAAGATATTATTCGTAGTTGTGTACGTTGATGATCTGTTGCTAGCAGGCCAAGACTGACACATCACCAGTACCAATCACCTGTTGAAACAGAAATTAAAAGATCTAGGTCCTGTAAACAAGCTGTTAGGCATGAGAATTGTGCAGAATTTGAATGATGGAACTGTTAGAGTTGATCAACAGGCATACATCAAAAATATACTTACCAAGTATGGGATGTTTGACACAAAACCGGCTAATACACCTGTGGATAAAAGCTTAAGAATGACAAAGGCAATGCCACCAACAAACAGTAAAGGGGTAGAGGAAATGTGTAAAATCCCTTACAGAAATGCTGTTGGAAGCTTAATGCTTGCAAGTATTGAGACTCAACCAGGTGTCACATATGACGTGAATCATGTGAGTCAATCTTGAGAAAAGACATTGGACTAAAATCAAAGAATTCCAAAAATTGATGACTTGCATTGTTTATTAACCCTTGATTTCCTGTTACAGGAAAAAGAGACTTTATTGAAAAATGTAATGTTTGATAATGTTAAATTGCTTTTCCTTGTGACAAGAGACGTTGCTAAGTGAGGGAGGTGTTAGTATATAGGAGCTCTCTTGCTCCATCTTCCCTGCTGCATTGCTATGGCAATGCAGTAGGGGAGACGGAGCGAAAACAGGGGAGAGTTCATGGCCACAAGGAAACAAGCATAAACCGGTAATCAGTCAGAGGTCAGGTGCAACAAGAGTTCAAGCAGTATCCAGGCAGAGTTCAGGGTCACAAGCGAATAGGCATAAATCGGTAATCAGGCAGAGGTCACAACGGGAGATCAAGCAGCAGTAGAACAATCACTGGAACAGGGAGAAACAAGCAGCAGCCAGGGATAAACGATGAACTGCACAAAGCACAGATTGAGACAGGTATTTGAAGCTGTGAGACAGGTGCAGTTCTAATTAGGCAAGGAGATTAACTCCTACAGGCATGGTGTACAGTTCAGCGGCAGAACAGCAGCAAATCCTAGTGGATTTGAGGTACTGCTGCTACATACAAAATATAGGCAGAGTCGTAACACACTTGCATATGTTCAAACTCCTGTCATTTAGCAAAGCACAGGTTGAGATGACATTACAAGGTTACATAAAATATTCACATTGTCATACATGAATTCAACAGAAAATAACAATCAGTCACTAGATATACTACATAATCTTCACAATCACCATCTCATATGTCCTTTTGTTCTTTACCAGGAATGAGGATGTCTGACTCTAGCAGAATTAGTAAAACCGGTGTTTTTACTCAGAGCTATCATATAGGAAACCGCAGTGTGCACTTTTGCACTTACCTGGTGAGGTGAACAAGAGATCCAGGATAAGCCCAAGTTAACTCTGGTATTATGATTTGAAGGTTAAGACATCTTATCACACACTTTCAGGCTGGTCTAATAGTTATGGTTTGCTTGTCAATAGGCCATTGTAGGAGACTTCTTTCTCATACACAGTAGCATGACAAATGCATAAGTGCATATTATACTGTCAAATACACAGCAAACATGAAACAAGCATGAAACAAAACATCAGATTTTGAAATGACGCTGTCTTTCAGTATGTAGGAGATTTGGGAAAGGGTCCTTCGCCCCATTTACTGTAAACACACAGTGCAAAAGCAAGCTTTTTTTTTTTTCCTCCCACTTCCAGAATAGGTGTAAAATGAAAGAGAGCTGTAGAGCGGAGATGACAAGAGTTTGGAGTTTGGAGTCAGAATTTTTTGTCTTCAAGAGCTTATCCATATCCAAATATGGTTTATGACAGCAGCGTTCTTTAGGGTTTGGCAAAGGTTGAAACAGACCAAACTGAGTAGCTTGGGAAGATGTATTTCTAGCGCACAACTCATAAGCATCAGTATACACCATAATATCTCTTCTATAAGTAGGCAACTAAACTACTGGAATATACCAGTGTTATGGAAACCTGGTTTTCCAGAAATTTTTGAGTCCTGTTTTTCTTAGAAGATTGACAGACTGCTGGAGCATAAAGTAATTTAGGAGATTTGTCAGATGGTGTCTCTGTCTTGTGGAAATTGGGGGAAATATCTGAACTCAGACCAGTAATTTGATCAGCAGGAATGGGAAGGATTTTTAATGAACCTTTGTAGTCATACAAAAAAGAAAACAACTAAGAGTGTCAGCTTTGATATAAGGTTTTTAAATGATCAGTATATACCATAACAGGATGTACATTGCCCTAACTCAGTGGATCCCAAACTTTTTCCAGTTCAAGGCACCCTTAGGGCCTCTATAATTTTTTCAAGGCACTCCTAAGCCAAAATAATTACCAAGTAGTTCCCTGCCTTGCTTACGACTGGCCCTGGCCGAGGCACCGTTGTGAGATCACTGAGGCATCCAGTTTGGGAACCACTGCCCTAACTAATGATTCCATTCTACAAAAGCCAATTAGACTGCTACAAGGTCTTTATTACCTACTTCATAATTTTGGAAATTGAAAATTTTCTAGGTTAATGAACAACAGGGATAATGTTTTTGGACATTCCAGGATATTGAGAGAGACCAGTACCAACAATTGCTGTAGTAAAGGTCTAAAAATGTAATTGGGAAAAATGGGCAGAGCTTTACAGAGACCAAATGACATTTCAAAATAGTGATACATCTCTGGTCTTAAAGGATATTTTCAAACTGTAATTTTGTTCAGAAAAACACACAAAATACTCAGGTGCTAAATAATATAGATACAAAATATATATAGACAACAGCTGTTCTGTGAAGTTTTTATTTGCCAATTTCCCCTTATCTACAAAAAGTACAAGAGCAAAGCGCTAAAACAATTCAAATAAATAATAACCAAAAAGACAAAATTGATTAAAAAGTAATATGGCAGAATCAGAAATAATTTCAGCCTGTCTAGCAATTTATCTCTCTTC
This sequence comes from Mixophyes fleayi, assembly GCF_038048845.1. Taxonomy (NCBI): domain Eukaryota; kingdom Metazoa; phylum Chordata; class Amphibia; order Anura; family Limnodynastidae; genus Mixophyes; species Mixophyes fleayi. Next base: position 341,971,633 of record NC_134402.1, on the reverse strand, counting down.
TATTCCTCTGGGTCACACAGATCCTGTAAGTCAAGATGATTATTGCAAAAAATATAATCCACTCCCTCTGCTGAAAGCTTTTTCTGTAATTACTCCTAACATGATTCGTCTCTCATTAGAGACTTTATCAAAGTTAACTGGAGGCTTAAACAATCTCTATATATTGTATTTAGCGCTGCAAGGCTTGAACTCTTCCTTTAATTGTCTAAAAAGAGTGGGCAGAAAACATACCAAGAAGAATAGGAATAAATTGAACAATAAAGAGATTTTTAATTTATCTGCACAGTTTAGACTTTTAATTAAGTATTTAAATCTCTCCCTTAGCTCTAACCCCAATCTTTTTTTACTTATTTGTAGAGTTATACAAGTACATAAGGACACTAATTTGCAAGTAAAAATGTAAAGAAGAAGGTTTAGAAGCATCACCTGTTTTTACAGGCAAGAATAATTGTCCTGTAATTTAAAATCCAGTGTGAATATCGAAAAAGGAGCCTTGAGTGGTATGTGCTGATTTTTTTATTTTTATTTAAACCACTCATTGTAATCAAAGCCTCTCCAAAGAGACTCCATCTTAATTTAATCTCAAATTAGAATTCTATCCTGTGAGTCTTAGGAGTTCTTCCATTGACAGTTTCTATAAAATTACAATGGATAATTCAGGAAAGTGTAGTAAGAATTCCTCTAGTAACTGTTTACCGACCTCACTAGGTCTGAAAAGACAGATTTGAGGGAATTGAAGGAAGATCACTTGACTATTATTAAAACAGCAGACAAAAGGAGAAGGGTGTTAATACAGGACCGTGAAGAATATGTCAAAGATGGGTGACAAGAATTTCTACAAAACTTTGCTGAATGACCAACCAAATTGTAAACCAGAAGTTAGTAGTCTACTGGAACATTTCCTGCCAGAGGCAGTGATTTACAAAGAAGAGCTTCATTTTTAGTTTGTTAAATATCCAGTTTCTCCAATTGTTTTATTACCTTCTTAAAATGCACAAAGTAATACACTCACTTCTGGGACATCCAACTATTTCTGAAATAGGTTCCCAATATTTTTTTTTTTCTTGTTAATGGCTTTTTGCAGCGTGATGTTGCCTCTCTGAGGTCCAACATCCAAGACACCATGCTCTTTCTCAATTTTGTAGGAGATATTAATTGACAACTTACTTATGCATTTCTCACAATTGATGTGCAGGCCCTCACATCTCACACATGTTTTGATGAGTGGTCTCAGACAGGCAACATGAGATTCTTCTCAATTCTATCACTTTTAGTCTTATTTCACAGACATAACTTGACGTTCTTATTTGACATAGTTATTTTTATTTGACAGCGTTTTATTTGCAGATACTTGAGATGGTCATGGGCACATCGTATGCCCTGAGCATTGCAGAAAACTTTCACGTATGCCAAACATTTAGATGGACAATCTCTGCTTCAACTGAAAAAAGAGAGATAAATCTAAAATTTCATCTCTTATTTCTAAATGTAATAATAAATCATAAAACAAATAACAAGAATAATCCATAAGAATTGACATATTAAAATAGTAACCAAATATAATTTTCAAGAGGAATAATAATCTAAAAAACATGATGCTAGCCCCGGTAGTCTGGAGGGTACTAGGCAGTTGCAGAAGATTGAAATGGCAAATTAAGTGGCAATGCTATAGACCTCTGGGTTGTTTGCATTCTTATAGGTCTACTTGCGCCATTTGCAGGTTTATTAGTAATAGTATTTCTGATGTGTAGTATACGTGATTTTGTAAACTGCAATACATAGATAGAACAGCCAGAATCCTGAAATGTTGTTTTATGGAAAACAGACACAACATTATTAATCATCTGAGTACATATATAGCGTTTCTGTGAGGATACACACCACTAACTCCAGATGACAGCTGTCAGAAAACTGTTCACAGCTACAAACACCTCTTGATTTCTCTAATCAGCACTTCAGTGCTTTGAAAGCCTATTTTGTTTGACTGTACATCACAATTCTATCTTCTACAATTCTTTGACTTCAGCTTGTACCTCACAACCACTCCTCTGAAGACTAAGGAGCTTGGTGTGTCTCTGATAGCTATCCAGCCAATTGGTTCTTTTCTGGGTTCTGCCAGCACTATGACAGTTTCTAGGCATTTTTCCTTGGTACACCAGGATAACCTAGTGGGTCTCACTATTACGGGTATTGAGCATGTTAGCAGCACTTCCCTAGAAGGGGATAGGTTTAAAAACTCCATCTCAGGGATGACCTCTGGACTTTTAGTCAATGAGTGGAGTTTAACTTGTTTACTTTTTTTTATTTTATGAGATATGTTTCACTAATATCTCATCCCCTTGCTCTTCTCTTTTTTATTTAAAAATAACATTTTTAACTTACTTGATCATACCAATACAAGAAAAAAACCCACGTATTTTAAAGAGTAATTGGCAGAACATTCAGAGGTCACATAAGTACAATACATTTACAATTGACATTTCTGAATTTGACTCCGTTTTTAAAGATATGGAAGAATAAAACCGGCTACAGGTAGGAGCTGGGATGAGGGGCAGGGACCAAAAGGGAAAAGGAGGAAGTGGGGTCCCAAGTACTTGCAGAAAAAAGATTCAGTTGTATTTTTAGTTGCATGCATAGACAGAGCACAGAATGTCCATTTAGAAACAAATAAATAAGAGAAGGGTGTTAGTTGTAGAGGAAAAGGGCAGAGATTTAGCAGTTAGCAGTTCTGGGAGTGAGTACAAAGTGGGAATATACACTATAGTGAGTGCATTCAAGCTTGACTTTCCTTTAATAGTCATAGGGGCATATTCAATTAGCTTTTGGATTCGCGGTAGCGCGCCGGAACAGCCGCGAAACGTAATACACGGTACCGCAATAACGTGGATTTTCGCTCGCAGCCCATAGGGTTGCGAACAAAAATCTGCGTTAATGCGGTACCGTAATACCCGCAAGAACGCGCACTTTTCGCGGCAACGCGCGTTACCACGAATCCAAAAGCTAATTGAATATGCCCTATAGAGTCCAAACATGCCCTCCATCATGGAAATGGTATTTAATTTTCTCCGTGGCTTCCACATGCCAAATGTAGTTTTTAAGTTCCCGCAAAAAGGGTTCTTCTAGTTCTTAGCTAGATACATCTGAATACAATCAAAATCTGTAATTTTTATCTCTGTATTGTGATATGCTTTAAAGACACACTTGCAATTGTTAATCAATTGTTATTCCCATGGTAAAGTTGTGGTCAGTGATGCAAATTGTATGACTCTTCAATAACAAGAGTTTATCAGCCTAAATCTCAGTACCATGTGTGTCTGATTTCAATCATGAGCCTTACTATATCTCAGAGACACTTTAGGGCCACGGTGACCAAACCCAGTCCTCAAGAGCTACCAACAGGTCATGTTTTCAGGATTCCTTTAATCATGCACATGTGAGTTAATCTATTTGGCTAGGTCAGTAATTATCCCACCTGTTTCTACAGACAGAAATCCTGAAAACATGACGTGTTGATAGCTCTTGTGGACTGGATTTGACAAGCTGTACTCTAGCAATTACTAGAGGTGAGTACACTTGTGATTTTCTGCACTAAGTGATTTTTTTTCACAAAGCGTACAATCTTCACAGTTCAAAAAAAAACACAATTAAACATCTAGTGAATAACTTGTGAGAACTACAAACAATTAACATTCAGATGTTATCTCCAATATCTGCTCATGTCTCTTGGACAATGTAACCTGTGAAGTATGGATCTCTCTACTTAATATCCTTCTTTGTCTTATTCCCTTGTCACATTATCACTACCCCCTATCAAGAATACCTTCTCATACTATCCTTCCATGTTTTTATTGTTCAAATTACAACATTCTTTACACTCCCTGCTTCACATCCCTTTATCTGTATTTCCCCCTCAATATACCACCGCCTACTAATTTATTTACTAATTAATACTCTTGAACTGTTTTCCTGTCTTAAATGCTTAAGTGTAATATCCTCAAACTGTCAACATAAAGGAAATATATATCTCTCAATCATTATCAGGATGAGGGCATAAATATGATAGGATGAAATAGATTATTAAATGTGATAATAGTTTGATTCCTTTTTACAACATTTGATCATTAGCCCAGTAGGAGGTAATTAGGTTGAGTTTTGATCCTGTATTCCACTTCCTAATTGATTTCCTTTCAATAGGTAATGTAAACACAAAAGAACCACTAGGTGTAAAATAGAGAGAGCCATATGCCTAGGTGAGAATCTTACAGACAAAGACAGCATCTGAAGGCTGCCTATACAGATATATAGAAATATGAACTTTAAAGAAGATGTCTGTCACTCACCGTACCGTGAGTGCCTCTTCCCGGACATTTAGGAACCGTGGTCGTCCTCCATCCTGAGGGTCTGCGCATGCGCAGCCCTTTCCTATACTTCTGTGTATGTCCCTTTAACTCAATTGGCAGATCAGGCAACACTCCCTATATTAAGCACCTGTGGTCAACACCACGTGGCCTGATCTTGGAGTCTCATTCCCTATGAGTCTCTGAAGGTGTTCCTGTATTCCTCGTGTTTTCAGCGCTGCTGATTCCTGTGGTTTCCAAACCACTTCTACCTCTGTGGTTTCCAAACCACTTCTACTACTGTGGTTCCCACACCACTTCTACCATCAACTGTATCATCGTGACTGTTAGCTGATTCCTATCCGCTGCCTCCGTGCACTACAGTCTTCCAAACCACTTCAACGCTATTACTTATCATTGTGACTGTTTGCTGATTCCTATCCGCTGCCTCCGTGCACTTCAGTCCTCTAATCCACATCATCGCTATTATATTTCACTGTGACTGTTTGCTGGTTCCTACCCGCTGCCTCTGTGCACTCCAACCGTTACTTTACATCCACTCACCTGTTCCTCATCAAGTCCGTGAGCTGATTCCTATCCGCTGCCTCCGTGCACTACAAGCCTTCAGCCTGCAACTCGCCTGTGTTCATTATCGTGACTGTTAGCTGTTGTCTATCCGCTGCTTCCGTGCACTACAGCCTCCAGCCTACAACTCGCCTGTGTTCATCATCGGGATTGTTAGCTGATGTCTACCCGCTGCTTCCGTGCACTACAGCCTCCAGCCTACAACTCGCCTGTGTTCATCATCGTGACAAGTTAGCTGATTCCTATCCGCTGCTCCTGTGCACTGCAGTCTCTTCTCAGCTCTTCTGTGTTTCCTCGAGACTGCTGCTCTCATTGCCATTTGCTACTCTCCGTGATCAACAGCTCCTGGTCTACTCTGCTCTCCCGTGTTCCATCGCTACTGACAACTATTGGTTGCTACTGGTTACCTCCGTGTACCGCAGAGCCCTGCTGCTGCTGACCGCGCTATTATCCATCTACTGCTGATCCGCTCTCCACGCCTTCACGTGTCCCGCAGGTCTACCCTCCTGTCTGCATTGGATTTATATCTCATCTACTACTCCTCTGCTGGATCATCTCCACTCTCCTGGGTCCTGCGTGAGTCCAGTTCCACGTGTTATTGATTCCTGTGGATTCGTGTTCCTGTTGGTCTACTTATCTGTGCGCTGCACCTACTGACCGCTGCCTCAGGTATCCTGGGACTTCTCATCCAGCCGGCCTCCTGCCGCTCAGGTATCCCTGCACTCCTATCTGACTGCCTGCTTCTGAACCACGGTATGCATACTTCTCATTGACTGTGCTGGTGTATTGCATATCTTGCTGGACTGTGTTGGTTCTCCTCTGGAGTCTGCTATCCGCTGAGTCTATTGCCATCATTGACTGTGTTAACTTGTGCTGGACTACTTCAAGAGACTTCCTATATTTGCAGACCTGTTCAGTCATTTATATATATATTGTGCATGTTACTGTGGATCGTATATAAGGTGCCTGTGTATATCCTGTGTTGCAGTCTCTCCCCGTGCACCTCCTCACATATATATTCAGTGGTACAACTTGCTAGTAGCAGACCACTGATCCCTGTTTCCAGTATCACCTGTTCCAGTATCCTCTCACATAGCAGTGGTACAACTTGCTATCGCAGACCACTGACTCCCCGGATACCTCCACTTGGATTCCATTCCTTCACTCAGACAGCGGTACAACTTGCTATCCGCAGACCGCTGACTCTCATCACCTCCTCGTTTCTGTTGGACATTCCTCCTCACTATAGCAGTGGTACAACTTGCTATCGCAGACCACTGACTACCTTCACGTGTCCTTGTCCTACAGTTCCTCGTGTACTATTATCTCCATATTACCAGTGCTGCTAGTCATAGACTTTCCTGAGCATCTCATCGTCTGCTGTTTCCTGTTCCGTGATCACCCAGCTACCAGAGTACCCTATTACCATCTACATTGCTCTGGTAAGCCTACCACCTGGTGATCCCTGGGTAAAGACTCCTAGTGCCCGTGACAGTAAGATCAGGCCATGACAGACCCAGATACGGAACCTACAGCCAAAGAGATGCTGCAGCATCTGGTCAGCCGTGTAGAACAACAGGATGCCCGCCAACAGCTGTTACTTCAGTGTTATCAATCGTTAACCTCCCAAGGAACATCTGGACAGACAGTGACAGCTACTACTGAGGCCCCTGTGCTTTCCTCCGTTTCCCCAGTGCCATCCCAGGTGTCTACAGCTTCTACGCTTCACCTGCCTACTCCGTCAAAGTACGATGGGGACCCCAAAACTTGTAGGGGTTTCCTTAATCAATGTTCAGTCCATTTTGAGCTCCAACCTCAAAATTTTTCTACCCATCGTTCCAGAGTGGCCTATCTTATCTCTTTGTTTTCTGGACAAGCCCTGGCTTGGGCCTCCCCTCTGTGGGAAAGAAACGACCCAATATTGCAAGATAGTGCCAAATTCATTGCTACATTTCGAAGTGTGTTCGATGAACCAGGTCGTGTGACCTCCGCTGCTTCCAGCATCCTCCGTCTGCGACAAGGATCTCATACTGTAGGACAGTACGTCATTCAATTTAGGATCTTAGCCTCTGAACTTCAGTGGAACACTGAAGCTCTAGTTGCCGCCTTCTGGCAGGGGCTCTCCGATAAAATTAAAGATGCACTGACTACCCAGGAGCTTCCTTCGTCACTTGAAGATCTGATCTCTCTTTGCCATCGTGTTGATATGAGATTTCGTGAAAGAGAGGCTGAGAAAACAACTTCTGCTAAAGCACCTCTTCGTTCTAACCCTCAATTTCGTCCAGTTTCACCCTCTGTGATTCCCATAGAGATAGGACGTTCCAAATTATCTGCAGAGGAGAGGAAACGAAGAGTAAAGAATAGACTCTGTATCTATTGTGCTGATTCCACTCATATGCTCAGCTTTTGCCCTAAGAGATCGGGAAATGCCAGGCCCTAACTAGTTCTGGAGAGGTGAAGTTAGGGTCCCTGGAGTCCTCTCCATCTTCCATGAAATCTAAAGTCTGCGCCTTTGACGTTACGATTTCCTGTGCTACCAAAACCTTTGAGTCACAGGCATTGATTGATTCCGGAGCAGCAGGAAATTTTATTTCCAAATCATTAGTAAATCAATGGTCTTTACCTGTGATTACCTTAAAAACACCCATTACTGTGACGGCTATAGATGGATCACGTCTCATCAACGGACTCATCACTCAGAGTACGTCTCCAGTAACCCTTCAGATTGGTGCCCTGCATCATGAAGAAATATCGTTTTTAATCCTTCCTGTTACGACAAGTCCAATTGTCTTAGGCCTTCCATGGCTTCAGTGTCACTCTCCCCAGATTGACTGGCGCACCCCTCAAGTCACGTCTTGGGGGTCTGAATGTCACCATCGTTGCCTTTCCCAAGTCATTCCTCTCAAAGTACAGCAATCTTCCATCTCATCTACCTCACCGGGACTCCCTCCTCAATATGCTTCATTTACTGATGTTTTTGATAAAGCTCAGTCTGAACGTCTTCCTCCTCATCGTTCTTGGGATTGTCCGATCGACCATCTACCTGGCAAGACTCCCCCCAGGGGCCGGGTCTATCCACTCTCGTTACCTGAAACTCAAGCTACATCTGAGTATATACAGGAGAACCTCCAGCGTGGGTTTATTCGACCTTCCACCTCTCCCGCTGGAGCTGGGTTCTTCTTCGTTAAAAAGAAGGATGGATCTTTACGCCCTTGCATAGATTTTCGTGGACTCAATGCCATTACTATCAAGAATCGGTACCCCATTCCGCTGATCACTGAACTATTCGATCGCATCAAGGGAGCCCGTATCTTTACTAAGTTGGATCTTCGTGGTGCCTACAATTTAATCAGAATCCGTTCCGGTGACGAATGGAAGACAGCGTTTAACACCAGAGACGGGCATTACGAATATCTGGTAATGCCTTTCGGGCTGTGTAATGCCCCCGCTGTTTTTCAAGGTTTCATTAATGAGATCTTCCGGGACTTATTATATGTATGTGTCGTCGTCTACCTGGACGACATATTGATCTTTTCACAGGACCTGCCTTCTCACCACCAACATGTGGCAGAAGTCCTTTCCAGGCTACGGAAAAATTCATTGTTCTGTAAATTAGAAAAATGTTCATTTGAATTACCCCAGATTCCATTCTTGGGGTATATAGTTTCCGGAGTTGGCCTGAAGATGGATCCCGACAAGGTGAATGCTGTACTACATTGGCCCCAGCCAACTACTCTTCGTGCCATCCAGCGTTTTTTAGGTTTTGCCAATTACTATAGACGCTTCATTCAAGACTTTTCTTCCATTGCATCTCCTATTGTGGCCTTGACTAGGAAGGGGGCTAATCCTAAGCAATGGTCACCTGAGGCTCTTCAAGCCTTTCAAATACTAAAAGAGTCCTTCTCTTCGGCTCCAATCCTTCGACAGCCTGATGTGACACTCCCCTTCTTCCTGGAAGTAGATGCCTCTAATGTGGGCTTAGGAGCTATTCTCTCCCAACGCTCGGAACAGCAAAAATTTCATCCTTGTGCCTTCTATTCTCGGGGTCTCCTGCCCGCAGAGAAGAATTATACTATCGGGGACAAGGAGTTACTGGCTATCAAAGCTGCATTAGAGGAATGGAGATACTTATTGGAAGGAGCTCGCCATCCGGTGACGATCTTCACAGATCATAAGAACTTGTCATATCTCCAGTCTGCCCAATGCTTGAACCCTCGTCAAGCAAGATGGTCTCTTTTCTTTTCCCGTTTTGAATTAATAATAACCTTCAAACCAGCTGCCAAGAACAAAAAAGCTGACGCTTTATCTAGAGCTTTTATGACGTCCTCTGATATAGAAGAGGTTTCCAACCATACCATTCTAGACCCCAAATGTATCTCACTGGCTGCTTCATCCACCAAAACGCTACCATTTGGGAAGACCCTCGTGCCTCCTACTCTAAGGAGGAAAATCCTTTCGTGGTTCCATGCCTCTCGTTTTTCTGGGCACGCCGGTGAACACAAGACCTTTGAGATTCTCTCTCGAAGTTACTGGTGGCCTTCAATGAGGAGAGACGTCAAAGAGTTCATTGCTTCCTGTGAGCTATGTTCCCAGTTTAAATCCTCCCGCAGAACTCCAGCAGGGTTGCTGCGACCACTACCCATTCCGTCCAAACCGTGGACCCATATTAGTATGGATTTCGTTACTGACTTACCACCTAGTAAGAATCATAACACTATTTGGGTGGTGGTGGACAGATTTTCGAAGATGGCTCATTTCATTCCTCTGGCTGGTTTGCCTTCCTCGTCCATTCTGGCTGAACATTTCATTAAAGAGATCTTCCGTATCCATGGATGTCCGTCTGAGATTGTGTCGGATAGAGGAGTACAATTCGTTTCCAGATTCTGGCGAGCCCTTTGTAAAACCTTGGGCATACGATTAGCACTCTCATCTTCTTACCATCCGCAATCTAACGGACAAACTGAACGTGTCAATCAAGATCTTGAGACTTTTATAAGGATGTTCTCATCAGCCAATCAAGACAACTGGGTAGAGTTGCTCCCTTGGGCTGAATTCGCCCATAACAACATGTATCACGAGTCATCATCCAAAACTCCATTTTTTGTGGTCTACGGTCACCATCCGTCTTTTCCGGAATTTCCTGCCCTCCCGCCCACCCAAGTTCCTGCGGTGGAGATTGCTTGTCAGACCTTTAAAAATATCTGGTCTCAGGTCAAAACCTGTTTAAAAAAGACATCTATCAAATATAAATCTTTCGCAGATAAGAAGAGGCGGGCTATTCCACCACTAAAAATTGGAGATCGTGTCTGGTTATCTACTAAAAACATTCGTTTGAAGGTTCCATCTATGAAATTCGCCCCTCGTTTTATTGGTCCATATAGGATCATTCAAGTAATCAATCCAGTATGTGTGAAACTTCTTCTTCCTAAGAATCTTCGGATTTCCAATGCCTTCCATGTGTCTTTACTCAAACCTCTTATCATCAACCGTTTCTCAACTCCTCCCTCAGCTCCGCAGCCAGTTCAAGTTCATCAGGAGGAGGATTTCGAGATTACTGAGGTATTGGATGCAAAAATTTCGCGAGGAGTCCTCCGTTTCCTCGTTCATTGGAAGGGCTTTGGTCCTGAGGAGCGCTCTTGGATCAAAGCTGAAGATCTTAATGCTCCTGCCCTTTTGAAGAAGTTCTACTCCAAAAATCCGGACAAGCCCGGTTCCAGGCGTTCTGTGCCCACCTTTAAAAGGGGGGGTACTGTCACTCACCGTACCGTGAGTGCCTCTTCCCGGACATTTAGGAACCGTGGTCGTCCTCCATCCTGAGGGTCTGCGCATGCGCAGCCCTTTCCTATACTTCTGTGTATGTCCCTTTAACTCAATTGGCAGATCAGGCAACACTCCCTATATTAAGCACCTGTGGTCAACACCACGTGGCCTGATCTTGGAGTCTCATTCCCTATGAGTCTCTGAAGGTGTTCCTGTATTCCTCGTGTTTTCAGCGCTGCTGATTCCTGTGGTTTCCAAACCACTTCTACCTCTGTGGTTTCCAAACCACTTCTACTACTGTGGTTCCCACACCACTTCTACCATCAACTGTATCATCGTGACTGTTAGCTGATTCCTATCCGCTGCCTCCGTGCACTACAGTCTTCCAAACCACTTCAACGCTATTACTTATCATTGTGACTGTTTGCTGATTCCTATCCGCTGCCTCCGTGCACTTCAGTCCTCTAATCCACATCATCGCTATTATATTTCACTGTGACTGTTTGCTGGTTCCTACCCGCTGCCTCTGTGCACTCCAACCGTTACTTTACATCCACTCACCTGTTCCTCATCAAGTCCGTGAGCTGATTCCTATCCGCTGCCTCCGTGCACTACAAGCCTTCAGCCTGCAACTCGCCTGTGTTCATTATCGTGACTGTTAGCTGTTGTCTATCCGCTGCTTCCGTGCACTACAGCCTCCAGCCTACAACTCGCCTGTGTTCATCATCGGGATTGTTAGCTGATGTCTACCCGCTGCTTCCGTGCACTACAGCCTCCAGCCTACAACTCGCCTGTGTTCATCATCGTGACAAGTTAGCTGATTCCTATCCGCTGCTCCTGTGCACTGCAGTCTCTTCTCAGCTCTTCTGTGTTTCCTCGAGACTGCTGCTCTCATTGCCATTTGCTACTCTCCGTGATCAACAGCTCCTGGTCTACTCTGCTCTCCCGTGTTCCATCGCTACTGACAACTATTGGTTGCTACTGGTTACCTCCGTGTACCGCAGAGCCCTGCTGCTGCTGACCGCGCTATCATCCATCTACTGCTGATCCGCTCTCCACGCCTTCACGTGTCCCGCAGGTCTACCCTCCTGTCTGCATTGGATTTATATCTCATCTACTACTCCTCTGCTGGATCATCTCCACTCTCCTGGGTCCTGCGTGAGTCCAGTTCCACGTGTTATTGATTCCTGTGGATTCGTGTTCCTGTTGGTCTACTTATCTGTGCGCTGCACCTACTGACCGCTGCCTCAGGTATCCTGGGACTTCTCATCCAGCCGGCCTCCTGCCGCTCAGGTATCCCTGCACTCCTATCTGACTGCCTGCTTCTGAACCACGGTATGCATACTTCTCATTGACTGTGCTGGTGTATTGCATATCTTGCTGGACTGTGTTGGTTCTCCTCTGGAGTCTGCTATCCGCTGAGTCTATTGCCATCATTGACTGTGTTAACTTGTGCTGGACTACTTCAAGAGACTTCCTATATTTGCAGACCTGTTCAGTCATTTATATATATATTGTGCATGTTACTGTGGATCGTATATAAGGTGCCTGTGTATATCCTGTGTTGCAGTCTCTCCCCATGCACCTCCTCACATATATATTCAGTGGTACAACTTGCTAGTAGCAGACCACTGATCCCTGTTTCCAGTATCACCTGTTCCAGTATCCTCTCACATAGCAGTGGTACAACTTGCTATCGCAGACCACTGACTCCCCGGATACCTCCACTTGGATTCCATTCCTTCACTCAGACAGCGGTACAACTTGCTATCCGCAGACCGCTGACTCTCATCACCTCCTCGTTTCTGTTGGACATTCCTCCTCACTATAGCAGTGGTACAACTTGCTATCGCAGACCACTGACTACCTTCACGTGTCCTTGTCCTACAGTTCCTCGTGTACTATTATCTCCATATTACCAGTGCTGCTAGTCATAGACTTTCCTGAGCATCTCATCGTCTGCTGTTTCCTGTTCCGTGATCACCCAGCTACCAGAGTACCCTATTACCATCTACATTGCTCTGGTAAGCCTACCACCTGGTGATCCCTGGGTAAAGACTCCTAGTGCCCGTGACAATGTCCTCAAATTTTATATTTTGGGAAATCTGTGCGCCACTCCATACTGAGGAGCAGAAATCAGACCAGAGTTGTGAATTACAGGTACTAGCAGTATCAGGGAAAAGCTATAATCACATGTTTTTGGAAAAGGTATGTCACATTGTTATAATTCCATCACGTTTGGTATTTAAATGTGTAGGGGATTATGACCGGTTTATTGAAGGGGGAGTTATGTCTCTGGGATATATCTATGGAGAGTTACCAAAGGTCAACACTTTTGGAATATTTGTGAGCAAACTATAGTGACACCCAGGGGACATCCCTGCACCCTTATTAGCATTAACACTGCCCCTGTGAAGGCTGTCCCATTTCATTTTGTTTAAAAAAAACTGTGTTGGGAAGGGGCAAATTGTCAGCTTCTTGGGGATCAATCTAATTGAAAGACTGTCCATCTTTTCTGCCTACCCCAGCAATACATATTATTATATGTAAGTGATGCTCTGTACTTTCGTCCCATTTGTTTTAATAACTGTTAGCAATTTTTTATTTGTATGTCAAAACTTTATCTAATTTTTTTTTTATTATTATCTGTAAGCATTGTACCTTTTGTATATTAAATCTAACAATTTAATAGTTCTGTCCTTATTGTTCTAAACGAATCCATTGCCTGTTTAGAAGAGACAGATTGCTTGGCTGGATCAACTCTTTAGAAACCAGAGTGTGAAGGGTTAACTGTTTAGCTACCAGAGTACAGAGTGTGTGCAGTTGGAGTCATAGGTTTGCTATGGGCCTTATACGTAGTTGGTGGCAGTTGGCGGAGAGGTGTGAAGCGTGCGTCTGTGTTGGGAAATGGACCAGCATAATCTGTAGCCTTAGAGAGAGGTGAGTGTGAGGTTTAGGCTGGAATCCTGTGTGATCCCCTACAGTAAGCTTCCAAGTCACAAGTGTGCAGAGGGCGGTTTATGACAGATAAAGGAGTTCGGGAGCGGTTTCCTGACAAAATAGAGGTGATATATTGTATGACTGTTGGAATATATGATAAGATATTAAATCAGGGAGTAGCTAGAGAGGGGCTTATCCCTGACAATCATCTTTTTTTTTATTTTTTTTGTATTGTTAATATATTGACAAATCCAGCCCCCTACTCCCACATTTACCATATATATCATTCTGTTTCAGAACACTATATGCAACCCGTAGGTCTCAACATCTTACTGATCCCACCCCATAGTGTATCCATTTGCTTCTATTGCCCTTTACTTTAGAATGTAACGTCTCACTGACAGGGTCCTTTACCCTATGTCTCCTATCGGTCCACTCTCTGTCTTCCTCGCTTGTCAATGTCATACCTTATACTGAATTGTTTTTGTATGTCTTTTTATAGGTGACCTTATTCCTGATAACACTATTCACTTACTGTTCTCATGTATATAGTGATTTATATATTGTTCGTTTATGAGTGCCGGACTATCTTTGTTTAGTGGTCTTAATTGTCCAGGCTACACTTTCTCAATTTATTGTATTCAACATTTCATTTATATAAAGGAGCACACCTTGCTTTCATTGATTTCCAATTAGTTTTTTTTGGGAGTCAGAACCCTCCCCTCATAGGTTACTGCATACTTTGAAAATGGAGACTTGGAAAGTGTTAATTGTGACATCCTGAAGTACACTTGTTACACAGGCTAGGGGCTCGCCTACAGGAGATGTCTTGTCATTGGCAGGTGAATATAGCTATATTGTGCACAAAATTCTCCTACTTATGTATTTGCTGACACATAATAATAGAGCACCCAGACTATCTTTTTTTTTTGTTCTCATGTATATCTTTTTCTTTTGCATGATCATGTACTATGTTAATTCATAGCTGTTTGTTCATTATATAATTGTTTTAAAAAAATAATAATAAAGGAGAACAAGGTGTATAATTGCATGGGTCACTCATGGATGTTTTTCATACTATAATATAAACTTGAAATCTTTATGGACTATTGTCTTAATATTGATATATCATTTATTTAGGATCCCTAATCCATAAAACCAGTGAAATGTTTAAAAACAAAATTAGTGATAAAGTGATAATGTGTGAAAAGTAAATAAAATGTGAAGTAAAAGTTGGCCATTAATACTGCAATGTCATGTATTGACTTTTTCATTTATTGTTACAATTTCAATCTAATTTTCTGTTATTATTCAAATAATTTTGATCCCTTTTTAGAAATTAAAACAATAATATTTTTATAATTTAGATAATCTCCTTCATACAATTCAATTTTGTGACACACCTTTCATATCTTTAGCATTTATAACTATCCACTTAGAATATGATCAGCTGTACAAATTAGTCATGTATGTCTCTAAGTATCAACCAGTTTCCAGGTCTTCACAGTCTGTTGATTAGTGTGAGGACTCAGAGAATATCTGATCTTATATTAATATTATAACTTACCATTAGAAAAAAATGCTATTCTATATAGTATATACTAAGTTATTATTCATATCAAATATAGTTACCATCTAGTTACTATATCACCATCTCATCTGTTCCCCAACTCTGTTGCCTGGGCATCACCCGTGATTTCTCCCTCTTCTTTGCCCCCACATTCAACCTCTTGCCCAATCCTGTCGCTTCGAACTCCACAACATCGTCTGTATCCGGCCCTTCCTATCTCAGGATGCCACTAAAACCATTATCCATGCAGTCATCATTTCTCGTCTTGATTACTGAATTCTCATCGGCCTCCCCCTCTCCCATCTCGCCCCATTAGGTCTATACTTGGCGCTGCTGTAAGACTCCTCTTCCTCTCCTGCCGCTCCTCTTCTGCCTCCCCTCTCTACCTTGCTTACACTGACTCCCCTTTCCCTACAGATTCCTTTTTCAAACTCCTCACCCTCACCTCCAAGGCCCTCTCTCACTCCACTGCCCCTTACATCTCCAACCTCCTCTCTACTAACAACCCATCCCGTTCCCTGCGATCGGTCAATGACAGTCGCCTCTCCTCCACTCTGATCACCCGATCCCACTCCAGAATCCACTGGAACGACCTTCCACCAGACTATCCTCTAATTTGTGCACTTTCATACGGGCACTTAAAACTCATCTCTTCCTCAAAGCCTACCAGCCATCCACCTAACCTGCTCTCCATGACCAATTTCCTCACCTCTCTCTTCCTCTGTCCCGCGACTCGCTTCTCTTGTGATGTCAATGCTTAATCACCCTGCGTCTGTTACATGTAATCTATTTCTTAAAGTATCAATTATCCTTAACACTAATGGATTGGTTCATATTTTGATTAAAACATTTAAGCCTGCATCCAAGCATCACTGACCTATCCCTGTGTACAATGAGGCCCTTGACTCTGGGATGCAGGCTTAAATGTTTTTATAAAAATATGAACAATACCTCATGTTTTCATTTTGCTAGATACACACAGATATGCAGTGTTAAGGATAAGCGCTGACAACTGTCTTTTTGTTTGTTATACATATATGGGCATTTATATTGCCACGCAGCTGGTACCATATATAACATGGGATATACTGAGAGCAGGCTTATTTCTTTTCTGATGTTCTCTCAAATTA
The DNA here is from genome assembly GCF_038048845.1 of Mixophyes fleayi. Lineage (NCBI taxonomy): Eukaryota > Metazoa > Chordata > Amphibia > Anura > Limnodynastidae > Mixophyes > Mixophyes fleayi. The sequence continues at coordinate 341,955,311 of NC_134402.1, read as the reverse complement.
TTGCCTTATGTTGTCTTAGGAGCTGTCCATCAAGCCTATTTAAGGCTCATTTGGGTGTGGCTCAAAAGCCAGCCCTTGCTAGATGTAAGCTCTATACCTGGGAGGTGAGTGCATCTGATTTTAACTGAATTTTAATGGTGTATAAAGCATATAGGTCAGTGTAGGACCTGCAAGAAATGAGGTGCCCTTGACTCTGGGATGCAGGCTTAAATGTTTTGATCAAAATATGAGTTAAAACTTCATGTTTTCATTTTGCTAGATACACACAAATATTGTCACTCACCGGACTGTGAGTGCCATTTCTCCTGTGTTCAGGAACCGTGGCCGTCCGCCATCCTGAGGGTCTGCGCATGTGCAGCCCTTATCAAACCTTCAGTACCTGTTGCTTTTAATTGATTGGATGATCAGGCAATCCTCCCTATTTAAACCACCTGTGATCATTACCTGGTTGCCTGATCTTGGAGTCTCATTCCTCATGAGCCTCTGAAGGTGTTCCTGTGTTTCCTCGTGTATTCAGCTCCAGCTGATTCCTGTTTACTGCTATTGTGGTTTCCAGACCACTTCAACTCTCCTGTGTTCATCATGCCTGCACTCAGCTGATTCTTCTCTGCTACTACTACCAGACTCCAGTTCGTCTCAACTCTCCTGTGTTCAGCGTGTCTGCTCTCCGCTGCCTCCGTTACTTCTACAGGGTTCCAGACCGTCTCTACTCTCCCGTGTTCAGCGTGCCTTCTCTCCGCTGCCTCCACCACTACTGCTGGATTCCAGACAGCCTCAACTCTCCCGTGTTCATCATGTTTCCAGTTTCACTTACTACTGCTTCCTGAGTATTGCTTCGTTGATTCTGGATTACCTGCCGTGCGCTGCACCAACCTGATGACCGCTTCCACCCTCCAGTGGTCTCTCCTCCTGCCGGCCTTCAGCCGTTCAGGTATCCCTGCACGTCTCTCTGACAGCCTGCTCTCCTGAACCGCGGTATGCATACTTTCCATTGACTTTGCTTTTGTATTGCATATCCATCTGGACTGAGTTGTGTTCTTCTCCGGAGTCTCCTATTCACTGTAGCTATTGTTACCATTGACTTTGTTTCCTATTACCTGGATAGCTATTGTGACTTTGTATACTTCAAACAGCGCTTGTCAGTTATTGTTGTATTGTGGATATCATCGTGGGATCAAGTTCTGTGTGCCCCGTGTATACTCTGCTTTACATTCATCTCCTCGTGTCCCTCCTCACATATATATAGCAGTGGTACAACTTGCTGACGCAGACCACTGACTCCTGTTTCCCTGTGACACCAGTTTCAAGTATCCTCTCACATAAGCAGTGGTACAACTTGCTATACGCAGACCACTGACTTCCCCGTTACCTATCTGCACCTGGAATCCATTCCTTCACTATAGACAGCGGTACAACTTGCTATATGCAGACCGCTGACTCTCACTACCTCCTCACTACTCCTGGACATTCCTCCTCACTATAGCAGTGGTACAACTTGCTATACGCAGACCACTGACTCTCCTCACGTTTACTTGTCCATCTGGTTCCTCGTGTACATTTATCTACTCATTACAAGTTGCTGCTAGTCATAGACTTTCCTTGAGCATTCTCTCACCATCTGCTGTTTCTCCTGTTCCGTTGTCACCCTGCTAGCAGAGAACCATAGTACCAGCTACATTACTCTGGTAAGTCCATCATCTGGTGATATCCTGGGCAAAGACTCCTAGTGCCCGTGACAAATATGCAGTGTTAAGGATAAGGGCTGACAACAACTGTCTTTACATTTAATGAATACTGAATTGTGTTCCCATTTTTACCTACTTCAATCACAATAATATGGGCTGAATAAGCTGTCCCTTCACAAGAATTTGCCAAGGTGAAGCACTTTATTGGGCCTACCCAAAAAGTGTCATTCTGCCACTGTACATCTTCTTCAGTCTAGCAGTGTGATAACATGAGAAAGTCGCAGCGTGGCAACTACTGAAGCTGGGGTTTTGCAGGTTAAAACAGAGAAGCGGTTGGGTAAAGGATTCTTTGCCGTATCTGGGCATCTATATTCCCCCTACCCTGTCTACAGTATTTGAAACTAACTTCACTCCAATTTTTTGTCATTTTTCCCCCTAGCTAAGAATTGGCTTAACTTCGAGGTCTCCTGGCTGGGTCGCATAGCTGTTTTTAATATGATGTTATTACCCAAACTGATGTATATTTTTCGTGCTATTCCCTATATTGTACCTAGGCGCTTGATAGCCCGCTTCCATACGTTAATGATGTCCTATGTGTGGCGGTAGAAACGCCCTCTCCTCTCCCATAAATGCATGGCCCTATCTAAACAACGTGGGGGACTGATGCTCCCTAACCTATCTAGTTATCAAGAGGCTTGCATATTGAGCCATCTGCGGGATTGGGTGCTCCCGCCACCTCTAAGCCATGGGTGGACTTGGAGAGAGCCTTGTGCCCCAACTACCTTCTTTGGACACCCAGGCCGGTCCGTCCATCTGTTGTATGCAGGCTACGGTCCATTTCGTATGTCATGCAGGTGTGGGATAGAGTTATTGGGTTGCATCCAAACTTTGTACTCCCGGCTCGTAATCTCTCTCTCCAGGCAGTGGGTCAGCTCATTCCAGATCTAAATCTTGCTGCTTGGAAAGCTAGAGGGATTTCCTCCATGTCGGATTTATTTGCCCAAAGCCTTTTTCTTCCCTTTTCTCAGCTCCAAGCTCGTTATAGCTTGCCATCCTCAGAGACATATAGGTACTTGCAAATCAGTCACTGGGTCAGAACTGTCTCTAGGACCCCCTACGCTCTTATTTCACTCCCAACACCTGTCATTGATAGATTGACGAAGGGTAGCGGGAGAGGCGGAATAACATTCTGGGACCATTACATTTATTCCCTGATCCCTCCCAACTAAAACATCTGCACAAACCCAGTGGGAGACGGATGTGAATTTAGTGCTCACTGAGCGACAAAGGGAAAGAATTTATGTAACTTCCTACCGTATGTCTAAATGCATTAACCATACCCAGATGCAGGTTTAACTCCTCAACCGGTTATACCTTACCCCGGAACGGTTACACAGGTTCTGGCCAAGCCAATCAAAATTGTGCTGGCGTCAATGTGCCCAAACAGCAGATATCTTCCATGTATTCTGGTTATGTCCAGTGATCCAGCCGTTGTGGAGTGGGGTGTTTGCTTTGATTTCTTCAGTCTTGAAGACAGACTCCTGTTGCTCCAGACCCAGCTTTAGCTCTCCTCCACATCTACCCGACTTCTATTCCAAAGCACGATCACTACATATTGGGTCACATTTTGATTGCTGCTAGAGCAGCAATAGCACAAAATTGGAAGTCTCAGGCTCCCCTTACCACTGCTCGTATCATCTCAAAGATACAGTACAGCTTTGAGATGGAAACAACAGACACACCCTATGCCTCATCTGCATCAGCTCCCATCATGAAGTGGTTTAGGTGGCACGTGTACATTACGGACGGCCCTGGGTCTCCTCAGGATATTTCTGGTTTCCCAGCAGCTCACTCTCCAGCGGCTCTTATAGAACCCCCCCTGCCAGTTGATCAGCCCGCATCCCCTGTTAGTCCATTTATGGTTGAGACACCTCCAGAATGCCAAAATGTAGGCTGAGATGCCTTGCTACATTTTTCCATTTTAAAATGTATACTGTTAATACTGTGTGCCTCATTTTAATTTAGTGATCCTTCTCCCCCTGTGCAGGGATTCCCTATGTGTTTTTCCCTATGTCTGTATTTCCTTTCCCCTCCTCTTTTTTTTTTTTCTGTACACCATATACCTTTGGAAAAATGTAATAAAAATATTGATGGAAAAAAAAAAAAAAAGAGAGAAGCGGTGGTAGGAGACGATGGGGAGTGAATAACATAGAGCTCAGCACTTCTCATATTTTGAAACTGCCCCTTAAACATTCAATAATTTAAGTCTGAATAGAAAATATATGTGGGAAAATTGTGAGAACACTATATGCTGAAATGGCTTATGTTGGAAGCTACGCATTACAGTATACATTAAACTGATGCATGATTTAACTCTTTCATCTGAGGCTCTGTATAAGTAAACAAACATACATAAGCAGAAACAATTTTATTTGTGCAATTATTGATGATGTCAAGTAAATGAAATGAAATTCAATAGTTTTCAATTTGTCTAGAGTGCACGACACATGCTTTCCATACTGACCCATAAGGATACTTGTACTTTTTTTATTCAAGCCAATTAAACATAATTTTATATATGTTTGAAAAGTTAGCAAAAGAAAAGGAGTTTAATCAGCCAACAAAACCCAAATATTTTCACAAAGTAAAAATGACAGGAGTGTTAAAAGATCATATCATATTTATCCCCTGAATACAGCTTTTTCAAGTGCATCTTTCTCATTCATGTACTCCAACATTGAAAGATAATTTGTGCAGTCGTATCTGCCAGATGTACGAACATGTTCAAGGAAATCTGGAGCTCCTGGACAAATGATATTGTCTGCGAGAATAACGGAGCCCTTTTTAAGCAAGTTGCATTTCTGCAGAAAAAAAATAGGTCATAAGATCACCTTCATGTTACAATGAATACTGGGAAATTGAACTTAAAGCATTGCAGTCATAACCCCATAAGGACCCATTGTGCTAAACTGGGGTCATTCCGCCAATGTAGCTATATTTGTCATTCCGTAAAACTAATAATTGGTGTTGAAACATTAAAATAAAGAAAAGAACTGCGCTGTGAAGATTGATCACTAATTCAAGTATAAATGGCATTAATCTATCCTATGTGCAAATATAATAGAGACAAAAGTTGGACTGAATTGGATATATTGCCGGAACTTTGCCTGGAGCCTTTTTCTCTTTGCTTGTTTGCACACACTTTTTTTTATGTGTCCTATTTCATAGTATGTGTTTTGTATTTGTTATGTAAATTAAATTACTGCTTTTTATTTAGAGACCCTTTTTTCTGTATTATATTTACACATAGGATGGTTTAATGTAATTTATACTTGAATTAATGATCAATCTACACAGCGCAGTTGTTTTCTTTCTTTTTCTGTGTTCAGGTTTTGTACGGGTAAGCAATAGGACCTATGAACTAGCCGGAGTGTGGTTGTTTATTTTGTCTATATTATTTTATTCTGTTTGAATATGTGTGTTAGTTTTTGAATGTATACATTTTTATTCATTTATAATACCTTTTCCCCATTTTCTGACTAAGTGCCGGAGTTCTTCTATACCTGGTATTTTGAAACGTTAAAATGTTAATACACCAGTAAAATAGCATGGCACTCCTGTCAATATTGAATGAACAAAATAAAAACTTGTGCCTCCATACAGGGCAAAACAGCCCAATCATTTCAGAATGACCAACTTTTCAGTCCACCTATCGCAGCCAGAGGGTAGTGGGGGGGTCCCAGAATCCTTCACTTCAGACTTCACCTGCAAGCCATGTTGGGCGTACACCCATTTGCTTAGTGTAAAGTCTATAACTCTGTACTGTGTGTACAAAAAAAAAACTCACATATGTCCATATACAGATTTTGGTATTTGCACCTTCTAACGCTTGGAGAGGAAAGGGAGGTGCAAGCGCAGACCAAGTACAATAAGAGTGTGTAATAATTGCAAACATGCGTGGGTGCCTGAGTGCTGGTGCAAAATTTAGGCTGATGATGATGTCACCAGCACTAACTAGCCGCTTCTGATTGCAGATTTATCTCTGAAGCTCATAGCAGCTTTCTTCATTGCTTGTTCCTATAGTACATGATTTTGTGGGCATATTTTATAATTTATTTTTGATACTTTCATGCATAGAAGCAAGATTATAACTGCTGTACTATAAATGGTTTTGGGATTTAAATCAAAACTAAAAGAGAATACATTTTTTGCTATAAAAACAAATGTTACCTAGTTGGCTATAAGTGTACTTGGGTATCTTCAGATGTGTACAACTCAGCATACTAGTTTACAAAATGTTTGGTGCTTGGTGTGCTAGTTTTCCATGCTGCTTTTTAGAGCTTACTTTTTGGACACCACATAAAGATCCAACTCAGCACACGCTCCTTAAATTAGAATTCTCACAAAGAACAGTACACACTATATATTTTCCTTCTCCCTATCCCAATTGTGACAGCTCTGCAAAACAGGCCCCTTCTGATGAGTTTCTTTTAGGGTCTCACTGGCATACACAAAAAGGGAGATCCAGGGAATGGATCCTCACTATACAAATACAGGTGGTCAAGTGTCTCACTTTGATGAACACATTTCTGAAAGTGGATATGTAATTTAGAAGATATTATCCACAATGGTTTTACATATCAGGAAATAATTAAATAATACATCTGATCTTGTGTGATAAATAAACCGTAACCATAACAAATGTACTTAGCTTATTTTTGTTGAATAAATAATGACAACATGAAGAAGATGTGTAAAAAGTTAACTACACCCCATGGTTCAGTAGCTTTCAGGAACACCTTTAGCAGCAATAACTTGAATTAATACTTTTCTGTATGAGTTTAGTAGTCTTTTCTATAATATGTGAGGCATTTTTTGCTCGCTCCTTCCAAAACCTTGATTCTTTTCTTTTTCAGCCATTCACCTGTATGTTTGCCAGTTACTGTCACTGTAGAATCATTGTCCTAGTGCATGATCCAGTTTCAACCAACCTTCAGTTGTCGGACAGATGACTTACATTTTCCTCTAGAAAGTGGACGGTGGTATGCCGTAATGCAACTTCTCCTCCTGCCTTCATTGTAAAACTATCAAATTCCATTCACTTATATTTTGCACACTGCCACTTCTAAATTTCCACTTCAGCCACTGTTTAGAAAACTCAAGTACAAAAACGGGTTAATTGTGAAGTATCCATGTCCTGTGGCTGCAAAAACAACCCAAAACATCACAGCTTCAGCTCCAAGCCTGATGTTTGGTATGAGGTTCTTGTGATTATGTTGTATTTGTTTTTTTTTTGTCACACATGGCTTTGTGCATGAAGACCAAATAACTCTAGATTGATCTCATTTTGGCCAGAGGACATTGTTCTGTGAGTCTTCCTTCAGATGCAAACCTAAGCCATACTGAGATGTACAGTCTTTTTCTGATAGTAGACTCATGAAGTTTAAACAATCTACTGTGTTGAAGGAGGCCTGTAGATCCATGAAGAAGCATATAGCATTTGGTTCTCAAAAATCCAAAGGCTAAATATAGTATTAATGGCACTATAATGGAAACTACTGAGGAGGAAAGGTTTTAGGAGTCACTATTTCATGTGACTTAAAGGCAGGTAAGCAATGTAACAAAGCAACAAGAAAGGCAAGTCTGATGCTTGGTTGCATAGGGAGAGGAATCTGTAGCAGGAAAAAATTATTAATAATGCCACTGTATAGGTCATTGGTATGGTCCCATCTACAATTCTGTGTTCAGTTCTGGAAGCCATATCTCCAGAAGGATATAAATACATTAGAGACTGTACAAAGAAGGGAAACTAAAATGGTGCATAGCCTACAGCACAAAACTTATGTGGAAAGACTAAAAATCTTAATATGTATAGTTTGGAGCAAAGAAGGGAACATGACAGAAACGTTCAAATACATCAAGGGTCTTAACAAGGTGCAGGAGGGAAACATTCTTCAAAGGAAGAGAAGTATTAGAACATGAGGACATGCACTAAAACTGAAGGGAAGTAGGTTCAGAGGAAATTTGAAGAAAAATTACTTCACAGAAATGATTATTGATAAGTGGAATAGCCTCCCATCATAGGTGGTAGAGGCTAATACAGTACAGCAATTTAAACATGCTTGGGCTAGATATAAGGCTATCCTTACAAAGAACTAAGGATCATATAGGGTTTAAGGTTACCATAGGTTAAAAAATGGGCAGACTAGATAGGCCAAGTGGTTCTTATCTGCCCTCGAATTTTATGTTTCTACGAAGCATCATACCATCTGAAGTTTGGGTGAATTTATTAGATGTCCACTCCTGGAATGATTGGAAACTGTCCTCCGTTCTTTCCATTTGTAAATAATCTTTTTCACAGTAGAATGATGGACTTCAAATTGTTTGGAAATAGTCTTATTATTAAGTGCACTTGATTAGCAACACCTGGCTCCTTGTTAACATGGCAGTATGTGTGTACTTACTTATTCACACCTGGCTCCTTGTTAACATGGCAGTATGTGTGTACTTACTTATTCACACCTGGCTCCTTGTTAACATGGCAGTATGTGTGTACTTACTTATTCACACCTGGCTCCTTGTTAACATGGCAGTATGTGTGTACTTACTTATTCACACCTGGCTCCTTGTTAACATGGCAGTATGTGTGTACTTACTTATTCACACCTGGCTCCTTGTTAACATGGCAGTATGTGTGTACTTACCTTATTCACACCTGGCTCCTTGTTAACATGGCAGTATGTGTGTACTTACTTATTCACACCTGGCTCCTTGTTAACATGGCAGTATGTGTGTACTTACTTTTTCACACATGGCTTCTTCAAAAATTGGCTTATTTTTTTCTTGAATAAATTGAAAAAAAGTAAACTCTGTTTATAGATTTTGTCATGGTATTAGATTTTTAAAATGTTGTGGCATGTTGAGGACTAGCTGATTAATTATGTCCTGAAATGTAAAAACAAAAATTTGAAAGATGGTGTATTTTCACCTATCTGTATATTGACTTACATGGCTGCCAGCTGCGATATTACTTGCTCCTATGTATTCAGAGATATAGTGAAATAAGAACAATAGACTCCAACAGAATTGTGTCCACAATGACCAGATTAATAGGAAGGAGTAACTACCTCAAGGTTTACCATGTTTTCAGTTTAAAGTCAGTAAACCACTCACCTCTAAAAGTTGGGTATCTGATTTGTATCTGTCCTTCCAGTGATCCACAAACACAAAATCCAAAGTGTCCACTTCATATTTCTTCTTAAATTGAGGGATAATGTCTTGTGTGCTGCCTTCTAATATTTGCACCTTGAAATAAAGAAATAAATTACTTTACCATAGCCTGGGAAATAATATGGGATCAAACACATCTAATTAAATGTAGTCCACACAAGGTAGCATCATTTTATCACATCCTAAAAGTTTCCCAACTGACAGACGTTTGTTGGTAGAAGTGCTTCCCTGGAACATAAGCAGCAGGAGGCTAGGTTTAACAGTAGCCGCTCCTCCCGTTGTTTATTCTCTGCACTCTGGATGGTTAAGGCCTCTTAAGTGTATAGCTGGACACACACTGTTGATTGTTCACTATGAGTGGCAGTAGTCCTATTTGGTGAGGAAAGATTCTGAAATGATAAAACCTGCCGTCCATGTTGTCAGGGTTTAGAGGGTTAACTTCCCTTTACAATGCAGCGCCGCTTGAAATTTAATCGCGGAAGAGGCTGAACACGCGGTTGTTGAAGAACCCGCATATTGATACATTTACCCCCTAGGCTCTTTGGTTGTGCCCTTGAAAGTGGAGGCTTGTCGGTGTGTTAGGGTCAGACAGGGAGATATTGATGATTTATGATACTTCTATAGATATTTGGTACTGAGCCGAAGTCAGCTTGGATCTTTCTCCTGGTCCAAGGTAACACTGAGTCAACATCTGCCGCATAACCAAAATCAATTCACTAAAACACCCAAAATAACTGCTACCTATTTATTTGTCCATCTTTACCATGCAAAAAGTGCTCACACACTCACTACGAATGAGGCTCAAGCTTCTAGATCAAGTAATTGCTTTTCCAAAAGATATGTACAAATATATTTTCCTATGAATGTTATGCTAGTCTGGAAATGATAAGAAGTGCTAATATAATTTTACTATTTTAACATACTGCAAATATAATATATTTATTATTATCGTAGATTTGTAAGGCGCCACAGTACTCTGTAGCTCCGTATAGTAGTGAAGACAACAACATACGTAAAACAAGAACAGACAAGGCAGACAAAATGAATGGAGACCTGAAAACAAAAGGGTATGGAGGACCCTGCTCATTAGAGAGCTTACATTCTAAAGGGAAGAGGGCAGAGCTGAAACAAGAGGAGCAAGCGTGGCTTAGAGTGGAGATTGGGATAGTTGTGAAGGTGCATTAGTGTGAATAGTGTTATCGAGGATAACGTCATGTCTAAAAAAGAGATGGGTTTTCAAAGAGCATCTAAAGATTTGTGGGAAGTGCGGTAGGGAATTCCATAAGTGGAGAGCAGCACGGGAGAAGTCTTGTAGGTGGGAGTGAGAGGTGGTTATCAGAGACGAGATAAGGCGCAGGTCAGAGGTAGATCTAAGAGGCCGGGAGGGACAGTATTTTTATATGAGATTTTAGATGTATAAAAGGGAGGTGTTGTTGTTGAGGGCTTTGTAGGTAGGGGAGAGTAATTTGAATTTGATTCTGGAGGACACAGGGAGCCAGTATAGGGATTTGCAAAGTGGTGCAGCAGATGTGGAGTGGTGAGAGAGGAAGATCAGTCTTCAAGCAGCATTTAGGATGGATTGAAGTGTGGATATATGGGTGTCAGGAATGCCAGATAGCAGGAGGTTGCAATAGTCAAGACGGGAGATGATGAAAGACTGGGTAAGAGTGATCTATTTTTTGGAATTCTTTGGATATGGGTTTTTCAGATAAGAGATTTTTCTGTTATTTGATGCAACATTATTGAAATATTAAAGAACATTTTAAATGTATCCTCCCCTACTGCCTCTAACATTCTCTTCTTCATTAAAGTTTTAGTATGGTTCCTAATAGTGATTGTAAAAGAAAACTCTTGGCAAATATGTCTGTTTGGGGATATTTGATTTTGTAACTGTATGAGGCTAGGTTCACACTACAGGAAAAGTCTAACGATTAGCGGTTTACTAAAGACAGGAAAAAAAATCCTGATCAGCATGCCGATTCATATGTACACACTGTGCGCCATTACCTTCAGATCAGTGCTCTTCACCTGTTATAACCATCGGCTGCACGTGACAGCAGTCCTGGGTTATGGTGTCAGTGCTGACCGCATATGAGGAGCAGCAATTGTGTGTTCCCTGCTTTATCATTAAATATTACTTACCAGGCATATCGACTATAGAACACATTATACATATCCAGGTGCTGCATTGTAATGTGATGTTTACAATGAAGAGGACACTGATATGCAAACATACCACAGTCTACAGCTAAAGAAGAACTTAAAATGTTTACTGCAATCCTGCACTCAAAACACAATTTCACGACTTGCACGAATGTCACCACATGCAACCCTGAAGATAGTACTGACTTTTCCCCCAGAAACAGCATAGAGACCGGATCCCGCCACTTCTGGTTACTTTAACCCTTGTGGAATCTCCTCTCTGTGCCAGATCCCCGGCACCACCAGTGGCAGGTGGTGTTAAAACTTCACTTAATAGCTAAATTGTCGTTCCAACTCTGCACAGTGCATGCATACTGCAGAATTGTAACTACATTGCTCCATCAAGATTTCCAAGTCAGTCTGAAAATCTCGTTTAACGATTTTATGTGCTTTGTATTGATAATCGTTCATCGTTTCAGGGTACACACTACTGTGATATTGGGCCAAGCAGTTGTGTATCGTCTGATTGGCTCGATGATCGTCTTAAAATGCAGTAGTGTGTACCTAGCCTTTACATATCATTCATCTGCTCTATATCTTACCCATTATAAGGTCTCAAACTTTGTCTTTTGGGGCTCTTAAATCTATGCACAACACTATACCATAAGTCAGATAAAACAAAGGTGGGTATATTGTTGCTGCATAGGTGTAGGAGTATAGGAACCCTCAAACCAAAGCAGGGAAGAAGTAAAAGTATGCAAGATGTCACTAGTGCATTGAACTGTATGGTTCTAGACTATGTACTCATGAAAGGTGGCTTGGGGATTTAGCCATGAGCCTCAGTCATTTTTAGTTATGTCCCTAGTGGGAGCACAATTTAAAGTTACAAGCATAAAATAATCATAGGTCAAGGACATATTAGTGATATTATATCATTTTACAAACAATGAAGGGTAATCTGCGACTGTACCCCAAAAGTAGAGTCTGATAAGTTTTCTAGAGACAGTAATACAGTAATATTTTTCTTTAAGTCACCCCTGGTACAAGTTAAATTGGGTGATGGTTTATTAAATTTCTAGAATTTGGTGAGGCAAGATCTGTTAGAACACTGCAAAGAATAGTTATAAAAAATGCAGTACAAAAACTGGAAGCACATGGATTTATGAGCCAGGATGATGGTGTCTGGGGTGTGTGTCTACAAAATGATTACCTATTAAGGGGAGCTAGGTGGACTGGGCCTATCTCATCATACCTTGCTTTGTAACAAAAAAAAAACTCAGTGAAAAGTTAGGATTCATCCTAGCTAAAGACACACTGCACAGTTCTTGGACAATGGTTCAAATTGTTTTTTCCCCTTTGATCAGGCAGTGTCATTAATATGGACTTATCCGACTTTTCATTGCAGCTTTGCTAATACGTAGTTTCCTCTGCTATAAAAAAAAACACAAAACATTTTACAGCACCTAAACAAATGAAATAAAAGCGAATTAAGGGGAGAGCAAAAGCTGAAATACCAACTCCTAGCCCATTAGTTTTTATAGTAATTTGTAACAGTGGATTCACTTGCTAAATTATTGCTGTCTTAACATAATTTAATTCACGACAATTTCAGCACTGGAAATAGCAATGGTCATTTAACAAACTACAGGAAACACAAGAACTATTTTACATAGAGAGTTTGAAGCAACATATTGTAGAGAAAAGGAAGCTCAGCACTGCTTCCATATAGTAAAAGTTTGCATAAGTTAATTATAATTATCATTTATAAGGTGCCATACCCACAAGGGGTTCCCAGTGCCATACAGAGAATATACAGTAAAACATAACATAGAAGAGCAGTGCACAACATTGCAGACAAAACAGTACAGTGTACCTTGTCTTTAAGACCAGCAAATTCTATCATCTGTTTGGCTACAGCAGCATAGACCGGGTTAAACTCCACAGTAAAAAAGCGGGCATCGGGTTTTAGGAGTCGACCTATCCGGACCGCTGAGTAACCGCAGTAAGTGCCCATCTCCAGTGACACGCTTGGGTTGGTCTCTTTCACTATATTATCCAGAATCAGGCCTGCAATAATAACCATAATGCCAATTATGAATATAATTAAAAGGAAAGAGAAATATAATAATTTTCTGTTGTTCTGATGTACATATCAGTAAATATATGTACCAGTAACTATTAATAAAAAGTAATCACTGTCATAATAAGATGCTGGGAAATCATGAGCCTCCAGAACCGCTTAAGCACACTTTGGCATAGATTTACAGGGGTGCACGCAGGATTGTCAGGGGGGGGGTTCTCCCCCTCTCCCCCCCCTCCCTGACCCCCCCCAAAAAAACACGAGAGGCAGCGCTGTCCTATACAGCAACCGCGGCGCTGTCAAAGAAGCGTCCGCGGCGGTGCTGTATAGGATATATACGCTTCTTTGACAGCGCCGCGGCTGCTGTATAGGATAGTGCCACTATGGCGTCCACTTAGTTAGCGCAGGGGGAGGTTTCTGGAGACTCAGAAACCCCCCCCTGCGTGCGCCACTGATTTATGAGTGGAATGTTGTTGAGCGATACAACAACATTCTTCACACCAGAAATTCCGTCATGGGATATTTTGCTAGTGGTGGTGGAAATTGCACCAGTCTAGAATATATCTTGTCCACAGTTGCCCCTAGCTGATGATGTCTTTCCTTACACTTCAACACCCACATCCCCACAGCCGCTGCTTCTTGTGAAATATCAGCGACTGAGCAGCCTTCATTACTGTAGATCCTGACAGTTGTGTCCCAACCAACAACCCTCTCTCAAAGGCACAGAGGTCTCTTCCTGTTACTATGATAACCAAAATATTGGGCAGCATTTCATTGGGTATAAAGTGCTTTAAGAGTTTGTCTTCAGAGAGGGAATGCTGCTGACCACGATATACAGAGTGATGAGACTCCAACCAGAATGAAGCCAAAATGATCTTGATTCTTTAAATGAATTATGTTTATTATCGGAAATAGTGACAATAATAGGGACAATAAAATTGTGGAATTGGGTCACATGGGATTTTTTTTAGGTACAATATTCTAAATAACCAGCATAATTAATTATATTAATAAACCACCATAGTGATTAGTGAACAGACTAAATAACTTTTTTCCAGGCAGTCTCTAACTGGAGATTCTTACGTCTATCTCTGTGGGAACCCTACATCATCATCATCATTTATTTATATAGCGCCACTAATTCCGCAGTTTGCTTCAGAGTCACAGTGCTGTAGTAAGAAGAAAGGATAAATTTGTAATGGATGTGTCCGCATCAGAGCAAGATTTTCTCCAATTGCATTCAGCATTAGAGGAGCACTTTTGCAAAGTGGTGGGTCTTTAGTGGTGCCTGTTTTGGGGTTTGGATTTTGCAATAAGTGATGTTTGGGGGCTGAACAGTAGGAAGCATACTTCACTAACTTGTGGGCCACCAGTTCGAATTGTGTGGGTGAAGGAAAGATCACCATAAGAGAGAACAGAAGGGGAATAAGTATCAGAGGGAGGGAGCCTGGTTTCAGTAATAGCAAGGAGAGTAAAGGAATGAGAGAGGAATAGGTTGTGGACGGATGCAAGTTTGTTGCAGACAGATTTATCATTCCAGAGTATACAGGAAAAGGGTAGATGGGAAAGTGGAGAATGAGGTTGGAGAGGTTAAGATGTAAGGGATGGAGATATGTGGGCGAGAGAGTAGTACCAGTTAGTGTAGGCAGGGCAGTGATGAAGGTTTTGCTGAAGCAGAGCACGTGAACCTATGGGCTTAAGAAGTAATGTGAGATGTTAGAGACAGGGAAGTGGAGGTAAATAGGACGAGGATGAAAAAAATGTGTGCATGGATGGGTGGAGAGATAGAAGAAAATGTGATATTAGAGGAATGATAGTAGGGAAATTGCTTGAGAGTAGCTGAATCACAAATAAAGGGCAGATGATTGGTGATAGTAAATAAAAAAACTGCTAAGCAGAAGTGAGAGAGGGAGTAAGTGGTAAATGAGAGCATGCATGAGAAACCTGCCTGGTGTAGAAAGAATAGGAACTCCTGTATAACTCTTACTATGCTATATCAATTTGAATTTGAGTGGGCAGCACAGTGGCCTAGTGGTTAGCACGTCTGCCTCACAGCACTGGGGTCATGAGTTCGATTCCCGACCATGGCCTTATCTGTGTGGAGTTTGTATGTTCTCCCTGTGTTTGCGTGGGTTTCCTCCGGGTGCTCCGGTTTCCTCCCACACTCCAAAAACATACTGGTAGGTTAATTGGCTGCAATAAAAAAAAAAAAATAAAAAAAAAAAAAAAAATTGACCCTAGTCTCTGTCTGTCTCCCTCTCTGTCTGTCTTTGTGTGAGTGTGTGTATATATTAGGGAATTTAGACTGTAAGCTCCAATGGGGCAGGGACTGATGTGAATGAGTTCTCTGTACAGCGCTGCGGAGTTAGTGGCGCTATATAAATAAATGATGATGATGATGATGATGATGAATAGACACTTATAACAAACACATAACAATCTACTAGCTTAGCAGCCAACAGGAGCTGAATAATACTATATCTGCTTGTTACTCAAACAACCGTAAGTAGACATCACCTGGCATATACATTGGGTTGTGCACTAGGGTCAAGGTGATTATAAGTGTCAGCAATTTGGTATTATCACTTATCTTTCTCAAAGACTCAGAACTAGTGAAGACCTCTAGCTTGATCTGTAGTGAAACTGCAGCGTGACATCCATTGATTTGGACTCCGCCTTCTGGATCACCAATAAAGGACGTCTTTCTTGGTCCTGCTAACTGCTGTGGTTTACTACTTACACTTCTTTGTGCTCCCATCCCCGTCTCACCAGTAACTCCAATTTCTATATCTATCACCTACCTATCTTCCACTTCACCATTTTCTGCTTACTATAACTGGATAACACTCCATCTACCCTTTTTTTTTTTCCGTTTCCCCTCTATTACCCTATTTACCCTACTAAATACCTAACTATTTCCATTTAATCTCCGCACATTCCCTCTGCTCCTCTCACAAGCTTGTTTTTATTCTCAGTTTTGACAGGAATTTTCACAGTTCTCTGAAAGGTGGCTCAAGCCGTTTGCGGCTCTAGGTGGCAGTTTCCAATTGGCTGGCTTCATGGAAGTGACAGGGCTCTATCCTGCTGATTCTTAGGTTTATGCCTCCAGTGCATCATGCATTGCCCATGTGCCATCACAGCTGTCCATTGAGTGGCTCACAGATTTGTCATACAACAGAAAAATGTACTATTTTATTGCTGTGCTTTTTGAGGCTAACAATTCTGCCATTTTACACATATTTATTATTTAAGATATCTACTCTCCACTCATTTAAAAATGTACCATGTTTAGGAGACAATGGCAGTAAGCAATGAATCTCCTTTCCACAGTTTTATTAACCTTAGGCAGTTTACTCGTAATCGGATATACAGCATTTAGTTCTAAGCACTATAAGTTATCATGTTGCTACTTTTTACTTTTACTCATAGTTACATAGCATTTTCATAGACTTACCCTTTTGATCGCCCACATTCATGGCCCACTCCTTTTGGCTGCAGTATTGGTCAATATGATTAACTACACTCTGTGGGTCTCCGCGCACTGCATTTTGCAACACATGCTGCAAGATTCTCTGTTCCTTGGTTTCATTCATGAAGAAATCTTTGATTCTGATTGATGCCTCGGTAAAGACAATTTTGGTATAGCCTCGTCTCTGACCGTTTAGACCGATGTACACAATTAGAAAAAGTAGTATACCCGCTGCCAACAGTATTACTGTACTCAGATCAACCATCTGCATAAGAAAGCATATGAGGAAGTATTAGTTATTGTGTAATAGTTTTGCTATTCACCCACTCTAAACCACTATCAACTTCATATACAGATTTAGAGAATCAGAAAAAACGACTAAAATATAAGCTAAACTATTAGTCACAAATGTGTGTATATATGTAAATATATATATATATATATATATATATATATATATGTATATATATATATATACATACACACACACCCCCAAACAATGACAGGCGTTCAAGTAAAATCAAACCTTAATACAGTAGCTTAAATGTCAAAGCATCTACTTAAAGCTATGAAAAAGTGGTAGATTAGGATTTCCTTTGCCTTCTTTTTTTTTTTCCATTTATCCAAACGTCCGAACCTCATATCTCATTTCTATTTTTGTGATCCTCTATCCCCCAGTCTATTCTGCTTTCTCCTAGCTCTTAAGATGCCTCCACAGATCATTTCTTTCTCAAGCCTACGCTCTGGGAGTACACAGGAAGTGGTTCATGTGCAGAAGAATAGACACATCACTTAGTAGACACTAGTGTTTCTGATGCAAGCAATAAGGACTTACACACAAACTACTAGATAACTGTAGCCATGTTAAAACAGGTTCACAACACAAAAGCATCCAGGTCAAATGTAATATTAACTAAATAACACTGCACCACAGGGTGGGACCAGACATAAGGATAACATCTCCCTTTCTTTTTCTTTTGTGTATTCTAACACAGCTAAAGATCTACTGACACCCGGCTCCGGGATTAAACAGTGCTCTGTCAGGCAGGGGTCTGTGTAGCTTTAATAGGTATTATGAGGTGTTAATGATTTATACTGAGGAATCCCCCCGATGGTGTATGTGAAATCAGTTGAATGATCAACTGATCATTCGCCACAGTTGAATGTTCAATGCTTTCATTCTGACAGCTCTGTGGTATGACAACGTGGTCTTTTACCTTCCTGATGACCTGACAGTGGCACCATTGGACTGCGTGGTGCCACTGTCAGGCTAGGGGCAGAACGTCCACCAAAGTCTGGCATCGCTGACCGTTCTGCTACTTGTGGGTCCACGCGATTGTGCCTGTAAAGAGTATCGTTCACGTCTACAATATAGGAGCCTGGTGCAACCTTCCCTGCACAGGAAGCTATTTCTCCCACACTCCAAAATCATTCTAGTAGTTTAATTGGCTTCTATCAAAATTGACCCTAATCTCTGTGTGTGTCTGTGTGTGTGTGTGTATGTTAGGGAATTTAGACTGTAAGCTCCAATGGGGCAGGGACTGATGTGACTGAGTTCTCTGTACAGCGCTGCGGAATCAGTGGCACTATATAAATAATTGGTGATGATGATGATGATAGTTTCCAGCGTTCTGTGCGATCTCCAGGAAGGGGCTTCATCCAGACTGATTGGCCTATTTTAAGTTCCGGCAAGTTCCTAGGCTGTTGAATCGTGTCCCAGTTTTGAGATCTGCTTCCTCTGCTGTAGTTTCTCTAGTACATCTTATATCACACTCAGCTGCACTCTAGCAGCACCGCAATGCAAACCTGATGGTCTGCAGGATTGGTAAGTAGTGGGCGGGTGTTTGCACCACCCGTGTTGAGTTAACTAATAATGTCTCATTATGAAATATTATTAATGTTGCTGCCTAAAGCTGCCTTGGTTGTAATGCTGCAATGTGAGCATCATGCTCTCAAGCCATTTAGGTGCACATAGTAAAGGCTTCTTAAAGATAGTAATCAACGGCTTGTTATCTGTCTCTGCTGTGATTATTTCTCGGTCATACAAATAATGATGAAAGTGATAAGCAAACAAAATGCTCAGGCACTCCTTTTCAATCTGTACATAATTCTGCTCAGTTGCGGTCAATGCCCTGGAAGCAAATGCTACCGGCTGACCTTCTTGCATCACGCAGTCTTCCAGTCCAGTTTTGCTTGAATCAGTCTGTATAGGGACTGGCTTGGTAATATCATAATACTTCCACACTGGTGTTACTGTGATCAAACGTTTCATTTTTTGCACCGCTTCATCATGTTGTAGAAGCTAGTGCCAGATTGCCTCCTTGTCCAACAGTCTGCACAGAGGCTCTCACACCTCTGAAAGTTGAGGCATAAATTTGGCTAGATATGTCACAAGCCCAATGAACTGTTGCACTGACTTCAAATCTGAGGGCTTTGGCATCTTCAAGTCTTCTCTAATCTTCTTTGGGTCAACTTTCAAACCTTGAGAGGAAACAATCTGACCATGAAAATGGACCTCTAAGCTTAAAGTGCAGTTTCTTTATGTTAAGTCTTAGTTTTACTTTGTCTGCAATGCTCCATCAATGCTAGTAACTTATGGTCAACATCTGCTTCTTTGTCTGTCATGCCACAGCCAAACACGAGAATATCATTTGCTATTGGCTCAATGCCACTAAGCCCCAGTCAAGAGCTTGTGTTGCTTCCACTGGTAGACTTCTATTACAATGGAGACTCCAAACGGAAGTTTAAGCCATGTTTTCCTGCCCCAGGGGGTCAAAATGGTTGTCATATAGCTGATTTTATTCATCCAGCTTGCAATGCAGGAATTCATCCTGTGCATCAACCAGCATGAACACTTGTGCTTTAGGCAACTTGTACAAGACATCCTGGCATGAAGTAGTGAGATCTCCACAGGGCTTGGTTTAGAAATTTTGGATCAATACAAATTCTAAGTTCCTCAGGCTTTGCTACAATGACCATGTTGCTTATAATCTTTCGGTTCTGTTACAGGTGCAATATGACCGTCTGTTTCACGCTGATCAAGTAGAGCCTTCACGCTTGGCTTTAAGGCTATGGGCACATTGCATGGGGCACACTCAAATTTATTTCCCCTGGGACTGACTCCACTGACCCTTTGAATATATCATTATAGACCTTTATTAGCTGCTCTTTTGTCAGTGGTATGGAAACTGTATGTTCCATCTTGTGAAGCTCATCTGGAATATTGTATTGCATGAGTCCCAGTTGCTCACATGTAGAACCAGACTTTAAAGGTTTTTGCTGTGCTTTCACAATCTCAAATGTAAGCTCATCTATTCACCCATGAACATCACATTCTGTTTGAAACCACCCTAATGATTTCATCAGCTCTTCAGAATAAAACTTTAGATTGGTATTAACATGGCTGTGAGGGTATCTGGGTACTAGATTCATCTGGTCTCTCAGGCTCATCACATCACATGTTGCACCTGAGTCTATCTGGCAGGGTAACCGCTGATTATTTAAGGAGAGATGTGCAAACCACTTTTGGCCTGCTGATGTTAAAGTTCCAATGCATTCTGTTGAATACAGCACCTCGGCACTGTGGAGGTCTGTGTCAGCTGGATTTGTTTCTTCTAAAGTGTGCAGTTTCCCTGCTGAATTCTCTGTCTCTTGCTTGACAAACACACTTTGGCAAAGTGATTTGTAATCTACACGTTTTCACAAAAGCTGTACACTGTTCTTTTAAGTATCGTTTTCTCAGGATACCGTATTTCATTTTATTACCTCCGGACATTTTGTATGAGCAAATAATAAAGTCCATGGTCCAAACGGACTTTAATTCTGCACCTGGACATAGCCAAGCAAGTGATGTGGGGTTTTCTGAACAGCTTCTAGAAGACGTTATGGCAACCGTATATCCGTATATTGCTACAGAAACTGATCCTGAGTCTGTTAGGGAACCTGAGGTTTCCTTAATGGCAACATCTGATTCTGAACCTCCTAGTGTGATTCCGGTTGAGCAGCCTGGCGCTCTGGCATTTAAACATTGTTACACAGAGTTCGTAAGGCAGACCAAAGCAGACATGCACTGGGGAGGGGGGGGGGGGGTCTGAGTGCCCAGAAACCCCCTATCCTCCCCATGTACATTCGGATCTCAACTCTTCAACCTTTTGCTACATCGCTGTGCTTTAGGTGGCTGACCCCTCCGTCGGGATGAGCCACCTTGCTCTACTACGTGCTTGTTCTCCCTTCTTCTGCTTCACCTCCCACTCTCCTCTCTGATCACCTTCGCTCAGTGCCGGATTAAGGAGGGGGCTCCCCCTAGACCAATCAGACATGCATCACCTGTTAGCGGATCACTCACCAGGTGACCACCCAGCATGTGCCTACTGTATCAGATGCGCACCTATGCAGCACGTTGCAGTGGTTAGCTCTAGCTGCACATTTTCAGTGTGCCGACACTGTCCAAGAAGGGGCGGTGCTACTGCACATTATGCATGACTTCCATTATGTGAAGAGCTGTGGAGTGCGACTGTGCTGGGGGCTGACCGCAGCTCATTCCCTTAATGTCCAAACAGAAAGCATTAAAGCAATTCTTCCAGCTCTGGAGTCTGGCTTTATTGCTAATTTTGTAAGTATTAATAAATAGTTACTACCACACCACATCACTGATTGCAGGATCAGCGTCCAGGGAGCTGCAGTCACTAGAGCCAGCACATCTGAGAATGCTAAAAAGGGTTTAATTAAAAATATCAAGAGTACTGTCTGCAAAGTCTACCTCCCCCTCTCTCTCCCCTTCTCGTCTCTCTCTTCCCCCCCTCCACACACTCTCTCCCCCCACAATCTCTCCTCCCTCTCTCTCCCCTTCTCCCCCCCCCCCCTCTCGCTCTCTCAACCCCTCTCATTCTGTCTCTGATGAGGTCCTTATTAGTAATAAATATTAACCTATTACCTAACATCGCTGATTGCAGGTCAGGGAACAAGATTGGTGCATAGGCAGGCAGCGGTAAATATTTATAATATAATTATTATTGTTGTTTATTTTAGTGTTATTTGGCAAAACTTCACTGCCATGGAATGTATTCAGTTTGCCAATTTAAAATGGCAGCAGAGGGGAGTGTGAGCTTGAGAATCTATCGGAAATTGCAATCCCTTGATTGATCCTCCCGCTCAACCACTCCAAGTCCCTGCAGAGTCACACAGCATGTATCTGTGTGACTCTGCAGCGTGAGTCATGTTCCTGCTCTTGCCTCTGGATCTGGCCAGGGGCAGGAGCATGTTAGTCACATTTTTCAGTCATGCTAGAGCTATTTTATGATATATATATATATATATATATATACACAGTATAAGTATGTATATATATTGCCAGGTTAAGTTTGTTCCGGTCTGCAGAAAAAGCACTCTAATGATTGTAAGAAGAATAAGATGGTCTCTTAAGTCTAAATAACGCAGTCCTTTTACCTTATGTTACACTCACATGTCCGGTGCAGGGGCTCTAGCCTATGTTGGTCTCCTGGAAGATCTAGGTTCTTTTGTCAGCTCTCGGAAGTATTAGAAATTGAAGGCGATTATGTAATTGGATTCATGGATGACAAGCAAAGAGGGGTCCCCCAATCTTAAGTATTCTAGACCCCAAAGCCTTAATCCAGCTCTGCCGTCCTAGAATCATCTCATACCCTCCCCTCTATGATCACCTACTCTCTCCCCTATGGTCGCCTCCCCTCTCATCTGGCCAAAGCACCCCCGCTTTGGGGCAGCATCTACTACCACCAAGATGGGGGGAGAACCACCAGTGTTCTCTCTCGCCCAGAGCAGTAAATTGTCTAGTTGCGGCTCTGAATAGGGTGCAGGTATGCACTTAGAGGGGTGTGTTTTCCATTGCCTAAAAAAATCTTTGCTTTGTTTTGAAATCAAGCATTTGGAACCACCCCCCTCCTGAAAACCTGCGTTTGTCCCTGCAAAGGCTTGATCTGTAGCCTTCTGGGGTAACATATACATTGTATTGTAATAGCAGTTTGTTATGTCTGCATTTATCTATGTTGGAAAGAGTGTGGTGTATGTAGTTCCTGTTGTGTGTGTTTTTCGTTGGAAGGTTACACCAGATCTTATTTTGTGCTGTGTATTTTTGGTGTATAAATCTATCTTCTGTGTAATGTGTTTCCTGCAGTTCTATAGTAAAAAAGTGTGCAATAATTACTGTGTCTTGATCACTGTGAGGATACCACCCTTAGCTGGGATGGCAGTTACCCTCTGTGGGGTTCAACTCACATGGGTAGACCAGAGTATATTCAAAATAAGGCTTTATTACGATAACAGAACACCACAAGATGTTCACAAGATACAGGATAAATGGTAGTATGTATCCTCCAGTAGCCTCTTGCAGTCAGCACTCCAAAGTAATAATCTTAGTCTTTTTCAGAGTCTTATCCTCCCTCAATATAACCACTACCGTTTAGCAAGACAGTTACCATGTTGCCCAGCCTGGGTTACTGGCTCATACAAATCCTGTCCTGGGTGGGTTTCCTCCAGCGGCACTACGATGCCTGCTCAGAGTCCTTTTTGCTGATATCTTGTACACCAGGATCCTCCGAGCTAGAATAGCTCTCTTGGCATTCTGCTCTCCTTATATTCTTGGCTGTATCCACAGGGAGTAGGGTCAAATGTCTCAATCCTTTCCCTTACAGCAGGGGTCTATCAGTGGATACTTTAACTGTTAGACATACTGTCTCTGTTACTTTGATTATACAATGGGATGGCTTGACTCAATTAGCTATTTGGCTGGATACACTAAACAAAGGGTTACAATATAACATCCAGGAATGACACTTCCCCTTTGCGTGAAACAACAAGACTTTTGGCACATTGTATCTGCAACATTACACAATCTGAGTCTGTGATACATTTTGATACAATAACATTTATATCGATGCATGTTATTACATTTCCCAATGCTATTTCAGTCAGTATATTACTGTGGAGGCACATTGCATATCATCTAGAAGTTCTAACCTAATTACCTCTCGGATTACCTGTTGACCTAGCTAATTAATGTGGGCTGCCAGCTAGCGATGCCAACTCACTCAGACATTGTTCTGATTACAAACAAGGTCTAAACCACACCTCATAACAATGGACATTTGAGACACATGGTAATTACCTTAGCTAACACAGGCAAAATGACTTCTGCTGTCCTGTTATTTTCACACAATATGTCAATATTCTTTCTATTTCTAATACATACAATATTGCAGGTAATAGCAAGGGCAAAATGTACCTAATAACATGAAATAATAATATAATAATACACATAATACACCAATTCTCTGATGTATATACTTAGACTTGGCCAAGGATTAAAAAGTACATTAAACTGTGAGAAATGGGTGATAAATAAAAAGTCCTCAGTCCAGTAGCACCCCGTTTTGTCACAGTCACTAGGAAAGCTTTTATTGACTATATGTCACAGACTTAACAGTGACGTGAGAATATTGTCTGAGCAGCACTATCTTAGGAGAAGCAGAGACAAGGTTCTCACTTCGCATATTTGCCTCTAACTTGATCCTCCCTATCTCCCTGCGGTCATGTGTATTAGGTAATGCTGTACAACAATTGACTGCATGAAGGAACACATGATGACGCGATAGCTGCAAAGTATTTCCAGGGACAACATATAATACATTCTAGATAAATTTCTTGGGCAAATATAATATAATCTTTATTATTTATATTATTATTATATTTATTATTATTTATATTATTTAAAGATGGAATTTCCCTTTAATAATTGCTTATCTTGAAAAGCCATTTATTATGGCAAAAGTAACAGGTAAAGTGCACATGCTTTTTGTATATCAGCCTGTTAAGTTTGCAGATTGGCAAGCAGTGAAGTAATTTTGGAAATGTAAAAGGCAATTTTGAAGAAGAGTTCTGATGCCTGTTAGTATAGAGGTCAAAACATCAGGTGCACACTCAGGGGGGTTTCTGGGCAACAGGTAACCCCCCCCCCCTATCTGCATGCTAAAATTATGTGATCATAGAATGATCATGGATGATACACTGCATGTGTCTTTGCCTGATCTCCTCTGGCTCCTTTCTGCTCTTCCCATGCGTTAATTAGTCAGGGACACAAAAAACTACTGCTCCCACAATGCAGCAGGAGGCAATGAGTATTCTGATTGGAGTAGACTCATGTGACAGGCCTGATTGGCTCTGAAGTAATCAGGTGACAGCTGGAAAGACTTACCTCAGCAGATGCTCAGCTACTCCACCATATATGGTAGAGTAGCGGTTTAGCAGATATGAATAGCCGTCAGCTGACACACAGGTTGGGACCCCACATCACAGCCCTAATCCTGCTTGCACCTGTCCTCTGAGGAGTCTGTTCCTGTCTGGGCTCTGTTCCTACGTACACTTCCATTTGTATGTATGTGCAAGTGAAAGTGCAGTGTAAAATGCATAACAAATTATTATTTATTATTATTAATAAGTCACAATGTATTCTAAAATGTTACATTCAGTTTTGTGATCACTAAGCATTTTACATTGGTTGTTGTGGCTGAATCACTTAGAAATAACTTATTGTATAAAAAAATTTTTTCACTTAGTGGCCCAGTCCGCCAATGTTTATCATTGCAAATGTACTGAGATTTGAATTGGAAATGTGTTTCTGCAATGTCCGAAGAAAGAAAAACCTTTTCTAATTAAGCCGTATTCATCTGAGGGACCAACACTTTTTTAGCCTGAATACACAGTAGGGGGATCGTTACCTTTTATCCTGTCTTGTTAAAAAGATAGACAAACTACATGAATTAGGCAACTAGCAAGTAATTTCAGAAATCGCAGATTGGTGTGAATTTTGTTAAATCCAAGATTACAGAATATATGACACCCTGATGCTAAATATCTGATGTAATTTCTCAGACTTTGTGGTGTCAGCTAGGAAAGGGGCTTGGTTACTTGCTGCCAACATGTGTGTCAGAAACAGTAAGAACCCCTTGAGCAAATAAACATCACTTATTGCCGATTCTGCATGATGCCTATTGCCTGTTTCCTGTGACCAACAGAGCTTACACTCTAATCTGTTGCCCGGCTGTCATGTGTTGAACCAGGAGACTTGGTTGCAATGCTCCGCCCGCTGCCCTGCAGTCCTGATCCATAGTAAGCGGTCAAGAGGTACCAGCTAAGCAGCACTGTAGTAGTCATACCAGCTACCCTAGAAGTGAGCACTTCATGACACCGCAAAGGAGCCTAGTGGAGGTAACAAGATTCTCCTACAACTATTGCGCAGTTAGCATTCGCAGTCAGAGTAGGAGTGGTCAGTAACTGACAGTAAGAAAGAAACACAGATAAACTTTAAATCCTTCTTCCATCAACAGACCAACAGACCGAGTGGCAAAGTAAGCCCATCCAGTCACAGTTGTATTTGTTGTTAATGTAGAAATCCAACATATATAGCCATTGCCACAATTTGTCTAAAATAAGTGCCTGATGAAGGTTTATTGCAGCATATTTTTTTGTTGTTGTTTATTTACTCTATAATAAAGCATTTGGAAACCCCCCTGTAGGAATCCAGCGTTTGCCCCTGAACATGTTACTGCTAAATAACATACCCTTTATAACAAAAAAGGTAATAAATAGTTCCGTGTTCCAGAGTCTGATAAAAAACAACTGACCTTTGAAAGGCGTAGCTTGAACACAAGTCTTTTCTGATTACCTGAACTGTATGCTGGTAGGGAACAGTCTGCAAATGTTCCACTATCCTTTTGTCACCATAGATCGGTTAGTACAATTGTAATTGTTGCTACATTTCTAACAAACTGCTTGATCTATGTGCAGTTTCCTTATCATTTATAAATCCTCCCAAATCCATATTGGAAACAAAGTGTATGTTAGAAGCTAAATACATATGGAACAGACTTTAGTGCACACTCTGTAGTGTGTGGTGCTTATATCACAGTTACAAGCACGAACCACATACTGGAATAAACCTGGAATAAATCTGTATAAGACTGTGGGCAGTTAATATTAGAATATATAAAATGCACAAGGAGACAAATGTGCTCACGGCCATTCAAACATGATGACCGTTTTGCTTTCCTGTCCTCTCCTGCACTATGCAAGAACGCAAATTGCCAGTATATTTAGAGATTCAGTCATATTTTCAGTAACACAGAAATTGAATGCATAATTGTGAAGCAATAATAGAAATATTAGCCCTTAAAAACAACGTCACTCATAAATGTTGCCCACATGACAATAAAAAAAAGATTTGTTTATAAATGTAATAAATAAATAAAAGTAAAATTACAACTTTCATAAAAGTACAAACAGCTATACTTACAGATTGTTCATTGGCAGAACTGTTTGTTCCATTAGACCGGCAAATATAGCATTGAGAAACTGGCAAGCTACCCAAATAGTTACACCCACTAGCGTTCGAGCCATAACCAATAGTAGAGTACAACAAAATAAACACAAAGATGCAGAACTCGTTCTTCCCATTCCAGATTCATTTATAGAATTGTGAAATATGGATACTGTAGATGTCTAAGTAAATCAAATATAGTATAGCAGGTATGTTACTTTAATACACTGGTTTCTTTCTCATTTGTGCATTGGTTTCTGCTTACTACACTTAGGGGTATATCTACTGTTGTACTGGCTGGAAGAAGCAAACCTGGCACAGAACATAGTGAGCCCAATGAAATGTATTTCTTATGGGTGCTCATGTACATGGCACTATATAGTAAAAAAAAAAATAAAAAATAAAATAATGTCCTCTTTAAATGCAGTTCGATTTCCCATAAATAAAATGATACATTATTGCAATAAGTGATGCTAAAAGAACATTATCATCAAAACTGTACAATTATTTTATTTAAACATAGCCTTTAGAATATGGTTGATAACTATTTCTACTATCTAGGGTGCTTCTCACCTGGCCGTTTACATAGAACAGGGCTGTATTTACTATATAGGCCTAGAGAGCAACATGCAAGAAGCTGCAGGAATGTCTGTTTGGTACTTTTTTCTATTTTTAAGTGAAAACTATGTAAAAAGAGGGTGTGGAACAGAACATCGGGTATCTAATTACTAACTTGGGTCATTGCCTCTGGCAGCTACAACTGTAAATATGACATTTTAGCAACAAAATATATGCATGACCATTAGTACGGACTGGATTCACACTGCGACTGCTAAACTCACTTTTTAATTAACATCTTACATGAGCTTGCAGATCAGAGACCTGCTACTACTGTAGCTAACATACTGTTGTTTGTATATAGTCATTGTAGTTCCAAATATTTCTAAATTCTCAGGAACAAGAAAGAGAATTGAGCATTGAAAATATTAACAATACACTGAGGCTTCATGCTAAATTGTTTATACATTGCAAAGTATACAACAAATATTGTGCGTCTTCTTTTAGCTAGATTTACATAAAAAAACAGATAGCATGAGACAAGCATTCCCAGCCAGAGTACAGATTTTCTCTATTTTTGTTCCGTATGGTGCAATAATCATGTTCTTATGAGCAGTCACATTATAAATCATGTGTATGGTGTACAGTACACCGCTCTCTTTGTGCATTGTGAACAATGCCAGTGATCAGAATATCACCTATATATCACATATACATATTATATATACACACACACATACATATATATATATATATATATATATAATATATATATATATATATATAAAATCAAATATAGTATAGCAGGTATGTTACTTTAATACACTGGTTTCTTTCTCATTTGTGCATTGGTTTCTGCTTACTACACTTAGGGGTATATTTATCAAGGGGAAAAAACTCCATGGCCAGTGAAAACCAATGTATTTGACAGTGATAGGGCTTCACACTATATATTAACAAACATTGCTGTGGTATATATAACACCACAATACTTGGTCTGTTGTCGTCATCCTGATGAAGAAGAAAATGAATGACAAAATACTTTATTATTTGAATAAAAATTTTGCAATGGTCAATATTTTATTTTATTTTTAATATTTCTACAAAAATTATAACAATTTATTTACTTTTATTATTGGAACTGAAAGCCCAATTTTGAGATTTCAGCTCCACTGTGCATGCACTAACTGCCTAGCTGGGTTCCCTAAAACTGAGAAAACCTGAGCAGTTAACCTTTACCATACCATATGTATCTCCAGACTCAGCAGCCTTGGCAAATTTATTTTGATAGAGACCATAAGATTATTTTCTTCCATCAATGGGCCACTTAAAGTTACATCATGTACAATACAATATGGTTGTGTAATATTTAGTGTAAAGTTCTATACATACAACTGTTTTTGTTGTGAAAGCATACACCACATGTACCCAGCACTGGAGTTGGAACACGTAGAACTGTGATGGGCAACCTGAAACCCTTTGGGTGCCTCATGGTGCAGCCCTCTAAACTCAAGGGCCTCAGATTACCCTTAATCTCATTAATAAATTAAAACAATATATTTAATCAATGAAAGAGAAACATATCTGTAATACATCAGCAGGCATTTTAAACAAATGTTACAAGCTGTAACAAACAAATCTGACAATAATCCAGGAACTGGGGGACTGAGGTGAAGGCATGGTGGGCTGCGTGCTGCCCATCACTGATGTGAAAGACTCAGGAGTGACCACTCTGTTTCTATTCTCACTTTCTCTATAACTTCACAGCTCCACTGCTGTACTGGCTGGAAGAAGCAAACCTTGCACAGAGCATAGTGAGCCCAATGAAATGTATTTCTTATGGGTGCTCATGTACATGGCACTATATAGTAAAATAAAAAATAAAATAATGTCCTCTTTAAATGCAGTTCGATTTCCCATAAACAAAATGATACATTATTGCAATAAGTGATGCTAAAAGAACATTATCATCAAAACTGTACAATTATTTTATTTAAACATAGCCTTTAGAATATGGTTGATAACTATTTCTACTATCTAGGGTGCTTCTCACCTGGCCGTTTACATAGAACAGGGCTGTATTTACTATATAGGCCTAGAGAGCAACATGCAAGAAGCTGCAGGAATGTCTGTTTGGTACATTTTTCTATTTTTAAATGAAAACTATGTAAAAAGAGGGTGTGGAACAAACCATCGGGTATCTAATTACTAACTTGGGTCATTGCCTCTGGCAGCTACAACTGTAAATATGACATTTTAGCAACAAAATATATGCATGACCATTAGCACGGACTGGATTCACACTGCGACTGCTAAACTCACTTTTTAATTAACATCTTACATGAGCTTGCAGATCAGAGACCTGCTACTACTGTGTAGCTAACATACTGTTGTTTGTATATAGTCATTGTAGTTCCAAATATTTCTAAATTCTCAGGAACAAGAAAGAGAATTGAGCATTGAAAATATTAGCAATACACTGAGGCTTCATGCTAAATTGTTTATACATTGCAAAGTATACAACAAATATTGTGTGTCTTCTTTTAGCTAGATTTACATAAAAAAACAGATAGCATGAGACAAGCATTCCCAGCCAGAGTACAGATTTTCTCTATTTTTGTTCCGTATGGTGCAATAATCATGTTCTTATGAGCAGTCACATTATAAATCATGTGTATGGTGTACAGTACACCGCTCTCTTTGTGCATTGTAAACAATGCCAGTGATCAGAATATCACATATATATCACATATACATATTATATATACACACACACACATATATATATATATTCATGCAAGTACTGTAATCCATGTGTAGAATATACTGTACTGGAGGCTAGGATGCTTCTAATGTTTATATTGTATTATTCACAATCTTAGTGATAGAAAGGGTTTATTTTGCCAAAACGTCACTGCATCCCACCCCTTTCCAATACTTTCTGCCCGAAAATACTGCTGCACATCTTGGCATAAAGGCAGGGCCCCGGTGCCATACTAATCAGTACGTGTACATTATAAATAATAAGTGATAGATAAACAGGTTTGTATTTAGATAAGGATGAATATAATTTATTGCTTTCAGTTACAAAAACAAAAAACATACAGGTAACGTGTTCTAGTTTAAAACAAACGGCTTCTATTCTTATGATTGCCATGTGCACACAGATTAGAGGTCCAGTCTGTCATCTGCAAAGACAAATTAATTGTGTCTGTACCTTGCTTATGTGTGCCAGCGAGCTCCTCCAATCCTCTGCCCAGCTATCTATGATCTGGACTTTATACAGTGTGCGAGCTACTGCCTGCAATCACATTTCATCACATCACCGAGTGCACTCTGTGAATAGGCACCAATTCTCTTTCCCCACAACCCCCCCTTCTCTCCCCCCCCAGCGGCAGATCTTTGTTCTGCTCATCCACAGTACACTGTGCAGTACTTCAGGTCTGTACAAACAAACCTCTGACCGGCGCGGTATTTGTTATAGGTTAGAGGAAAGGAAATGGAAATGAAGCATGACAGTGTCAGTCTGTACCATGCTGCCTTGTATGGTATTTGCCTTTTTATGTGCTGTTTATTTATTTTACGCATTTAAAAATAAAATGTGTTTTATTCAAAAGTGCAAAAAGCACATAGCACATTGGGACACAAAGTACATCTTTTAACGCCTTAGTTGTACAGCCGAGATGAGGTGTGCAATTCAAGGTGCAAACTAGATATGCATGAGGAGGCAGAAAGAACTTAAGAGGCGCATATGCAAATGTGGAAAATATCACATGAAAATGGTAACTAGGCAAGACACTGGTGCCAAACCCCCCCACTCCCCCCGTTTTGGTGGAAGTATTTGCTGCCTCTCAGCGGTGGGGAGGCACCTCTCAGCATCACTGGGGAGGCGTAGCCATTTATTTATTTTACGCATTTAACATACATAGCCCTCTAAAGGTGCAAGACCATTCTCAAACTTTGTGCTGTGCTCTCCTATCTTCTCTTGTAGTTTTGACTACCTGGTGCTGCTGCTGGTGTCTAAACTTCATTTGCTGCTTGGCCCAATCCTTTCTCTACATTCTCTCAACCATTCTCTCTCTGGCTAGCAGGTAGTGTTAGATTTCTTAATGATTAAACTAGTTTGACTTCTTTCACCCAATTTACAGATCTGCAAGGGTCTTTCAATATCCCATATAAATATATTTATCAATTCCTGCAAATCAGAAACTTTCATGCATCCCAAGGACCTTGCTTAATGGCTAGACCACCTGCCGCATATGAATCGCTTTGTTGGAGGCAGGTGCCCGCTTAATCTTCACATTGTATCCAAAGTGCTCTGTCCCCAGGTCCCTACCTGGGGAGCTACATGAACATGCTTGAAAATCGGTTATTGGAGGACAACTAGACAGATGTCAGGCCTGAATAGCGGAGAACACTAACCGGTATTAGCACTACTGAGCTAGTAGGTGCGGAGTCTAACGTACCCCTGGTATTCGCCAGGGACCCCCGCAAGGAGGTTTGGACTTCGCTGCACAGGGCACGCAGGTCGCGGTCCTATTAGCCAGTTGCCGGTGTAGTGAAAGAAGGGTCAGACGGTCCGGGTCAAGCCAATCGAGATGCAAGGTACCAAAGGAGAATCCAGGAGGGTAGTCAAACAAGGCAAGGTCGCAGGAACAAAGTGGGGCACGCAGATAGCAGGATGGTCGACAAGCCGGGTCACAACAGGAGAGCAGATACACAGGAGGATAGTCAAGGAAGCCGGGTCACAACAGGGAAAACACTAACTGGATAGCTAGAGGCAGGAACCTGTTACTCTGGCACCCTAATTGCGCCAGAGCCAGGTTTAAATAGGGGCAGGAAATGGCAGTGATTGGAGGGCTGAATGAGGCACACAGAGTGCCGATAATAGCGTCCCGTTGCCTAGCAATTGGACGGACCTGGGCGCATGCGCCCGACGGAGCTGGGGGTGCGGCATCCCTGTTGCTAGGCAACAGGGAGCCCCGAGCGGCTCTCACGGGCATCCGTCCCCACCGAGCGGAAGAACAGAGGGGACGATGCCTGACAACAGAGAGGAATGGGCTGAAATTTTGGAACACACCTCTTCCACTTCCATTTGTGTAAAGGGTCAAAGAAAATGACTACAAATTGCTGTAACTTTAGTACTATGTTCCAGTTAGGTTACGCTATATTAATCCAGATTCTTCTGATGGATGCTTCCTAAACATCTGGTTGTCTTGTCCCATATTATCGAGCTACTGGAATGTCCTTAGAGACCAAGATTACCGATGCTACAAAACATCAAATCAAACTCATGTGCCACTTTATCTCAGCTGCCACCTGCCAATTTGTGTCAGACTGGAACTATAGTGCTACTGTTCTGAAGAGAATTTGCTATGTATACTGTATGGAATACATGAACGCCATCGATAACAATTCAGCAAACTCTTTCACAAAAATCTGGGAACCCTAGACGACACATAACAACATTCACTTGCCCTTTATGGCTTGAGCCTCCTCACAATACATCTTGGTATCATATGGCCATCCTCTCCTCTGTGCTCAACTTCCTTTCCACTCATTGGTCATCTCACTCTCCTCCACTGCTACCCCATTCCTCCTCCTCCTCTTCTCCTCCTCCTTTCTCCTCCTCTTCCATTTAAAAAAACAAAACCCTGGTGTCACACACCAGACTCTCAGGCTCTGTCACTTACCTTTTCGCTGCCTTTCCAAGTTGTCCCTGCGGTCATCACGCTCTGATGATTTCAGACCTCTCCTCCTGTTTCCTACACTTCTAACTCTGCTCTCCGGCTACCTTTCCCCCCCACCCCTCTGGGGGTCTCCCCGTCACCCGCGCCCTTCCTCTTGGGCTCCGGCGCTTGCTGGTCTTCCCTCCCCCCTCTCTCTAGCTGTGCTTTGAGCTTACTGAGTTACTGTGCTTATTGTTTACTGTACCATGCCGTCCCACCTTGTATTGTACTTGTTTATCCCTGTACGGCACTACGGACACCTAGTGGCGCCCTATAAATAAAAATGAATAATAAAATAATAATAATAATGCTGTCCAGTCTGTCTCCACTACAGAGATCCCTTCAGACTCACAAAGTATGGGTGTGGCCATCTTGGATTCAGTCACGATTCCTCTTAGCCAATCAGGTGATAACAGCCTCCAGTTCAGATTCCCTCCAAAACCAGTCCATGGGAGCTGCCATCTTTGATATAATCACCTGATCCATCTCAGCAACTCAGAGTGCTGCTTCTGCCCAGCTCATTCAAGTTTCCAATCAGGAATCAATAACAACTATAAAAGGACTTCCTGGAGCCCTTACCTGTTGCCAGTGCAACGTTGTATTTCAGATGCCAACCTGGTTCCCAGCAGTTTGCAATCTATCTTGCTTCAGCCTTGCTATTAATCCAGCTCTGACAGTGCAGTTTGCATTCTGGTTCCAGTCCGGCCCAGCAAACCAGTTCCTGTTTGCTCTCCTCTGCTAGTATAATTACCATCTACACCAGTCCATTCACTACATGCAGAGGAACATTATCAGGCCACCCAGCTTTGTCCACATAGTCACCAGTCCAGCTCCAGAGACACAACCCAGCCTGGGTACAGACAGATCCTCAGGTGTGACACCTGGTTGACAATCCCACTATGTCCATTGGTGTTCAGCTGTTATTTCTTGGCCACAGGCGGACGACCCTTTGGAAATGCATTATTTATGGTTCTGACAGTTTCCCTTTATATTTCTATATCTCCAGTTGTATTGATATGCCTAGTTATGTTCTTATTGATTTTATATTTTCTCATGTTTAAATCTCACTGTACAATTTTTCAACCTTGTATTAGATAAAGTTTATAAGCAAAAAGAAAGAAAAATACTGGGCACACAGCTACACAGCTGGCCAATAACCAACGGAGAGCCGAGGCTGCACTGTGAGTCTTTTCCAGAACCAAGATAGGAAGCAGGTTCTGTTAATATGTATGGTGAAATTCAGTCAGAAATCCAATTAAGTACGTTCAATATATCTCTCTAAAGACGCCCCTTTCTTTATATTTTTGGTGTTTATTACTTAGCATTGACAGACCTAAGAAAGGGTACAACATTAGATAAATTATACAACAGGTATAACATAATACACAAAACTTGTTTGGTGAATCATGAACGCTTGAGAGTTGCAGAGCCGGATTTATACCTCATGGGGCCCTAGGCAAGATATCGGTTTAACACACACACAGTGGCCCGTCACACACACATAATACATGCACGCAGTTTCCCCTCACACACACACACACATAATACACGGATACAGTGGCCCCTCACACACACGTAATACACGCACACAGTGGCCCCTCACACACACATAATACACACACACAGTGGCCCCTCACACACACATAATACACACACACAGTGGCCCCTCACACACACATAATACACACACACAGTGGCCCCTCACACACACACATAATACATACACGAAGTGGCCCCTCACACACACACACACAGTGGCCCCTCACACACATAATACACACACACAGTGGCCCCTCACACACACATAATACACACACACAGTGGCCCCTCACACACAAATAATACACGCACGCAGTGGCTCCTCACACACACATAATACACGGATACAGTGGCCCCTCACATGCACATAATACACACACATAGTGGCCCCTCACACACACACATAATACACGCATGCAGTGGCCCCTCACACACACACACATAATACATGGACACAGTGGCCCCTCACACACACAATACACGCACAGTGGCCCCTCACACACACAATACACGCACACATTGGCCCCTCACACACACACACACAATACACGCACGCAGTGACCCCTCACATACACAAATAATACACGCACGCAGTGGCCCCTCACACACACATAATAAACACAGAGAGTGGCCCCTCACACACACACACACACAATACACGCACGCAGTGACCCCTCACATAC
Source organism: Mixophyes fleayi (assembly GCF_038048845.1). Taxonomy (NCBI): domain Eukaryota; kingdom Metazoa; phylum Chordata; class Amphibia; order Anura; family Limnodynastidae; genus Mixophyes; species Mixophyes fleayi. Next base: position 341,919,848 of record NC_134402.1, on the reverse strand, counting down.
ACACACAATACACGCACGCAGTGGCCCCTCACACACACACATAATACACGCACGCAGTGGCCCCACACACACACACACACACACATAATACACGCACGCAGTGGCCCGTCACACACACATAATTAACAGACAGTGGCCCCTCACACACACATAATACACAATTAATATACTACCTCACCCCTCCCCCAACTTACCTTTTTCCATCTAGGAGCTATGGAGTCTTCATCCCCTTCACACATGGGACGGCACCTGTCATGTGGTGCACATCCCATGTGACACAGAGCAGGCCACACAGAGGAGGGAGGAGACCAGCCACCACACTAGCCCTGTGTGGCCCCTCCCCCGACTCACGGCATCCGACCCCCCCTCCCCCGACTCGCGGCACCCCCTCCCCCCCACAAGTCGCGTTGGGGGGGGGGGTGTTTGCCCCCCAGCTGGGCCCCCGAGAGCCGCTAGGCCCTAGGCAGGTGCCTAGGTTGCGTAGCGGTAAATCCGGCCCTGGAGAGTTGCCAATTCTCTATTTGAAGATCAGTCATGGTTTCTAATAGCTGACTGTCGTAAGAGTTCTACAATGACTGCACAGAAATGTCAGTTGCTAATAACGTCTTTAATATTGGCAGCTGATAAAACTGCTGTCTTACAGTAACCACACACACCTTCCCCACCATCACCTACAATTGTTATACCGTTAATTTAAGTATCAATTGCTCCATAGCTGGTTGTTGTTGGTGTTTAAGAAGTAAAGGATACAGACCTAATTTAATGTATCTATCTTTAATGCATTTGTATGTAAAATATGGTATGTATTATGTATATATTTACCATTCTTTTCTCCATTAGTATATATTGTCACAGTCAGTTTCTTCAATCCTTTGCCTTTCAGTATCATCCATGTGCTGAAAACAGTTAAGTTTCTCAGCTCCTGATCTCTCTTCTCTTTGGCATCCTGCTCCTGACTGCCTTGCTGCTGAATCCTCTTTTGTGTCCTCTCACTGCTTTAAAGTAAACACACAGTACTCTTTTTCTTCCTACATCTATTCCCCTACCTAACATCACAATACTGTAGGTAACATTTCAATTTCTCCAGCTCAACAAATCTATCTTCTTGTTCACAGCTCATTCCTGCTTTGCCTGTTGTCTTCCCCGTAAAGACATCTGTTCTGTTCATGTCTTTCTCACATTTAATGCAACTAAAAAACATTTGCACAGTCTTTAATTATATCTATGCTAGACTAAAATAACAGCACACTCCTTTGTGGCCTCCTGCTGAATAGACTAGCTCCAAATTAATATGTTAGGAATTTTGCAGCCATACTTGTTCACATTTCTTCCATTTTCTCAATAGCTCTAAAATTCTAGCTTCGACCTATAAAGCTATCTGCAAACCTACACCTCATTATATCTCCTTACATATTCAAGGATTTCCCAAATGTAAGATCATAAATGTTATTATGAATCAGTCCTTTCTGTGCTGAGATCCCCCAAAAAACTAACAGCACTATAGCAAATATAAAATAAACGAATACTTATATTGAATGATGTAGCGATATATCTTTGCTCTTTGCTATTCTCCTCTCCAATATTGGTGTACATATAGATGGAAAAAAAAGAATAACAACAAATAGCGTAATTCTGTATGATATTAAATGATATCAAAATATCATACAGTAATGCACAAATGTCTGGCAAATGGTTAAAAACCGAAATCAACCTTCACCAAGAAATGTAATTAAATAAATGAACATTCCACCATGTAAAATTCTGTATCTTCATATGTTGTTGGAGATTTCCCGCATGGGGTACTACTTACACCATATATTCTTTAATGATAGCACTTCAAAAATAATGGGTGGATTTGTCAAACATCTCCACAAATGGTTACATAGAAGAAGAGAAAAGGGACATCTCTGAAGTAGTAATGGTATTTATTATTTAAAAACATACATGTTCCTACCAGAAAGTAGATGGTAGTCAGCGTATAGAAAAGACACTGTTACATCAAACAATCGTGGATGTCCTGATCGGAGTTTCAGCAGAGTCCAGATGACAGCCGGCGAGGTGAGCGGACTGCAGGATGTAAAACAGCCAAGGACGTCCCCGCAAAGGTAAGTTTCTTTTGGTAGGTTTAAAAATCAGCGACGTGTTTCGATCCGAATGGTAGGATCTTTTTCAAGGTAATGAGCTAAACAATCCTGATTAGATTTTTTATAGTTACTTCCGATCACATTATCAAAGTAGGTAAATCAGAAAATATCCGTTTAAAATATGCTGTCACTTCATCAATTAAAATATATCAGTAATCAAATGTTTAAACGATGAATTAATAAACATAATGAAACACTATAAAAAGTTATCATAACACGGGTTAATCTTCATTGTCAGACCGGTAAGAGAATTTAATGTGTTAATATATTCAAAACACAATATTATATTTATAATTCTATCTAAGCTGAGAGATTTCATAACCTGTGAGAATGTAAAATATTTACTCTCACAATAGTGCTGTTAGGAACCCCTCCAGCCGGCACAACACAACCCGGAATCTACTCTGCCAATCAGGTGTTCACTGGAGCCCCTGATGGTGGGGACAGACTGGGCCGCAGACTGACAGAGGGTCGTGAAGTGTGTACTGGCTGGGGAGAACCCAGGCAAGCGGAGTGAGGTCCACGCAGAGGTCAAGGGCCGACAGCAAACAACAGTATCGGTAAACAAGCTGAGGTCAGGGGTCACAGGCGGGTAACAGAAACGGTAAACAGGCCGGAGTTCAGGGTCACAGGAAACACAAGCGAAGTCCAATCCAAAGCCAAGGGTCATACACGGGAAATCAATAGCAGTATCAGGATACAGGAACAGGAACAAGCAGGTCAGCAGACTGGAGCACAGAAGCTATAACCGGCAATGAGGCAGCAGACCTCATTGCCCTAAATACCAGTGGCCACCAATCAGAGCCTAGCTCTGAATTAGACACAGCCCCCAGCATAATTAATAGGTTGCATTAATTAGCCCACAGGTTAGAGAATATGGTGAGCGCTGCGCCCGGCTTCCTCTCATTGCCGGGACGCAGCGCTGAAGCATCTACTCGTTGCCCTGGCAACGGCCGGGTCAGGGCCGGAAGTGACGTCCCGGTCGCCATAGCGACGGCCGGGACGCAGGTGAGTGGGTCGCGGCGGCTGGGCACCGCCGCGGCTCGTAACAGTACCCCTCCTTGAGGAGGGGTTGAGGGACCCCAACATCCAGGTTTGCTTGGGAATCTCTTGAAAAACTCCTTCAATTGTTTAGGGGAATGGAGTTGTCTCCGCGGAACCCAAGACCGCTCTTCTAAGCCGCGGTTCCTCCACTGTACCAGGAAGTGCACCTGCCCTTGCACTCTTTTGGAATCCAGGATCTTTTGGACCACATATCTCCGTGGTCCATTCGAATCTCTCCCAGGCACACTTGGAGATTGGTTCGGATACAGTACAGGCTTCAACAATGAACAAGGAAATGTGTTGGGGATCCTTAACGAAACAGGAATTTTTAACCTGAATGCTACGGAATTAACCTTCTTGATAATGGAGAATGGTCCAATGAACTTAGAGCCTAACTTTTAACAAGGCTGTCTAAGCCTGATATTTTTTGTAGACAACCAAACTTTCTGGCCTACCTTGAAGGAGCAGATGGTACGATGGCGGTCCGATTTTTTTCTTTGCCACAAATGAGGCTTGTCTTAATGATGATTGGACCTTCTTCCAGACAACTCTGATATCCCTGGCAGTGGAGCGGATCTCCTGGGTACCAACGGACTTGAGTGAGTATAAAGAGTTAGACCTGGGGTGAAAACCATAATTACAAAAAAACGGAGAGGTTTTGGTGGATGAGTGACAGGAATTGTTGTAGGCAAATTCTGCCCAGGGTAACAAAGAGGACCAGTTGTCATGGAACTCTGATGTGTAGCAACGTAAAAACTTCTCCAAGGACTGGTTAACCCTCTCAGTTTGCCCATTTGATTGAGGGTGATATGCGGATGACAAACTGACCTTGATTCCGAGAAGGGTACAGAAGGATCTCCAAAACAATGCTATGAACTGAGACCCCCGATCAGAAACGATGTCAGTAGGAAATCCATGGAGTCGGAAAATGTGGTGAATAAATAAGACGGCCAAATCTCAAACAGAAGGGAGTCTGGTTAGTGGAATGAAATGAGACATCTTCCTAAACCGATCTACCACGACCCAGACAGTATTGTGTCCTGTAGAGATAGGCAGATCCACTATAAAGTCCATGGACAAGTGCGTCCATGGTTTTGCAGGAATGGCCAAAGGAACCAACTGGCCTACTGGACGAGTCCTGGGAATTTTGTTTTTGGCACAGATTTCACAAGACCGGACGTAATCCTTGACGTCAGCAGACATAGATGGCCACCATACCGTACGTGAAAGGATTTCCAACGTTTTGAAGACTCCAGGATGTCCAGCGGTCTGATTATTGTGTGCTTCCGCAAGGACTGCCTTCCTAAGATGTACTGGGACAAACAAGCAACCTACTGGAGTATTATCAGGAGCCAACCTCTGGAACCTTTGTAAGGTACAGCTCAAATCTTGAGTTAATCCGGCATGGATTATAGACACAGGAACAATAGGTTCTGGGCTAGTGACCGGAGCATGATGTGCCAGGAAACTTCTGGACAGAGCGTCCGCTTGAACATTTTTAGAACCAGGACGATAGGTGATAATAAAGTTAAACCGAGTGAAGAGCAGCAACCAACGAGCCTGTCGGGGGTTCAGACATTTGGCTGACTGTAAATATTGCAGATTCTTATGATCCATTATAATGGAGATCTGGTGTGCAGCGCCTTCCAACCAGTGTCGCCATTCTTCAAAGGCCCATTTAATTGCCAGCAATTCTCGGATTCACACGTCATAGTTAGTTTCTGCTGAGGAAAACTGACGGGAAAAAAAGGCACATGGATGTAAGCGGTGGGTCTGAGGGTCTTTTTGTGACAAGATGGCTCCAGCACCGACATCAGAGGCATCTACCTCAAGAATAAACGGTACCTTAGGATCCGGGTGTCTGAGGACCTAAGCAGACACAAAAGCTTTCTTCAAAGTTTCGAATGCAATTCTTGCCTGTTGTGACCAAACAGCTGGATCACCTCCTTTACGGGTCAAGGTGACGATGGGAGCCACAATATCCGCAAAGCCGCCAATAAACCTCCTGTAATAATTGGCGAATCCCAGGAACCTCTGGACCGCCTTGAGGTTATTCGGTTGTACCCAGTCTAGGATTGCTTGGACCTTGGTTGGGTCCATAGAGAATCCCTTTGAGGAGATGATATAACCAAGAAAGGATACCTTCTGAACCTTAAACTCACATTTTTCGATTTTAGCAAAGAGCTGATGTTTTCTCAACTTTTGTAAAACTTGTCTGACATGACCCTGGTGTACTGACAATGAGTCCGAATATATAAGGATGTCGTCCAAGTAAACCACCACGAAATGTCCCAGAAACTCACGTAGTACTTCGTTAATTAGATCCTGAAATACCGCAGGAGCGTTACTCAGACCAAACGGCATGACCAAATATTCATAGTGGCCAGAGAGCGTATTGAATGCCGTCTTCCACTCATCACCTGCTCAAATACGTATGAGGTTATATGCACCCCGGAGATCAATTTTGGTGAAGACTGTTGCACCCCTTAGTTGATCGAACAATACAGAGATGAGAGGAAGTGGATAGGTGTTTTTAACTGTGATGAGGTTAAATCCTCTGTAGTCAATACAGGGCCTTAGCCCTCCGTCTTTTTTAGATACAAAAAAACAACCAGCTCCTACTGGAGATTTGGATGGCCTGATGAAGCCCTTTTCCAAACTCTCCTCAATATACTCCTGCATGGACTTGGACTCGGGAGCTGAGAGGGAATACAGACGTCCCTTCGGCAACTTGGAACCAGGTATGCGCTTGATAGCGCAGTCGAAGTCACGGTGAGGTGGTAGGGTATCCGCCGCTCTCTTAGAAAACACGTCCCAGAAGTCGTGGTATTGTGAGGGAAGTTGCTCCGGAATAGACTGGATCACCCGCAGCGGTAGTGACGAACAGGACTGTTCACAATAAGAACTCCAGTGGACAATTTCTCCTTTTATCCAGTCCACTACAGGGTTATGCCGGGAAAGCCATGGATGACCCAGAATCAAGGGTACCGATGAGCAATCAATAAGGAGGAAGGTTATTGATTCTGAATGGAGGGCTCAGATATTCCTGTAGTGGCGGGGTCTCCCAGGAAATCTTGCCACCGGGTAATGGAGCTCCATCTAAACCACAGACAGTAACAGCAGACTTGAGTCTTACCATTGGAATTTCAGCAGCGCGGGCGAACCCGATGTCAAGGAAGTTGCCCGCAACTCCACTGTCAATGAAGGCTGCCAGGTCCATGGAACGGGTATTGAACGTGAGCTGCGCAGGAATCAATACAGCATTTTTCGGGGAGACAATTTGCAGACCCAGGTGAACTTTCCCCTCGTTCCCTAGGCATGCTAGTTTCCCGGCTTATTTGGGCAGGAACGGGAGAAATGGCCTCTTGTGCCACAATACAGACATAGGCCTTGTGATCGTCTCCTGTCTCTTTCCTCAGGGGAAAAGCGACATGCTCCTAACTGCATCGGTTCCTCACCATACGTGGAAACAGGAACGAAAGCGGATGGAGGTGAAGATGTCTCCTTTTCAGTTTTCCGCTCTTTATACCTCCTGTCAATTTTAATGGAGAGGTGCATCAGATCCTCCAGAGAGCTAGGAGACGGGTATTGCACCAAAGAATCTTTGATCTGTTCTGATAGGCCGAAACGGAACTGACTACGTAAGGCGGGATCGTTCCATCCACTATCAGGTGACCATCTACGGAATTCCGCGCAGTATTCTTCTGCCGACCGCCGGCCTTGTTTCAAGGCCCGTAGATGAGCTTCCACGGAGGCAAGTCGATCCGGGTCATCATAGAGTAGACCCAATGCCTCAAAAAAAGAGTCTACGGACTGCATGGCAGGACTGGTCTGTGGCAAAGAAAAGGCCCAGGACTGGGGGTCACCTTGTAGGAGAGAAATGATGATCCCGACTCTTTGATGCTCTGACCCGGAGGAACGGGGTCTCAACCGGAAATAGAGCTTGCAGCTTTCCCTGAAATTCCGGAACAGAGATCTATTTCCAGAGAAGCGATCCAGCAAGTTCATCTTAGGTTCACAGGAGGAACTTGGAATGGGTTGAGAAGTTTTTGCGGCTTCCTCTTGAACAGACAGATGCTCAGCCAATCCCTGGATCATCTGATACAAGGACTCAACATGGGCTGCTAAGGCTTGTGCTGAAGACGGTGTGGGTCCGCTTCCATCCATCGCAACCTCGTCTCAGTGTGTAGGCCGGTTATAATGTTAGGAACCCCTCCAGCCGGCACAACACAACCCGGAATCTACTCTGCCAATCAGGTGTTCACTGGAGCCCCTGATGGTGGGGACAGACTGGGCCGCAGACTGACAGAGGGTCGTGAAGTGTGTACTGGCTGGGGAGAACCCAGGCAAGCGGAGTGAGGTCCATGCAGAGGTGAAGGGCCGGCAGCAAACAACAGTATCGGTAAACAAGCTGAGGTCAGGGGTCACAGGCGGGTAACAGAAACGGTAAACAGGCCGGAGTTCAGGGTCACAGGAAACACAAGCGAAGTCCAATTCAAAGCCAAGGGTCATACACGGGAAATCAATAGCAGTATCAGGATACAGGAACAGGAACAAGCAGGTCAGCAGACTGGAGCACAGAAGCTATAACCGGCAATGAGGCAGCAGACCTCATTGCCCTAAATACCAGTGGCCACCAATCAGAGCATAGCTCTGAATTAGACACAGCCCCCAGCATAATTAATAGGTTGCATTAATTAGCCCACAGGCTAGAGAACATGGTGAGTGCTGCGCCCGGCTTCCTCTCATTGCCGGGACGCAGCGCTGAAGCGTCTACTCGTTGCCCCGGCAACGGCCGGGTCAGGGCCGGAAGTAACGTCCTGGTCGCCATAGCGACGGCCGGGACGCAGGTGAGTGGGTCGCGTCGGCTGGGCACCGCTGCGGCTCGCAACAAGTGCGTGTCATTCATAATAAGATGATCGTAAAAATGTACATATTAACTGTTTGAATAATTCAAAAGGTAAAACACATCATATGAGAAACAACTCATGATGTTCACAGCAATTAATTATGCAAAGGAGTTACTATACTGACAATAAAATCCAATTAGCAGCATAATAATACATGATGTTGTACGAATACATTATTATATATATCACGAAAAGATATTTCTTATACGTATCACAAAAGACTTTTAAAAAACTTTATAAGACAAGGTGATATGCATAGTATTTATTACATAAGAATTATGATTGTTGGACAATGAATGTACTGAGAAAAAGTATATATATATATATACACATATCGGACAAGTTCACAGAGTGTCAATCATCATATAGGAGTTGTTAACTCCATGGATAAATAAGCCCATTTGTACATCAGATTTAAAACAAATGAAGAAAGTGATAATCACATAATTTTGGGAACAACCCAGAATAATATTCAATAGTATACTGTATTTTAGAAAAAATGTATATATTGATGACTGGACTTCTTACATTTTGACTTTATTTTACATCTTCTACATATTTTACTTTTTTTCCAGGACTGTCATATCGGGATAAATAGTTATATATTTTAAATGCATTCTATAGAGAAAAATAGTAATAAATGGATGAAAACCCATATCCCTCTGGAGACACCCTTAAAGCTATGTTACGACCTTACACTGCTTCATGCAGCCATTTTTCTCAGGGCTCAGTTGTTCTACTCTGAAATCTAGGGCTGTGTGATGATGCAGAAGGGTTTTTGAGCTGGAGGACCAATCAGAAGTTGCAATCATAGAGATCGCAGCTTTTTGTTGATCCTCCCTCTCAGTCCCCCCTCCTCCATAACAATTTTAAATCAGCAAACTTAAAGGTCTTACCAATTAGGTGGCAATGGTAAACCTACAGTAAACCTGTTTTGTTTTTTCTTTTTGGCTATGTGGCACAGCATTGGTAAAGGCCCGGCCTGGAGTAGAAGACATGAAGGGGTGGTACTCTGCACATAATTGTTTCTACATTCTGAATATACCATATAAAAATAATTGATCATGCAATGGGACTAAATTATTTATTCATATAATACATATATATTCTACTGATGATTAACTTAGAGAGCAATTTAATTAATAAAAATGTTATTTACAATTAAAGTGAAATTAAAATTATATATGTTACACAAAAGTGATACAGAGACAAGACTTTAAAGTATTTATCATGTATTGTATGTAAGAATTATTATATTGTCACCGTCTGTATTGTAACTTTTTGTATGGATTACTTATTATTATTAGATTTGTATTACTATGATTCTGCAACTCAGATTTTAGAGAGATAAGTAAATATTTGCACATTCCTATGTGATGTTGTACTAGACAATGATATTTAAGACCACTTGGAAATAGACAGACATATAATAAATATTGTTCTTTGCTCTAGAATAAGATACGCAATAAGTCTTTGTTATGTGAGCCTTAGATGTCATGTTAATGGCACACAGAGTTCACAAGTTATACTTGGATATTGGATTTGTCTAAACCTAGAATTGTATCTGAATTATTTCTATGACAGTTGAGAAAACTATAGAAAAGACTGCAGGGTGGAGAGTTCACATGATGCTCACTGGTGGTTGAACAGACAATGTGCATTGTAGCTCAAAATGACTCGTGTTTCAATATAAAAGACTGCTGGTTGAATTGAGCCCACAACACTGATTCATTCTTTTAGCTAGGCTCTCATGATTTTATTCTTAATATTACCTAATAACTATACATTTGTGACTCTGACCATGGAGGATGGGGATATGTACAGAAATCTTGGCCAAGGATAACAAAAACATAAAAATCAGGCCTGTTAACATCCCTTTATTAAAGGACGTCTTTGATGATGTGAGTGAGACTTGCTATCAGTACTAACTTCCACCATGTTTGCCAATTGGAAGATTTTAGAGGCAGCCATATGTGCTCAGTGCATGTGAGCTTTGCTTTAAGCTTGAGGAATCAGAGTGTAGAAAACTGGGAAGACTGTCAGAAGTTTTGGAGTTCTGAAAACGTACCAGACTGCGGAGAGGAGGGTTTAGGGCTGATGGTACTTTACTATCAGAACTTAATGGATTATTGTGTGGATTAATACTGTCTGTTATCACAACCAACAGGAGAGCCATGACAGAAATAAAGGTACTGCTGTACAGAGGACCATATCAGCAGATAAAACACCCCTTCACTGGATGTACCAAACCCAGAGGTAGACAGAAATGCATGCGTACGCTTGTGTCACTACAGGAACATATACACAATGTAAAACATGACAATAAAAAGTATTTACCCCTTTGACAATTTATACATTTTCTTACATGGATTTATATGCTTAAGAGCGGAGCAGAACAAACCTCTGAGGATCACTCATGACTCCAGTGCTGTGAGGCAGAATAGAAATGTGTTTACCCAATGATAGTACATAAAAATAGACAAACATGTTTACTTTCCTGCACAAAACACAAAGAAAAATATAATAAGGTTAGTATCTCTTTCAGAGCTACCTGATGTAGAATAGTATTATGTGCAGGGCCAGACTGGCCATCTGGCCCTTCTGGCATTTGCCAGAAGGGCCGATGGCTGTGTGGGACGGTCCGGTACCCTGCGCCACGATCATGTGATTATTTGTATACTCACATGATTATGGCGCCGCAGTCACCCGCCCTCACTCAATTTTTTTTTTCTTAACTTTTTTTTTAAACCTTTTTTTATTTTTCTATTTGCGAAGCAGGGGGCTCTGGAGCCGCGATCATGCGAGTATACAAATACTTACATGATCGCAGCGCCGGCGTCCCTACCCCCCTCTGTTTGCCTCACATTAAGTGAGGAGCGGCGCCCGGAAGAAAGAAAAGTGAAAAGAGAAGAAAAGAAATACAGAGGTAAGTAAAAGAGTGGAGAAATGAAGAGAGGCACAGGGGAATGAAGAAGGAGGGGGAGATAAAAGGCACAGGGGAATGAAAAAGGGGGGACATAAAAGGCACAGGGGGATGAAGAAGGGGGGGTGCATAAAAGGCACAGGGAGATGAATATAGGGGGCATAAAAGGCACAAGAGGATGAAGAAGGGGGGGCATAAAAGGCACAGGGGGGTGAAGGGTGGGCATTAAAGGCACGGGGGGATGAAGAAGGAGGGCATAAAGGCACAGGGGGTGAAGAAGGGGGGCATAAAAAGCACAGGGGGATGAAGAAAGGGGGGGGGTAAAAGGGACAGGGTGATGAAGAAAGGGGGGGGATAAAAGGCACAGGAGGATGAAGAGGGGCAAAAGCTTCATGGCAGAATGTGATGAAGGGGGTAAAAGTAGCATGGATGGCGCAGTGCGATCAGTAATGTGTCAATGTAGTGTGTGTGAGGTAGATGGTGGCTAATTAATGGGTGCTATTTTGTTTTCGGGTAATGGTGGGACAATGTAATAGTGGGGACTATTAATTTAAGATGGAGTGGTTTGGGGGCTATTGAATGTGGGGGTGACTTTGGGGAGAATGAGGTCTCTTTATTAAATTTATGAAATGTAAATATTATTACTTTATTGCTGGGGCTGTTTGCAGGGAGGGAAATAGGTTTATTTATTAAATGGGAATACTATTATTTTGATGTTGGGGCTGTAGTGAGGCCTAATTTTAAAACGTAGGTGCTATATTGATTTAACAGCGGTGCTGGTTGGAGTTTCCTAAATTTCATGTACCCATTTTTTTCCCAAATAGGGCCCCCAATATTCCTGGATCCAGACAAGCAACTGATCTAAAGACACCAGCAGCCACAAGTCAGGTAGGAGAGAGCAGGACAACTGTCCTGAATTTGGTGGGTGACTGTCCCGCTTAGTCAGGATTTGGTCTGACTGCAAGGACAGTTGTGAGGTATGTCCTGCTTCACATTGTACTGCTTGTGAAGGCAGAACTGTGTGCATCTAACAGTAGTGCTCACAGTATTGCCTGTGTATTTGTTGAAAATGTGTCTAATAACCATATTACATATAGGAGCCCCCCTGTCTTAAGTGCCTAGGGCCCCCTGAGCCTTAATCCAGCTCTGGTTAGCAGGAGGAATCTGATAGTTGTTCCCAGACAGGACACAGCCTGCAGAGCAAGCCGAGGAGCTCTAAATCTCATGAGATTAATTAATCTTAATTAATCTTGTGAGACTCAGAGCTTCCCTGCTCACTCTACAGGAAGTTCCCACCCTGAAGGATGTCAGAAGCTTAGATAAGTACAGTGGACTAGGGTGTTGTAATGTGTTTCTGGGGTGGGGGGTGGCGTGATGTGGATGGGGAGGGCCTGATAAATGTAATGTTTTATTATAATGTCTGTATCAATGCCCCATGTTGACCACGCCTCCAACATAATGTGGCCACGCCCTTGGCGCCGCTGCACAGCGGCACCAACAGAGGTGGGTCTGTATGCTTCAAATGCCAGGGCTGATTTTTAGTCCCAGTCCAGCCCTGATTATGTGGATACATTATCATTTCTGTTAGTTGCTTATTCGTAACATATTGACACCAGATACCACATATAGGCCTCAAGCAGCAGAGAGCAGGGTTCATGTTTCTAGGATGCAGTCCCACCAGTATACTATCTTAAATGTAAGAAAATGTGTTTTAGAGAAATATCACATCACAATTTCTTCCCATGTAACAAGATTTTTTTGCACAGAAATATTTACAATGATCAAAATACATTCTTATACCCCATTCATACTGCACCAAAAACCCGGGTTTTTGCAGAGGCACGCTGAAAAACCCGGGTCTTGGTGCAGTATGAATAGTCCAACCACAAAATCTCGGGTCTAAAATCCCGGGACTTAGACCCGGGATTTTGCGAGGGGTAATTCCCGTGTTGGACCCCACTCGCCTGCAGTATGAATGGTGCAACCCATGTAATTCCCGGGTCTCACCATTCATACTGTAAAAAAAAAAAAATTGTGAAGTAAAAAAAAAAAGATTTTAATTAATAAAAAATGCATAAGAAATGTTTACTTTACTTATTTTCAGCCAGCGGTGTCTCCGGTGCGTTGCCGGCTGTCAGGGGGACCTCTGGGTACTAAAATGACGTCATTTCTAATGGACTAGAAATTACGTCATTTTAGTACCCAGAGGTCCCCCTGACAGCCGGGAACGCACCGGAGACACCGCTGGCTGAAAATAAGTAAAGTAAACATTTCTTATGTACTTTTTTTTAATTAAAATCTTTTTTAACACTTTTTTTTTTCTAAAACCCGGGTCGGGCAGGTGCAGTATGAACCCGCCCGACCCGGGAATCTTGTTATCTATACTGCCCTGTGCCCCGGCAATATCCCAGGTTAACAACCCGGGATATTGCCGGGGCGGCAGTATGAAAGTGGTATAATAGACAAAAGCTGAACCTTAAAACTAAGACATGAGAAAATGTAATTTTTTTAACTGACCATTTATTACAGAACAAACATGCAATATTGGTTTATTAGAATACCCTTAAGTGTTATATTAATACAGACATATTAAAGGATTACATACACTGCACTAATAGAATGGGGAGCACAAGTGGATAGAATATTCATCAATTTATATGTTGATTTTTTAAAGAACTGGAGGCACAGAGAGGTATAACATGTGGCAGGTTACAGAGAAGACTGTAATCATCTTGAGTTTGTTGGCACAGATCCGAGCATGCTCTTACCGACATGTCTGCTTACAAAACACACTGACTAAAAAGGATGATTATGCAGTGAGACTGATGTTTTCAGAGGAAGCAGCTATAAACACAATACCGTCATTGTACACAGCCAACAAAAGCACTGATAATTGCTCCTACACGATTGTGAAATAAGTCAGCAGATACTGAGGGAAGAGGGTGGGTAAGGTCTCGTTAGTATGCCAGAACATGTTTTCACCAAGTACAGAGCAGTTCATCTTTAGTTAAGTGTTTCTACAACCTATAATAAATAACCCCCACCACATAGGTCAGAACAAACATATACTACAGTGCATATTGCTATGTTACACAGACACAAGAAGTCATTTATGAGACATACATGGTCGTGTGCATTTACATGGTTGCACTTCTTAGTTTGCTGATAGTTGCAGAAGACTTCTTGTTTGCTTTCTGCTGGGCCCACACCCACTTTCCTGGTTCCTAGTACTGCAGGATAATATAAAGTATGGGAAGTCCACAACGCTTAGCAGCAGACTATCAGTGACGTACCCTCATTTTCATAATCTCCTGGCTCGGCTAAATGAGTGGTGTACTAGAACAATGACATTATCAGCATTTATTATTATTAGTAGTATTATTACTGATTTATAGTATTCTAGTTATGTTACTATATAAAGGCTTGCAAATGTATGCAGACCATGGCCAATTTTCTCATGTTACTGAATAACAAGTCCTACACTGACATTTTCTTCTCTGTGCTATTTTTATTTTAATGCACTGAAATTTAAAATTAAGTTTGTTTGTTTTTTTTTAGTCTTTTTTTTATTTCCCCTACAACAATAAAAATGAAAAAGGGATTAATTATACATTGCACTTGGAGTTTACATACATACAGTAACGGCGTATCAACCGATCAAGTATGCAACTATAAGAGTCCAGGCAGAAGAGATAAAGATATCAATAATCAAAATTTGTAACTTGCATGTTCCAGCTAGTAGACGTTGCAATTAAACCAAGGTACCCTATAGGTTCACTAAGGGATTCCTCAGAACGATACAAGTTGTCGGTATTTTCCATTATTTGGGAAGAGAAAGGAAGGGGAGAAAAAGAAAAAGAAGGGGGGTAGGGGAGGAAGGGTCTCAGAGGGAAAAACGAAAGAGAAAGGGGGAAGCTGGGTCCACGCAATGGAGGTAAAAAAAAGAAAAGAAAGAGAAGTGAAGAGGTAAAAATCAGGCAGAAGAGTGGCGAGATCTGCACCGCCCTCATTCGGCATCGAGTACAAAGGTGTGAGATAAGGAATTTACTGGGTGCCCGGAAGTGGGGTCTGGTGGTAGGCATACCAAGGGTCCCAAAACTTGTGGAATTTAGTTACTCGGTTTCAAATTCTTGTTAGATACTCCATAGATGCTATATACCAAACCAGAGAAATGATCGCCTGGAAGTTAGGCGGGCGGGAGGATTGCCAATCTCTTGCTATCTGCATGCGGGTGGCAGCAAAAACATGTTGAACCAATATATCGCTATGTTTAGAGAGGGTTTTGATTGAGGAGCAGAGTAACATGACCATAGGGTCAAGAGTGAAGTCAAAATTGAGGATGTGGGTGAGAAGCACAGATACTTGGAGCCAGAGGTTGTTTATCAAGGGGCATTGCCACCATATGTAAAAGAAAGTTCCCATGCCTCCACAAGCCCTCCAGCAAAGATGTGATGTACCAGGGTAAATTTTGTGTAGCTTGCTGGGTACCAAGTAGCACCTTGTGTATGTTTTGTATGTGTTCTCCATTATTGAAGTATTTATGGACACAGTAGAGATCCGCCGTCTGAGCCGGGACCATTCCTCCTGGTCAAGAGTGCATTGGATGTCCGTTTCACAAGCTAACTCAAACGACTCAAAGGCACTTCATGGGGTGCTAAAATGGAGTGGTATATGAGGGAGACCATTCTGGGGAAACCCACTCTATAAATACAAATCCCCTCGAAAGCCGTGGTCCTTCTTAGTTTGGTTGTCCTGCTCTGTGGTGGATAAATCTACGTAGTTGAATATAGGAAAAAATACAAGGAAGAAGGGAGTCCCATTCTCTCATGCAAAACTGGAAAAGTTTGTGGAGCAAATTTCTCCAAGATATGATTGAACTGAGTGATTCCTGCCGAGGAGTTATTTCCTAACGGAAATGCCGGGAGGTGGCATAACGGTGTGAGCGGTGAGGGAAATGTTGTGAGATTATTGGTACAGAGGAGTTTGTTCCATATGTCCAATGTGAGTTGCAAAGTGGGATGAGAGTAAACCAAGGCTGGGCTTTGATTTCTAGGGAGCCATGGAAAATATGGCAAATTGTGTTGAGGGGTTAGTGCGTTTTCAAGATATACCCACCGCTTCAGTCCAGGGGCAGTTTTCCAAGAAATAATATCACTGAGGTTTTCCACCTGATAATAACATTCAAACAATGGGAGACCAAATCCCCTTGACATAGTGGGTTTAGCTAAACAAGATCATTTTAGGCGTGGCTTCTTCCCTTGCCAAATAAATCTGCCACATATGGTTTGGAGAGATGCCTTAACGAGTGTTAATGTGCAGGGCAGATCCATTAGACCTTCACTCTAAAGAGTCTACTTTAAGTGATTAAAACAGATTATCTTCCTTAACCCAGTTAAATAAAACTACTCCAATAATTGTGAGACAAAATGCATGAGCGATCAAAAATATCGAAAGCTCTGTTAGGCTAAATGCCGATGTTAGTGTTTGTGTGACAGCATGGGTTAATGACATTTTTAGTCCCAATTTTTGAAAGGCATAAACCTCAATGCATAGCGTTTCCTGTACAAGGAAAAACTAATTATCATTAATCATATATGTGTGACGAAACGAGTTTGATAACACCTTAACCAGCCAGTCTCTGGTTCCTCAAAAAATGTAAAATATAACGTGTACTTTTTATAGCCCTATTTTTGTTCCCCATCTCAACAGAGTACAACTGCAGTGTCTAATTACATGTGGATAAGTGGACATTGTAGCCATGCTTACATACACTGCATCCGGAAAGTATTCACATCGCTTCACTTTTTCCACATTTTGTTATGTTACAGCCTTATTCCAAAATGGAATAAATTCATTTTTTCCCTCAAAATTCTACACACAATACAAATTTGCAAATTTATTAAAAATAAAAAACTAAGAAATCACATGTACATAAGTATTCACAGCCTTTGCTCAATACTTTGTTGATGGACCTTTGGCAGGAATTACAGCATCAAGTCTTTTTGAATATGATGCCACAAGTTTGGCGCACCTATCTTTGAGCAGTTTTGAGCTTTCCTCTTTTTTAGCAACTCCATCAGGTTGGATGGGAAGCATATCAAAATGTACATGAGACTTCTTCATTCTATGGTACCCATTGTAAAAATGTATTTGTTGTTAATTCAGTGATGCTGTTATGCATTGTTCTCAAATTGAAGCCAGGTGGGTTATGGGTAAGGATCAGGTAGTGTGCAGGATACAGGTGAGGGGGCTGGAGGTGCATTAATTCTCCCCCCCTCCATTCTCTGGAGGAAGCTTGGAACAGCTGGGGACCCTGTGACATCACAAAGTAGTGTAAGGGGCTAATTTCAGGAGGAGCTGACTGTTATCCTATCTTTGGAGGTGGGGAAGGCCAATTAGTATCCATTGTCCTCCACAGGACTAGTCCAGACATTTTGTCTGCAACCCAGCAGAGGGAGATTCTGTGAAAGCACAGCTCATCTTTACTCCCCTTCCAACCCCGATTCAGCATGCACCAATGTTTAAGCGGGAGAGAGCAAGGAGTTTGCCCTGGGAGGGGAAAGCACTGTGGAAATTTGACCCCGGATATAGGGAGCAACTCCAAGGGGGGAAGGTTGTTCATTCTGTGGATTGATTCCTGGAAGATGCAAACTCTGGAGATCCATGGGACTTCAAGCCAGGACAGCAGGGTGACTGTAACTCCTTAAGCTAGTGGGGTAAGGGACAGATGATGAGGTAAACCTGCCTGGAATTTATTTACTGTGTGTATATAATAATCTAGTGATTGTTTTTGTTACAATAAATGTATTGCTTTACTTTCTAACTGCATTTGCCTGAGTGACTATACGAATCCTAGAAGATACTGGGTAGAGTTCCCTGGCATAGAAAGGCATCCGTGGGTGGCCAGCCAGCGTGAAGTGGGTAGCATAAGGTCAGATAAATCTGGTATCTTCACCTACTGATACATACTTGAGATTCCTGCAGAGTGGTAATTTGCACGACTCGGAAAGGTCCATCTGTAGGAGAAATGTGGGATGGCTCTGTTGGTATCTCTCTTCCTTTGCTCTTTCTCAGACAAGCAAGATAAGTCATTGCCTTCTTACTAGCCTGTGAAGAGAAACCCAGTGCACACCATTATGCGCCTAACAATTTGCACATATCCTCCTTACCCAGGTGCGTCAGACCATGTGTCGCCTCTGCTAAGCTCGGAAGATATGCTTTTGGAAGCTAGTAGCCTGCCTTGTCCAGAGTACAGAGGACTCTCGACCACATCCCTTCGACTTCCAGATATTCTTTTCCTGTAGTGGATAGAAATCTTGCATTTCTGTCAATTTCTGAGAGCTTCAAAAGTCATTAATTTGGTCACATTTGTTTTGATGAGTGAGCCTGCTTATCTCTTAGCAGCCTCATCCACTCTGTCATTATCAAATGATATAGGGTCCTGTCATATATGTGTGCATTGTACTTGATGATGGCTACTTCTTTAGGTAGCTGTATCACAGTCAGAGGTCCTTTTATGTGATGTGAGTTTGCTACTGGTGAACCTGCCGCTATCATAAAGTTCCTAAGACGCCATAGAGTCCCATTATCATGCATTGTTTCAAAGGCATACCTAAAGTCAGTGTATATATTAACTAATTTACCCTCTGCCAACTCACATGCCCTTCTCAGTCTCACGAGTTCAGCTACTTGGGCTAAGTGAAGTGGGCCAAGGGGTTCAGCTTTTGTAGCAACTTCGTCATTTACATTTCCTAAGGGGATGTCATGTATGTCAGGTCTTGCAGTAAAAGTCTGATTCAAGTATTCCATACAATCATGCACATTTGTATACCTGTCAAATTCACCTTCAGCTAGAGTCTCCTCTCCTTCCACCCTTTGTGCATCTCAAGGCACATTTTGTAAATCTTGCTGAGGAGACAAGCCTAATTTGGGCAGAATTTAGTATTGTTTTTATTACAATAAATGTACTGTTGTAAAGAACCCTAGCAGGTACTGGGTAGGCTTCCCTGGCATAGTAAGGCACTCATGGGTGGCCAACCAGTGTGAAGTGGGTAGAATTGAGCTAGAAAACCCGGTTTCTTCACAATTATATGGATATGAATCTTGTATTGGGCAATTAAATGTAACGATGCAGTCCCAGAATATTCTGAGTAGATAAAAACAATGTGGGTGGTCCCCCCATCAAGTCTCCTCAAGATCATGCCTGGACTGACATCACTTCGTCCTCAGGAGTTAGGCAATGGATTAAGTGTTTATAATGAAAACCCAAAGTTAAGTAAAATTGTTTTGTGTGTGTATGTGTGTGCCAAAGTCCCTCTCTGGCACTGTCAGGATCCTTTTCATACAATTATTTTCTTACACTCAGTAAGACAATGTCACCCCAAAACTGTAGAAATGGTGCCAACAATGCCACATCTGACTTCCAAAATTTAGCCCTACTTCTAACATTAGTGCATGTAGGTACATTGTACCCATGTGTAGCTAAAGCACAGCATCATGGTGCAAATAGAAAAAATAAACTAAAATGCACACTTTATTAATATTTAATTATATAGTGCCAGCATATTTTTCAGCTCTTTACAAATGGGAACACAGTAATAAAACAAGACTTAGTATTAACAGACGGACAAGGAAGTAAGAGGGCCCTGCTTGCAAGCTTACAATCTATAGGAAAACAGGAGCTTGATACAGGAGGTGAGGTTCACATATTGCATAATGGTGTATCAGATTACAATGGGAAAATTGCTTTGTGGGGCTATGTTCCAGTCACACAAAAATGTTGGTCTGAGTATAGAAAGAGAACATAGGTAAGTCTGTGTGAACTGTGCAGAGAGGTGGTAATCATATAGAAGAGCATAGGGACATTGAAAGAGTAGTTTTGTGAAGTGAACTTTCAGGGAACATTTGGAGGCTTGAGGAAAATCTTGTTGTGCAAGGGGCAGAGTGCGTGCAGCTCAAAAAATGGCCTGTCACCAGGAATGGGAGCAGACGAGTGCACTTTAGGGAGACACTGATCTAGCGCAGAGCGAATGGGTCCTGTTGGGAGATATTTTGAAACAAGTGATGAGATGTATGTTAGTGCAGTGTTGGTTATGGCCTTGTTTGTTAGTAGAAGTATTTTATATTGTCCATTAACCCAATAATAGCATCAGACCTTGTATAATGTACACATATTTGGTAACTCTATACTACAGCTGATTATATTTTCTGTTCTCCTAATATAGCAAAAGTATCTAGGGGAAGAATCATAGAAAAGAAAATCTACTGCCTTTTTCTCCATGGAGATATGGGGCCCGCTGCACAGGGAACTAGCGAGCTAGGGGCCCTAGATCCCTCCTCCCCGCCCACAGCTCGCTAGTTCTGTCTCTGGGACTGCTCATATAAGTAGAGGGGAATTGGTTAAAAGATCTATGAGATTCTCAGTGTAAATCTAACTACCTGTAAATGGGTTAAAAGAGATGGAAACTAAAGGACTGCATCTAAAAATGTTCATGTAGATTTATGCAAGTTGATGGATGATCAGCTAGACATAGCTGGAATTTTATTTTCACCGATAACAGCATCCTTTCTGATGTGATTTAATCAAAATCCGTTTTTCCTGAGGATAGAAGGATGTGATAAACCCAAAGGGATATTGCTTTAGTTTCATCTTCCATAATGACATCTGCCTGTGTAATGACGGGGCAGGCTAGCTAGCAGAAGAACACACTGAGACAGCTGTGATGATGGATGATTTTATTCCCAGCAAGTGGACTGTTAATTTATGTATACTATACAGAAGCCAAAAAAGGCACATTTAAAGTAATGATTTTCCTATGGAACCTAATGTATGTAGATGGAGACACACACTAACATTTTTAAAATATCAGTATCAAATCCATATTGGGATTATTATTATTATTATTATTATTATTATTAAGATGGTATTGAATAAAAATTACTTTTATGCTAAAAGTTAAATATTTTTTATACCAAACACACTGATCTTCAATGGTGTCTGAATGTAGAAATTACTAATGTACACACAAACAAAAAGTAAAGACATTAAATAGATTTGTACTTCAGTACTGTTCAACTAAAGCAACAGAGTGTAAGAATGTTGTTCATCAGAATCCTTTGTATGTGGGATGCATTTACGTCAGGAATCAGTGGTATTGTGCGATTCAGTTGTGCTTCCGTTTTTTGACATGAAAGCTGCTCGTACAACATGAATATGAATTGCACTCTTATCATTTTCTAAACTGATGTCAGGATATGGACCCTGCATAACCTAACTGAAACAGTGGGAACCAGACATAGGCATTAACACCCATGTGCGGGAACATTTGGCTATTTATACAATTATTTTTACTAAAATATTTCTATGTAATGGGAATATATGAACCATAACAGGTTGACAGAATTGAGCACTTTTTTCTTCTTCTTTGTTTAGCCATGTGTGGGAGACCTTACTGAGGAGTAAGATGCACACATATTGTTTTCTCTAAGGGACTGATGTACCCCCTCTTTTGATGTTACTGTGCCAAGTACCAAAAATCCCTTACTCAATACTAAACATTGCATCTAAATTCACTTATTGTAGACACAAGGCCACAAAATGCAGTATGAATTACGTCCCAGTAAGCTAGAAAATCAAGTGATTCCTACACAAATCCAAATCTTACATAAAAAAGTCAACACCTGCAATTCAGGGATGACACAGCCACATACAATGTAGCAAACCGCTGTCAGCATGTTACTCACCCGTCCATTTGTGTTCCCCACTTCTGTATCTGCCTGCTACTTCTCCCTCCTCGTCAGATATTGGGGTTGAACCTGCTTATGTGACACTCTGTTGCCTGAGCAACAGGTATCTTTGCTCCTTTGTGTTTGCCTTGTTCCTCTTCATCATTCTGCCTACTGCCTGAAGGTGTTGACCACCTGTTATTGACCACACCTATCTTTTCATGACCAACCTCTGACTTTAAACCTGTGCTTCCAGTACTAATTTCTGGCCTGTCTCAAACTATGATTGTACTTTGCCTCGTTTCATTACACTACGCGTCAGCTGTTGCCCAGAGGGGAAACCTTGAGGCTCACAAACTGTGGATGTCCCGCTGCAGAGACCTTCACATTGATGAAGACCAGATATCCATTAAGACTCTGTGCCACACTTTGTGGCAGCATGCATGCATATATGGGCATGGTACACCCGTTTGATAGGCATACCACATCCTCCGGGTGAGTGTGCAGCAATTAAGAAGCATTATGGAAGTTGGGGAAAACCTGACAACTAGCGAGACATTTCCCTCAAATCAGTACTGTCCAGCATAAATTAGGGAAGTTGAGTGCGTTATGATCAGTGGTCGATGTGTGCTGGTATAGTTATATGCATACTGCCACTTCTCTGACTGCTTAGACTGTAAAACTATCAAATCCATTCACTTACATTTTCCATACCAACACTTAGAAATTTCCTCTTCGAAAACTGGTTATGACATTAAAAATCCCTGTAGCATATAAAACAATAACAAACTCATTTTGCTCAAATGGTAAAATCGAACAGAGCATAACAAAGTTAAAGAGGTATATTCCACTGAAACTTTACTAACCTTGTAAACAATGCAAATGTGTTGATTGTTTCGTCCAGAGTAAAACAAGAATAATAATAGATCTTTAGAATGGTATTGCTCAAATGAGTCATGCAAGCAGTGTAACATTTTTCATGATAATTAGTTGACTGTGAGACAGTATTCTATTCATGTGTATACGAATACATTAGTATGCCTCTTTAAAGTAATAAATGAGGCAGCTCCAACTCCTATTAAGGGCTTGTAATCACGGCGCCTTTTATGTTGTCCATGGTACACTTACTCTGAGCAGCATTCACTACTTGGTCAACACAGCTCAACCGGCACTGCAAGCCCTTATTAAGTGAAAATATACAGGTAAATATTGTTACAAAATAATATCTGTGTGTTTTACTGAGCATTTAAATAAAAATGAACAAAGCTTGTAAATGGAGTATATGTTAATACTGGATACACTAATAAGCTGATCTGCTGTGAGACACTGACCAGCATTAAACCATTGGAGTGCTAAAATAGGAGACATGCAATGCATTTTTCAGGTCCCATTCAACACCAACCTCCCTATTCATCTTTGAACTTGTTTTCAGGCTTAAAATATTTTCTAGATGATATTGTTAAAATTATATTGCCTTTTTGGTGCAGTGATGGTTCAATCATCTTCAAATTACTAATGCCTTCACTTTGCCAGTATTGCAGGCTTCAACTCCTTAATGTATCAACCAGCCCGATCAGAAAATGGATTAGTTCTCTAGATGGAATGGGCCCGTCTCCCAGGACAAACCAGTCCTGTGCTTGAAACACTAGGCCCTAGATTTACTAAGCTGCGGGTTTGAAAAAAAAATGGGGATGTTGCCTATAGCAACCAATCAGGTTCTAGATATCATTTTGTAGAAGGTACTAAATAAATGAAAGCTAGAATCTGATTGGTTGCTATAGGCAACATCCCCACCTTTTCAAACCCGCAGTTTAGTAAATCTAGCCCTAGGTATTCCCACATCTCTGGTAAGGTGGTTGTGGGTTAATTAGTAAATTAAGTGTCAACATATAATTTTACAAGGTGCACTACTGATCCCAGCTTGCCCTGGTCACCTTTAAGTGTTGGGGCTGCTGCCACTTGTGGTACTACAAGCTGTAGCATATACTGGTACCCAGGCACCTTGTAAAAATATAAAGTAAAAGAAATTCTGGCGCTAGTTAAGGAATAACATGTCAACAGAGAGGTGTCCCAGTTTCCATGCAGAGATTTATTACTGTCCTCTCCCAAAAATTAAAGCTTATACACAAAAATTGATAGCGCTTCCTAAAAAAACTCTACTTATCAAATGGATCAAGAAAATCCTGTCTATAAAAAATTATCTTTCATATTATTAATGCAGAATTGGCCTGTTGCAACTATAAAAGTTGCCTTGACAATCATGATAAACAATAAAATGTACTTATTTATAAAATTAACAAAAACAACTATAAATAAGACAAAATCACACATCACAAATAATGATGATTATATATGCTAATTCTAGTGTATTGTGGTTGAGTTGAGCAGCACATTAAAATATATATTATATAGACTGGTAAATATAACTGAAAATAGGAACAGAAGTTCAAATCACATATTAATCAAATCAAGACACTGTCCACAATTTAGGAACAAACCGTCCCAACTATATTCTATATCTATCCACAGATGTTTAATTATCCAGTCCTAGGAACTCTGCTGAGTTATTTTGTGGTCTATAAATAAATATAATGTCTCGCAATTCTAATCTGTATATAGGAACCTGTCCGAAATTGTTGCCACCTTAAATAATTTGTTTTATGCAAGGACTGATTGTCCAATAGGCTGACTAGGCTGCAGACTAGGGCACAAAACTATTGGGGGGAGCAAAATTTTGGGGGTGCAAAATTGTGACAGGGAGAGGTATGAACTGAGATTCATTTTAAAATATGAGAGAATAATTATTCTCCAAAGTGAAGATAAAACATGAAAGAGAAATGTAGTAAGATTTCAATCTTACCGTATTCCCATGGTAAAGGCTGAATACAATGACAAAAACCCCTCCCCCTTCACATCTACACCGTAGGTAGCGCTCATTCACGCCTCCGTTCTGCTGTGCGGTTCTGATATTAATGAAAACTAAATGAGTGACAAAGATTGCCGTGACCCTTTTAAAATGCCAAGTGGATTGGAGTTTTAAAAAACACAGGAACATAAACATTGGTGGGAATGTTCCAGATTTTAAATTAACGACAAGTTTGTTTTTACCAACCGCGCATTAGCTTGCCTAGGGGGCACTATGTACATATTTGCCTAGGGCTGCCTTAACCCTTAATCAGGCCCTGGTCTTATCCCAAGAAAGTGCTCATTTGGATATCGAGATGTTGTGTAGGAAAGTAGCAGCTCCAATATTGTCACACATGGGAGATTGAATCCTTGACTGTAAGTCACCTGCTAGCGTCTTTTGTCCTTGTGTTGGACTTTTTCAAAGCAATTGTTAGCAGTCGCGGCGGTGCCCGCGGCCGCAGCGTCTCTCTGGGCTCCCCTGCTGGCGTCCCAGCCATCGCTATGACGACCGGGACGTCACTTCCAGTTTCTGCACCCCGGTTGCCTGGGCAACAACCAGGACGCTCTAGGCTCTCTGTCGCCACGTCCGGCCAGCTAGTTGATAGGCGTGTGATCGCGCACAGGGCCAGTTAGGGAATGAGCCAATCATGGCCTCCAGGTGATTGTGGGAGGCAGTCTATGTTGGGCTAGTTATATTGCATTTGAGCTCTGCATTTACTATTGGTCACCAGTACGATTATTAATTAGGCTGCTCCTGTGGATACTTGTAAGGCTTGATTCTGATTGGTTCCTTGTACTATTTAAGGCCTGAGCCTCACTGCCGGTTATAGCGTTCTGTTCAGTTCTGCTTCCTGCTCCTATCTGTGGTGTTTAACCTGTGATTAATTACCGTGTATGACCTTTGCCTGTTCCTGGATTCTGAGCCTGTGCTTCTGACCCTGATCTATTGCCTGTACTCGGATTCTGAACCTCTGCTAGTGACCCTGACTTACCGCCTGCCCCTGGAACCTGAACCTGTGACCTTGACCTTCCTGCCTGTACCCGACATACCCTCTGGTGCCCTGTCCAGTCTGCTTATCTCTGGCCTGTGCAACCTCCTATACCTGTGCGCTGCCCTGTTAACATAAACCCATACTACTCTGAGTATAAGACCTGGGGGCATCTGAGTACCTGTGAGCACAAACAGTCTCTACGGGAAAGGCGGCTGCTAAAGGTGAAGACCTCTCCTACCTGTTCTATGAGTTTATGCCGCACTGGTGGCCATAACATTATAACCGGCCATACAGAAATTCCGGAGACAAAAATTTGAATGGATGAAAGCGGAACCAAATCGTCTCCATCTCAAGTTCTGGCTGGCCATGTTGACACCCTGTATCAAATGGTGCAGGGATTGGCCCAGCGTTTGTCAGCTCAAGAAGAGGCCTCCAGAAACCTGCAACCTCAGCAAGCCTCCTCTGGCGTATCTCCAGAGCCGAAGTTGAATTTGCCTGATCGATTCTCAGGAAGCAGGTCTGTTTTCCGCAACTTTAAGGAGAGTTTCAGGTTATACTTCCGCCTGAGACCACGCTCCTCTGGTTCCGAACAGCAACAAGTAGGGATTGTTATCTCCCTACTCAAGGGCGATCCTCAGTCTTGGGCCTTCTCCCTTTCAACAAGTCCAGCCTTACAAACTGTGGGTGCCTTCTTCCAGGCCTTGGGGTTGCTATATGACGACCCAGACAGAGTGGCCTCAGCCGAGTCTCATCTCCGGGCATTAAGGCAAGGACGTCATTCTGCTGAGGAATATTGTGCGACATTCAGGCATTGGCCTACTAATAGTGCCTGGAATGATCCGGCACTGTGGAGTCAATTCCATTTGGGCCTTACCGAGCAAATTAAGGACTCTCTTGTTCAGTATCCTGTACCCGCCTAACTTGAAGATTTGATGCAGCTTGTCATTAAAATTGACCGTCGAATTAGAGAGAGGAAAGCTGAGCGTGAGTCATCAATACCTCCTGGCTCACCACCCAGTTCTGGTTCTACTTTGCTGGATACCCCTGAACCCATGCAGCTGGGTGCTTATCGCCTGCCTCCGGAGGAACGCTCCAGGATATGCTCACTAGGCCTTTGCTTGTATTGTGGCCAATCAGGCCACCTAGTACGTTCCTGTCCCAGCAAGTCGGGAAAACGCCAAAGCCTAAGCGCTGGCGAAGAGGTGCGCTTAGGCCTTTAAATTATCTCCTCAGAAAACTCTTTGTTGGTTCCTGGACGTCTAGCCTTCCGTAACAAATCCGCGGAGCTGGCAGCTTTCCTCGATAACGGTGCAGCAGGTAACTTCCTGGATATTCACTTGGCTCAGACGCTTGACATTCCGGATATCAAGTTAGGATCAAGCATTTCCACCTGTGGTTTGAATGGTAACCCCTTGCCTGGGGGTAGAATACTCGCGAAGACTCCAATGGTTCGGGTGTCTGTAGGAGCCCTCCATGCAGAGGAGCTCTCATTCTTCCTAATTACCTGCCCCTCTGCTCCTTTAAATCTGGGGTACCCTTGGCTTTGCAGCCATAATCCCCTTATTGATTGGAAAAGAAGGGAGATCATCCGTTGGAGCCCAGAGTGTTCCGCTTCTTGCCTGACTCTACCCCTTAGAGCTCTCCAGCCTAGTCCAGATTTGCTGCCTGCACCCTATCGGGACTTTAGTGATGTATTCTGCAAGAGGAAAGCTGACTCTCTTCCACCACATCGGGAATACGACTGTGCCATAGATCTAGTACTGGGTTCCAAGTTGCCCAAAGGGCGTCTATATTCCCTATCCATCCCTGAGACTTAGGCCATGGAACAGTATGTGGAGGAACACCTAAAGAAAGGGTTTATTCGCCCTTCTAAGTCTCCTGTAGGAGCAGGTTGCTTCTTTGTATCTAAAAAAGATGGCAGCCTTAGGCCTTGCAACGATTTTCGTGGTCTGAATAACATCACTGTTAAGAACACGGATCCTTTTTGACATTGATTTCCGTCCTGTTCGACCAGCTTAAAGCAGCTTTTATTTTCTCAAAGATCGACCTCAGAGGTGCCTACAATCTCATCCGAATCAAAAAAGGAGATGAGTGGAAACAGCCTTCAACACTCAGTCGGGACACTATGAGTACCTTGTAATGCCATTCGGTTTATGCAACGCTCCGGCAGTCTTCCAGGACCTAATCAACGATGTATTACGGGAATTCCCTGGAAAAACAGTTGTTGTCCATTTGGATGACATACTAATTTATTCCCAATCTCTGTCTCAGCATCGTCAGCATGTTCGCGAGGTCGTACTGAAATTACGGGAACATCACCTGTACGCAAAACGGGAGAAATGTGAATTCGAGGTGTCCACAGTGGCCTTCCTAGGGTACATCATCCCCTCATCAGGATTCGCTATGGATCCCGCTAAAGTTCAGGCAACTCAAGACTGGGTTCTCCCTACTAACTTGAAGGCGGTCCAAAGATTTGTTGGCTCCGCCAATTATTATCGAAGGTTTATTGGCTCATTTTCCTCTTTGGTGGTTCCTATCACCGCTCTCACCCGAAAAGGAGCTAACCCAGCTGAGTGACCCCCGGAAGCATTGGCAAGTTTTTCAGCTCTCAAAGCTGCATTCATTTCTGCACCAGTTCTTAGACACCCTGATCCAGAACTTCCATTCATTGTAGAGGTAGACGCCTCAGATGTTGGTGGAAGTGCCATTCTCTCACAGAGAGACCCGCAGAGTAAGAAATTACATCCTTGTGCTTATCCATCTAGAAAATTTTCACCTGCGGAAATTAATTACGATGTTGGAAACCGTGAATTGTTGGCTATTAGGTGGGCCTTGGAAGAATGGCGGCACTGGTTAGAGGGAGCCGCACATATTATTACCATCTTCACTGACCATAAAAACCTCCAATATATCCAGACCGCAAAAACTTTGAATCCCAGGCAGGCCCGCTGGGCCTTGTTCTTCACCAGATTTAAGTTCCTCATCACATTCCGTCCAGGTTCAAAAGACACCAAAGCCGATTCATTGTCCCGAAGTTTTATGGCACGTCATCCTCAGTCTCCTGACCTGCTGCCTATTGTCCCCTCAACCTCTATCCATATTGGACTAACCCGGGATTTGGGAGCCACACTTCGCCAGTTTCAGAAAATTGCTCCGGTTCAGACACCTGTTAATAAATTATTTGTTCCAGTTCATCTAAGAAAATCCGTCCTCGTGGAGAGTCACGACAACCGCTCAGCGGGTCACCCCAGAATTCATAAGACCATTGAAATTCTTTCCCGCTGGCTTTGGTGGCCCACTTTATCTGTCGATGTGGAAGGATATGTCCGTGCTTGCCCTGAATGTGACAGAAATAAATCGTCTTGAAATCGTCCTCCTGGTCTACTGTTACCCTTGCCTCCTCCAAGCAGGCCTGGAACCATCTTTGGATGGATTTTATTGTTGACCTTCCTTTATCCTCGGGTCATAACACCATTTGGGTAGTCGTGGACCGATTCAGTAAGATGGCACATTTCATATCCTTACCCAAATTACCAGATGCCAAAAGTTTGGCCACATTGTTTCTTACACATATCTTCCGTCTCCGCGGCCTTCCAGAAGACATCGTCTCGGATCGAGGGTCCCAGTTTATTGCACGATTTTGGAGGTCCTTTTGTAATTCCATTGGAATCAGTATCAGTTTGTCCTCTGCTTACCACCCTCAGTCGAATGGTCAGACGGAAAGAACCAACCAGTCCTTGGAACAGTTCCTACATATCTATGTTTCCAAGTTCCACGATAATTGGTCCTCTCTCTTGCCCTGGGCGGAATTCGCTTACAACAATTCCTGCCATTCCGCAACTCACACATCCCCATTCTTCTGTAACCTCGGGTTCCACCCGAAATCTAACTCTTTCTTTTCTGCTGTTCCCGTTGGTGATTCCGGAACACATGCCTTCACCACTGCCAGTTTGAGGTCTGTCTGGTAAAAGGTGCACTCTGCACTAAGTCAAGCCTCCCAAAAATCCAAAGCCTTTGCTGATCGCCATCGTGGTCCGTGTTCATTGAAGGTGGTGGACCGAGTCTGGTTGTCCACACGGAACACCAAATTAAGACAACCCTGCAAGAAGCTGGGACCCCCGATACATTGGACCATTTACCATTGAAAAATGGATAAATCCGGTAGCATTTAGGCTCAAACTACCGCCTTCTTTAAAAATACCTTGTAAATTCCATTGCTCTCTTCTAAAAAAAAGCCGCTGCTCCTAGCAATTTCAAACAACCGTTCCCCTAATAAGCCTCGGCCTCTGCTGGTGAATGGAGACCGTGAGTTCATCGTTGAAAAAATTTTGGACTCAAGGAAAGTTCAAGGTCAAGTTCAGTTCCTAGTCCATTGGAAGGGTTACGGCCCAGAAGAGCGATGTTGGATACCACAGAGGTGTCTCCATGCGAAGAGATTAATTAAGGAATTCTTTAAAAAATTTCCTTCTAAGCCTGGATGTCAGGGTTCCTTGACCCCTCCTCAAGGGGGGGTACTGTTAGCAGTTGCGGTGGGCTCCCCTGCTGGCGTCCCGGCCATCGCTATGACGACTGGGACGTCACTTCCGGTTTCTGCACCCCGGTTGCCTGGACAACAACTGGGACGCTCTAGGCTCTCTGTCGCCTTGCCCGGCCAGCTGGTTGATACGCGGGTGCGCGCGCACAAGGCCAGTTTGGGAATGTGCCAATCATGGCCTCCAGGTGATTGTGGGAGGCAGTCTATGTTGGGCTAGTTATATTGCAGTTGAGCTCTGCATTTACTATTGGTCACCAGTACTATTATTAATTAGGCTGTTCCTGTGGATACTTGTAAGGCTTGATTCTGATTGGTTCCTTGTACTATTTAAGGTACAATGCTAGTGGGTAATATAGCTCATATCCTGTAAAGTTACCTTGTCAGAAACAGGGCTAGATTTACTAAGAATTGAGTTTGGTGGCGATTTGAAAGCACCACCCATCGCCGGCGGTTTAGTGGTCCAAACCACCGCATTGAAAAAGCTAAACCGCCAGCGGTTTGGTTAAAACTGCCATCAAAACCGCCATCCAAAAGACGGACAGGACAGTTTTAATACCTGCTTCAGAATGGCTTGATAGCTCAAACATGCTGTTTGAACTATTTTGCCATTCAGAACATAAGAGAAAGCCCCACTGACATTTAAATTATTTTGCCAATCATTACTTATTGATTAAGGGGCAAAATGAATTTAATATTAACTTATGAGGGAAAATAAAATTTCATTATATTAAGGGGGCAAAATTGTTTAATTATTATGTTATTCGGGCACTATGTAATGACAAATTGTGCAACATAAATAATTATATCCACCATTAACAATCAGTTAATAATATTATATATTCACATTTTCCACATAATATAATGCTATAATAGTGTCCCCTTAAAAAAATATTTTACCAAAAAATTCCCTCATAAGTTAATATTAAATTAATTTTACCCCTTAATCAAAAAATTATTGCCCAAATAATTTAAATGTCAATGGTGCTTGCTCTTTTGTTCTGAATGGCAAAATAGCTCAAACAGTATGCTGTTTGCTCAATCACTCCATTCACAACCACTTCTTTTATTTTGGCCGTTGGAATGGCTGTTAAGCGGCGGTTTTGAAAATCTATCCCTATACCTGTCAGGCGCTATCCCGCTGCATCCTCGGGACTGCCTCCTGTCTTTTCTCCTGGTGGGTCTGGTTGCCAACCAGACGCAGGACTTCCGACCAGACCACTGGGGCTTCTGCGCATGCGCGTCCCGTTGCTAGGCAACAGGACACTATTCTAAACCTCCAACCATGGCCGATGACAGCGCCGCCTCCTCCTTCCCATTGGCTGCCCATAGTTTATAAGGCAGCTCCTGTCATCCCTCTGTGCCAGAGTATAAGGTCTTCCTCCTGCTCCAGCGTTCCTGTGATTATTTGGCTTGCCTGACTCCTCTGCATGTCTCCTGCAGCGGAGCCCATACCTCCTTGCGGGGGTCCTAGAAAACGTATTCCTTTAGAGTTTGGAGTTAACCATTGTAAACCCTTTGCCCACAAATGTAATATACATCATCTGGAAGGATATAAGGCACAAAACGGTTAGTTTTAGTGTTACACAACATCTTGGTAACCTTCCTCATGCCTAGCTTTTCCACCTGTTTAAGGCAAGTCTCAGCGTGGATAACATTTGAACAGTAACCTAGAGGAACTTCCCCAACTGACACTTTCTTACGTCTGCTAACGTAACCTCGTTTCTGATATCCTTCAGCCTTTTTAGTTAGCTGTACTCAAATAATATCGATGGGTTTTTTATCAACACTTGTGGTGCAGGCTATTATCTGATCATTCCGTTCAGCTTCCCAATACTCAAGTTTCTTTACATGTGAAAGATTCAGACACAGTAGAGATCTGTCTACTGAGTATTTGCAAAGTTTTAAACTAGGGGACCTTTTAATATTATGTCTCCCTTCTATTGGACCCCCCTCCCACCCCATGTAAATTATGAGCCTCAGAGATGTTTAATGAAAAAGGTACCAATCCTAAATTATTTTGTTCCTGAGGCATGTGGAAACACACACAGCATTCAGTTTGGTTTAAGACCTTACCCACCAATGAATGATAATCATCTAATGAATGTCTACCCAGGTTCAAGCTATTATTAGACTGACATCGCTGGGTTGAACTGATTGTGCTAACATATTCTCCTTTATTTTCACAACATCAGTTCCGATCTCCATCACCAGATCACTGCTGCGAAAATAGATTGCCCTAGAAAAAAATAAGGAAGAGAAAACTACTGGAAAAAAGAAGAAAAACAGAAAGAATGTAGCTCCATGATGGGAGAGTAGTCCTTGCAAAATAGGCTAGGCTCAGATGCTATTGACTGTGGTTTTAACAGAACACATTCACGAGTGACGGGGTTGTAGTGTCAGTCTTAGCCTTATCTTGAACCTTCTGCAGATTGCTGACTTTTCTGCAGTGGGTGGAATGGATCCAAGTGTCTCTTTCTGCTACTTTCAGAGATGTGATACTGGTCATCAAAACTTGGTATGGGCCTTCCCACCTGTCTGTTAAACAACTTGAGCATAGGAAATTGCAGTTCAAAACATATACCATCCTCAGTCCAACATCATGACAGTTAGTGTCTAGCATATCAGGAGACAGTAGTTTAAAATTCCTATGTTGCTGTCTCAACTGTCTGCTTCTCTTTATAAGATATTGAACAGTCTCTTCATCGTTACATTTAAACTCATATTGGGGATCTACCATCAAGTGAGGTTGTTTGTCAAGAAGTATCTCAAAAGGTGACGGTGGTATAGGAGTTTTTCTAATGTTGTGGAGTACTCGTGGCAATGTTTTCAGCCATGCTAATTCAGTTTCAGCCATCACCTTACTCAATTTGTTCTTCATAATACCATTTACCCTCTACCAGGGGAGGGCTGGCAAATTTTAGCCCGGGGGCAAGACATGACTCAGTAGCCTATTTTAATTAGGGATGTGCACCGGCGACTTTTGAGGTCTCGTGTTTTGTGTTTTGGATCCGGATTTTCATTATTTTTGGGGTTCGGATTTGTCTCGCAAAACACTTGACGAAAGGTCTCGGTTCGGATTTAAGGTTTTGGATTCGGATTTTTTTTGAAAAAAACATAAAAAGTTTAAAAATCAAGTTTTTGGGCTTATTTTCACTCCTAAGCTATTATTAACCTCAATAACGTTCAATAACAAGCATTTCCACTAATTTACAGTGTATTCTGAACACCTCAAAATATAGTTATTAGTCCAAAACGTTGCAACGAGTTATCTTTCTGGACTGCGTAGTGGAGTGGTCCCCACAATATAATAAGAAAACCATCAACTGGTATAAATCGCACCGAATAAAATACCTGGACTGCGTAGAGGAGTGGGTCACCACAATATATATAATAAGAAAACCATCAACTTGTATGATTCGCACCAATAAATGTACCTGGACGGCGTAGAGGAGTGGGTCACCACAATATATATTAAAAACCCTGAACTTGTATGATTCGCAGCAATAAATGTATCTGGACTGCGTAGAGGAGTGGGTCACCACAATATATATAATAAGAAAACCATCAACTTGTATGATTCGCACCAATAAATGTACCTGGACTGCGTAGAGGAGTGGGTCACCACAATATATATTAAAAACCCTGAACTTTTATGATTCGCAGCAATAAATGTATCTGGACTGCGTAGAGGAGTGGGTCACCACAATATATATAATAAGAAAACCATCAACTTGTATGATTCGCACCAATAAATGTACCTGGACTGCGTAGAGGAGTGGGTCACCACAATATATATTAAAAACCCTGAACTTTTATGATTCGCACCAATAAATGTACCTGGACTGCGTAGAGGAGTGGGTCACCACAATATATATTAAAAACCCTGAACTTGTATGATTCGGACCAATAAATGTACCTGGACTGCTTAGAGGAGTGGGTCACCACAATATATATTAAAAACCCTGAACTTGTATGATTCGCACCATTAAATGTATCTGGACTGCGTAGAGGAGTGGGTCACCACAATATATATTATTAATAAAAAAAGACTCAAGCTTTCAAGTGTAGTGTTTATAAAATATAAACAACAATACAGTAGTTTTAGAGCACGTCAATACCTCTTGTTTTAAATTATGACAGGGCATTTTACTTTTGGTTTAATTTCTTGAATTTGTTTAAATTTGGTTTTACTTTTTGAACATGGCAAACGACTGTTGATTGGTCACATAATGCAAAAAAAAAAGTTCCAAGATGGAATTGTCCTTGGGCCCTCACACCCACCCTTATGTTGTTGAAATAGGACATGCACACTTTAACAAACCAATCATTTCAGCGACAGGGCCTACCAAACAACTTTGGCTGAAATGATTGGTTTGTTTGGGCCCCCACA
The DNA here is from genome assembly GCF_038048845.1 of Mixophyes fleayi. Classification (NCBI taxonomy): domain Eukaryota; kingdom Metazoa; phylum Chordata; class Amphibia; order Anura; family Limnodynastidae; genus Mixophyes; species Mixophyes fleayi. The sequence goes on along the minus strand of NC_134402.1, from coordinate 341,885,279 downwards.
CCAAAAAAGCTATTCATCTCTCCCTGTACAGACTAAACAGGCTCTACTGAGGCAAGATGTCGTCCTCATCCTCAACCTCTGATTCCTCTCCCCCTACAGTGTGTACTTCCTCCTCATCACACATTATCAATTTGTCCCCGCTGGACTCCACAACCACAGGTCCCTCTGTAGTATCTGGAGGGCAGTGCTGTACTTCATTGAGGAATTGATTATTCATTTTTATAAACATCATTTTTTCAACGTTATGAGGAAGCAACCTCCTTCGCCGCTCACTGACCAGGTTCCCCGCTGCACTAAAAACTCTTTCCGAGTACACACTGGAGGGGGGACAACTCAGGTAAAATAGAGCCAGTTTGTACAGGGGCTTCCAAACTGCCTTTTTTCATGCCAGTAACAATATGGACTGTCTGACATGTCTACTTGGATGGTGTCAGCAAAGTAATCATCCACAATTTTTTCTATTGTGACAGCATCCAATGCAGCGAGAGTAGACATGTCTGCAATGGTTGGCAGGTCCTTCAGTCCGGACCAGATGTTATCAGCATCCCCGCCAGCGCCTCTTTTGGGAAAACTGAGCTTTTTCCTCGCAGCCATAGATGTGGAAGAAAATGAGGGTGGAGCTGTTGGCATGTCACGGTCCTCTTCAGAGGACAATCTCCTGACCAGCAGGTCTTTGCACCGCTGTAGACTTGTGTCCGCCGGAAACAGAGACACAACATACGCTTTAAACCGAGGATCGAGCACGGTGGCCAGAATGTATTCCTCTGACTTTAAAAGAGTGACCACCCTCGGATCCTGGCAAAGCGTACGAAGGGCTACATCCACAAGAGCTACATCCTTGGTGTAATCGCAATGGCTTACCAGCTCCTCCCTCACTTTCTCCAGCTGCTTCTGCAACAGCCTGATCAGGGGAATGACCTGACTCAAGCTGGCAGTGTCGGAACTGACTTCTCATGTGGCAAGTTCAAATGGCTGCAGAACCTTGCACAACACGGAAATCAGTCTCCACTGCGCTTGACTGAGGCGCATCCCCACTCCTTTGCCTATGTCGTAGGTGGCTGTGTAGGCCTGAATAGCCTTTTGCTGCTCCTCCATCCTCTGCAGCATATAGAGGGTGGAGTTCCAGCGCGTCACAACCTCTTGTTTGAGGTGATGGCAGGGCAGGTTCATGTTTTTTTGATGTGCCTCTAGTCTGCGGTAGGCACTGGCTGAATGCCGAAAGTGTCCAGCAATTTTGCGCGCCACCGCAAGCATCTCCTGCACACCCCTGTCACTCTTGAGGTAATGCTGCACCACCAAATTAATGGTGTGGGCAAAACATGGGACGTGCTGGAAATTGCCCATATTTAATGCCCGCACAATGTTACTGGCATTGTCTGACACCACAAATCCCCATGAGAGTCTAAGTGGGGTAAGCCACTGGGAGATAATTTCCCTCAGTTTCTCTAATATGTTGTCAGCGTTGTGCCTCTTATTAAAGCCTGTAATACACAATGTTGCCTGCCTTTGCACGAGCAGCCATTTTGTAGATGCTGCTACTGATGCAGCTGTTGCTGCGGAAGGGGATGCATCTTCCCAGTGGGCTGTCACAGTCATATAGTCCTTCGTTTGCCCAGAACCACTTGTCCACATGTCCGTGGTTAAGTGGACAGTGGGTACAACCGCATTTTTTAGAGCACTGAGGACACTTGATCGTACTTCTCTGTACATTTTTGGTATCGCCTGCCTAGTGAAGTGGAATCTCGACGGGATTTGGTACCGGGGACACAATACCTCCATCAACCCTCTAAATTCCACTCCACTGATGGCGGACACCGGGCGCACGTCTAACACCAACATTGCAGTTACAGCCGCAGTTATACGCTTTGCAATAGGGTGACTACTATCGTATTTTGTGGTCATGGCAAACGACTGTTGGACGGTCAATTGTTTTGTGAAAGACTTAGCGGTCTTACGACTTCCCCTCTGGGAAGATGACCGACTAACAGCAGCAACAGCAGCAGTGGCAGTAGTAGGCGTACCGCTGCAGGATTCCTCGGATTAATCCCGTATTGAGGAGGACTCAGTCTGGCTGCTGACTTGGGCTGCAGGACTGAATCTGATGGAGATTGTGGAGGAAGTTGACGAGGAGGGTGTTGCTGGTGTGTATCCAACTGGACCACGGGATTTAGGTGTCCCTGTACCGATGAGGGTCCTAGCCCCAGTTCCTGAACTAACCACTGAACTATGAAGGTTATTCAGGTGACGTATAAGGGAGGATGTTCCTAGGTGGGCAAGATCCTTACCCCTGCTTATTTGAGCTTTACATAAGCTACATATGGCCATACATTGGTTGTCTGGATTTGGATAAAAATAACTCCAGACCGAAGAGGTGCATTTTTTGGTCTTCTGACCAGGCATGACGATGGGCTTTTTCATCCCATGGACATCAGCTGTTTCCCCCCCTGGTGCCTCATTTACAATAACCACATCACCATCATCAAATTCCTTCACAGCGCCAGCTACATCATCAATAGGCTCCTCCCGAGCCACCTCTTCCCGTACAGTGATGGGAAGGTCAGGCTTGACAACCACCAACACCCTTGGACTCGCCTTGAGGATTTGTGATAATTTCTCTTTAGAAGGCAGAGTTGTTTGCTGTTTTGTTGCTGACAGCATAACTCTCTTCAATTTTTTGTAGGGGGGGGGGGAGGAGGAGGAGGGATAAGATCCGTGGGTGCAGCTGAACCACTAGTCATGAACACGGGCCAGGGCCTAAGCCGTTCCTTGCCACTCCGTGTTGTAAATGGCATATTGGCAACTTTACGTTTCTCCTCTTTCTTAACTTGGGCTTTTTGGATTTTACATGCCCGGTACTACGAGATTGGGCATCGGGCTTGGAAGACGACGTTGATGGCATTTCATCGTCTATGTCATGACTAGTGGCAGCAGCTTCAGCATTAGGAGGAAGTGGGTCTTGATCTTTCCCTACTTTATCCTCCAAATTTTTGGTCTCCATTATATGTAGCACAAGATACTGCAGAATGTGTGAATAATATTGCAGTACCAATGGACTTATACTGCTGGATTGGTTTTGCAAATTTGGTTATAATTACTTTTTTTTTAAAATTTTTTATTTTAATATTTTTTATAACTTTTTTTTGATTTTTTAAAAACTTGGGAATAATGGGGAAATAACTATGCCCTTAGAAGCACAGAGCACAGGACACAGCACCACTGGACTGAACAGGACACAGCACAGGACCCAGCAGCACTACTGAACTCAGCAGGACAGAGCACAGGACACAGCACCACTGGACTGATACTGCAGAATGTGTGAACTTTGTAATATTGCAGTACCACTGGACTTTTACTGCTGAATGTGTGAACTTGGTAATATTGCAGTACCAATGGGCTTATACTGCTGGATTGGTTTTGTAAATTTGGTTATAATTATATATTTTTTTTTTATAACTTTTTTTACATTTTTAAAAAACTTGGGAATAATGGGGAAATAACTATGCCCTTAGAAGCACAGAGCACAGGACACAGCACCACTGGACTGAACAGGACACAGCACAGGACCCAGCAGCACTACGGAACTCAGCAGGACAGAGCACAGGACACAGCACCACTGGACAGAGCACAGCACAGCACAGCACAGCACAGCACTGAACAGAACTGAACAGCACGAGATATAGCAGGACAGAGGACGACCTAACACACCCTCCCTCTACCCTGATCAATGCCCGAGTGAAGATGGCGGCGACTAGCGGGGAATTTATAGGATCCGAGTATCGCAAGATCCGACAACGGGATTATGAGTCAGAGCCTCAGTTTCAGATTTGAATTTGGCTCCAATACCCGGATCTGTCTCGGATCGGCAACGTTCGGGTGGGCTCGGATTTCATAAATCCGAGTGCGCTCATCTCTAATTTTAATGGAAAAAAATGTAGGTGACCCAGCCCAAGGTAGCGCACTATATGACCGTCCCGGGGAGCAGATTCCCCTCTGCCCCCCAGCCCAGCCTGCCACTGCCCTCTACTTTCCAACTGGCTTGTGGCCTATAGGGAGTGTAACTTAATATCAATACCCATAAGCTTACACATAACTTGAAAGGCATCCCCAGAAAAATGTGTACCCCGATCACTTTCAATAATTTTGGGGATACTGAACTTACAAACAAAATCCTCAATGATTTTCATAACAGTAAGAAACAGCTGTATTAGAAGCAGCTGAACAAGCCTCTATCCAGATTGAGAATACATACTGTGTGATGAAACAAGTGTGATAACACTGTAACCATCCTGTTCCTCATTTCTCACATACTGTAGATTATAGCAAGTACTTTTTATAGCCCTTGCTTTTGTTCCCTAGCTCAACAGCCTACAACTGCAGTGTCTAATTACATGTGGATAGGACATTATAGCTCATTGTAAATATGTATATTGTATATTGGTGATGTGGCAGTGAGGTTGTTATTCATTGTCCTAAAGTGAAACCAGGGGGTTATGGGTAGGGATCAGGTTGCAAGATACTGGAGGGGGAAAACTAATTAGTGTCCATTGTTCTCACAAGACTAGTTCAGACATTTTGTCTAGAGCCCAGCAGGGGACCTTCTCTGGAAGTACAGCTCATCTCCACTCCCCCTCCAGCCTCCTGACACAGCATGGTTAAGAAAGATAGACCCAGGGGTTTGTTGAGGGAGGGGAAAGAACTATGGAAATTTAACCCTAGATATAAGGAGGCACTACACTGGAAGCTGCAGGGTGGCTGGTTTTAGAGTTGCCATTCTCTACCAGTGAAATACATCAGCAAATCCACGGGTTGTCAAGTCCAAACAGCCAGCTGATTGTAACTCCTTAAGTTAGTGGGGTAAGGGACAGATACTGTGGTAAACCTGCCTGGCATTTCTTTACTGTGTGTATATAATAATCTAGTGATTGTTTTTGTTATAATAAATATATTGATTTACTTTCTAACTGCATTTGACTGAGTGACTATACGAATCCTAGAAGTAAGGTAAAAATTCAAAGAAGGGCTTCTAAAATGGTGTATGGGCTACATAACAATACATATCAGGAAATACTGAGCTCTACATGTACAGTTTTAAGGAGCAGGGTCAGAAGTGAAATGACACGAGGTGTAAAAATATTAATGAAATTTAAATGAAAAGTTCTGTGTGGAGCAAAGGATCCTTCTCCTCATTAAACTATTTTTCAAAAGCATTCAGTGTAATAAAATAGAAATCCAATTAAATGGTTACATTCTTTTAAAGACTCACATCACGGAAAAGATAGACATGAATTACAGACTTTCAAATGAAAACTCTAGTGCTAAGTAATACTTACAATGTAGAGTATTAAAATATCATGGTGTATTTTTTTTTAGAAATGTATTTAAAGGAATTTGTAAAGTTTCACTAAATTGTTTCTGCATAGAAAGTATTAAGCATAATACAAAATGACAGTGCAAAAGTGGATCATTATCCCAGTACATGTGTATTTTACTGTCATTTAATTAATTACTCAACATTAAATACTTAATATATTAATAATAGATTATAGATAGATAATAATTGCAAAATAATGATATATATATTCTCTCTCTCTCTCTCAAATTTTCTCAATACTCACAAAACAGGGTCAGACTAGATGAGCGATCACGCGATGGGACGTATGTGTTTGTCACATAACTTCTTATACAATACTACACCTATAAATACATGAGAAAAAAATCGTTTTCAGAACAGTCTAGATGACAGCAACACCCGCCTACTGCTGTTTCAGACGTAATTTGAGGCTTTTCCCGACAGGCGCGAGTGGGGCAGCCCGTGGGGTCCTCGCACACATGGCGGCTCTGTGGCGGTGCTCAGCTAGGAGAGGCGTCATACCGGTTAGGTGTAGCCGGGGGTTAGCAGGTATCTAACAAGATGGTCGTGAGGCCAATTGTATCATAGTGACATGAAATATGTAGTGTGGCATTATGAATGGGGGTCTGGAGGTCTGCATCGTGCTCTATGATCATTATACCTGATCTGTGACAGGCGCTCACATATGACCCCATGCACCCGGTGCCGAACGTGCAGCACGTGTAATAGTAAATTAAGTGGCAAATTTGGGAGAAGCAATTAAATATAATACCAGTATGAAGGGTCATGTCCCCTCCCTTCAATATTAGTTCCACAGTTAGTGAAGAGACTCAGGTTGTAGAATAATTACAAGTGAAACTAAATGTATCAGAGCATGATATAATATAGGATATCTTTGCACAATAAAAAATACATCTTACTGAATGGATAGTTTGTTTTTGGTTTTTAAGCACTGTGGACCTGATGTAGAGTTATACACATTTTACGTTAAAGATGCAGATGTAAAATGTGCCAGAAAGGTGCGGTTCCTTGTGCATGCTGAGTTAGACATATCTCGATGTGCCTAGGGGTATATGTATCAGGTTGCGAGTTTCTGGTGGGTTTGAAAAGTGGAGATGTTGCCTAAAGCAACCAATCAGATTCAAGTTATTCATTTAGTACATTCCACAAAGTGATAGCTAGATTCTGATCGGTTGCTATAGGCAACATTTCCACTTTCAAACCTGCTGGAAACTTGCAGCTTGATACATTTACACCTAGGTCTCCAACTGTCGTGTATACGCCAGGCATATTAAACATACTTGTGTCCAACTGTGCATATAAGGCCCTGCGCAAGACATGGGCTTATACCACACAGCGTATGCTGTATTTCACAATGAAGATAGCTGATAGAAGCTAGTTCATAGGTGATTCATTATTTTCACTTACGTATTTAACGTTTCCATACACAATGTTGTGTTAAGAGTAGCTGTGTGTATTATTTGGGTACTGTTTTTTTTACAGTACTGGTTTTCACGGGTCAAGGATTGTGTACTTTGTGTGAAGCAATTACAATTAATTCATGTCCCAACAGTAACTGACTAAAACTTAATGTAATATATTTAAACAAATACATTTTTTAAACAATCTTTTACTAATGTAGAAAAATAAAAGCAAAATACATCCAGCACTGTAATCACAAAAAAGCTTTATTCCTCCATCAATCTGTAGAACATTTGAACTTTCATGGTCTGTGACTCTAAAAATGAGTCGTAAGTGTATGGTGCGATAGAGTCTGCATATGGATGGTGGTGGAAGCATTTTTTTGCGCACTTGTGCAGTATGGAAGTGCATATTTTACGCAAGAAAATACACGTTCAACTCTACCATGTGTGCTGTACATTCCCCCAATTTCTGGTTATCTACATCTGGATTTCTACTTTCTATCATGCACCAAACTTATATTTGATATGAATGTTCACAAATAAATCCAATGTTTTCAAATGTTTACCAAAGTGACTGCTACCTAATGTATGTTGACCAGGTAGCTGTAAGGCCAGATCCACGCAGACTTTTGTTTTCAGAGCTTCTTTTTTTATTTTTTATATTCTTAACTACAGTCTCCTACTTAACTCCCTACCTGCTCTTCTGACTCTTCCCCTTCATTCTCCTTTCCTTCATTCCCCTCCCCCTCTCTATTCCTCCTTCTCTCCCTCTCTCCCCTGTGTCTCTCTGTCAGTCTACCCCACCCCTTAGATTGTACGCTCCTTTGAGCAGGGTCTTCTCTCCTCCTGTCTTCTCCACTTTCAACTCTGCTCGCCAGCTTCCCTGCTTCCTCCACGAGGACCCTCTTCCCCCGCCCCCTCTCGCTCCCTCCTCTTCCCCCTGGGGGTCTCCCTCTCATCCATGCCCTCCCTCCTAGGTGCCATTGTTGGCAGACCATCTCCTCTCCTCTTCCCCCCTCTAGCTGTGCCCTGAGCTCACTGAGTTATTGTGATTATTGTTTACTGTACTGTGCTGTCTCACCTCGTATTGTAATTTCGTTTGTCCCTGTACGGCGCCGCGGACACCTAGTGGCGCCCTATAAATAAAAATTAATAATAATAATAATAATAATAACTACTATGGTATTTAAATTCGAAAAACTGGAGTACCATTTGAGTCTGTTGGACATACTCCATACTCTTCAGGGTACGTGTACCACAGATTATAGAATGCTGATATAGGTTCTGCAAACTACACATTTTATTGGCACTTCTATTGAAATACCTCTTAAAGACTAGAGTTGGAGAGAGAAACACAAAAGAGCACTCCGGTCCACTAATTTTTGTCACTTTTGTTCTTTAAAAAACAAACTTTAATTATGACTCTTAAATGTTTTATTATATTTCAGGTAGATGTTGGCAAAATATAAAAAAATTAAGTGATAATAGTATAGCAAAAAAACGGAATTTAAAAGAGCTAACCCTTTCCTGGGGACCATAATATATTTAGATAGGAAATAGTTTGCTAATTCCTTAATTCTCAATCTTTATTAGCTTATCTCAGTGCTACACACTGATCTTTTGTTTTCATTGTATGCCAAATCAGTTCCAAGATATAAGACATTCTTTAAATCTTAGGCTTTCAAAATGTTACTTATTTTATACTGTGTGATCAGGGGAATCTCTTTCTTGATCCTCATTGGTTAAATACACCTGAGGTTACATTATATAGCTTTGGAAAAGGAGAGAAAAAAACCCTATTCCATATGTACCAAAGTATTCCTTAGGACTTGTACATTGGTTAAAGTCAGTTGTCACCTTTGTATGTTCTCACTACATGTTTCACTACCTACACCATATGTGATATCACATTAACTGAATAAAGTGACATCATGTAGAACAAAACACTTATGTGTTTGTGTTTTCTCCTATGTTTTGATTCTAACAATGTCCTATGGTCTACCTATTTAGTAATAAATGTAGCCAAAGGCGTTTTTTAAATTACAATTATTACACCCAGCAGAAGCGGCATGCAGCTGCTGTTGGTCCCCACTTCCAGGTTTGTGATGTCACCAGGAGTGATGTCCACCCGATGTGCGCTTCGCTGATTGTCTTTCTCTTTCCAACTCTAGTCTTTAACTTGTATTTCTCTTTCATCCAGTCTGGGGGACACTGCTTTACCATGGGTTGTGGAGGGGAGCTGGGATTTGGCACCTAACTAGTTAACTTTAGTGCTGCTGATAGACCCCTCCCCTCTACAATCTCCCTGCCTCTTCCTGTACAATCCAGTTTTTTTTAGGTGCCCTGGAGTTAGGGCAAGTTTTTTAGTGCTTAGTGTAATTTTAATACATTTTATTTGTTCTTTTATGTTTTCTTTTTTTTTACACAGGTGGCAGCGCTGGAGTGTGTTCTAATATAGAGAACACACTCACAGCTTGGCAGCGCAGGCATTCCCCTGTCAGCTGAGAGCCAGCGGTTCTCACTGACAGGGGCTGAATTACAAAGTGCCTGATTGAAGGGAGTGACAAGCGGTCTCATGGACCGCTGCACTCCCATAGCCTCCCCGATAACCGGCGCTGCCATTACAGGCATAGAGCGCTGGTTATCGGGTAATGAAGATGGCGGCGGCCATCTTGGATTCGGCAGAAACTCTGTGGAGAAGGGGCTAAACTAAGATTCCCCCCTCAGACATAGGAGGGGGGCGTCGGAAAGTACCGCTGCGGAGACCTCTGTCCTGGGAAGAGGAACTAATAGAGGTCTCCACAAATCTGCCACCAAAAGCCGTTTTTTCCTATGGATTTTCAGCAGAAACATCGGCATCAGGGAAGAGGGGGGATCTAAAACATAGAGTTCCCCCCCTTCTTACAGAGAAAGAGAGAGATGGACTCTCCCAGGGTTTTGGCGCCAAAGCAGAAGCCCGGGAACAGGAACAGAGCTGAGGGAGAGCACAGACTGCTGTTGGACTTCTCCCTGTCTTGGTGGCCCTTGGGCTAAGTACAAGCTTATTTAAACACATATTTGTTGTTTTATTACTGGCTTAACAGGTTTACATTATAGTCTCCTGCTAGCCTAAAATATTTATGGTGTTTAAAATATTCAAGTACAACTTTTTCAAAGACATTAGTTGATTACTTGTAATTTACTCTGTTCTTTTAATATATTTTACTCTCTCTCTCTTCCTTTATCTCTATCTGTATATTCAGCTAGATTGATTTTGTGTGATTGGTGTGCCTTCCTTTATATAAAATGACAGATAAGGGAAAGGGCCCTATGGCAAAATATTTCACATGTTCTAAATGTCATGTTAAATTACCGTGTGGGCAGAAGGACCCTTTGGCGCTCTGCGCTGCATGCGAAGCAGGGGCCCCCTCTGTGCAAAGCCAGCAGGTTACAGCCCCTTCATCTGAGGAACCGGCCTTGGTAACCTCCCTAACACAGTCGGTTACCTCCCTAGCCCAAATGGTTTTTCAATCAAATCAGTTGCTATCAACTGTGGCAACTTCGGTGGCTAGCAATACTAATACGCAGTCAGACCCCCAGGCTTCCTCAAATGCCAGTGGATCGAGTTTGCCGGGAACTTCCGCATCACAGGCTGACCCAGCCCCTGCTAATACAGACCTGGCTTGGTCTACAGCCTTTTTGAAGGGATTAAACAAGCTTAACCAGTTGCTAGATTCCTCTAATACCCCGCCTGCTAAGAGAAGGAGGCTTAGAGCGGTAAATCCCCTTGTGGTCCTTTCAGATTCGGAGGAAGAGTCTGAGGAAGAGGGGGAAATCTATTCGGATGCTGACCATAGTCATTCCTCAGAGCAGGAAGTGTACCCTAGAAACCAATTTGTTAATGATTTGGTTTTAGCGGTTAGACAGGCGCTGGACTTCCCAGAGCCGGAAGAGGTTTCCCCCAGGGACAGAAGTCTGTTCAAAAAGGCCAAAAGAAAAACCAACCGTTTCCCTCCTTCTGCAGAACTCAGAGAGATTGCTGAAGGGGCTTGGAAACAACCTGCGAAAAGGTTTTTCATTCCCAAAAGGTTCGCCTCTCTGTATCCTCTTCAGGAGGAAGAGGCGACTCGCTGGGAGAGTATTCCCAAGGTAGACATTCCTATTGCTCGCCTGGCTAAACATACTCTACTCCCAGCCCCGGGTTCAGCGTCTCTTCCAGACGCCAATGACCGTAATGTAGAATCCCAGCTCAAATCAATATTTGCGGCTGCGGGTTCTGGCTTTAGACCCACATTTGCTTCAGCCTGGGTAGCAAAAGCCATGGAAGCATGGGCAGACCAGCTGGCAGAAGCTTTACAGGACTCCGAGCTCCTTCCCCTTGCTTTGCATTTAAAGGAAGCTTCGGGGTATCTCTATGAGGCGGCCCAGAATTCAGCGGCGGTTTCCTCTGCCATTCAGGCGGCCTCCATTTCAGCAAGGAGAACACTATGGCTGAAATCCTGGGAAGGTGATGCAGAGTCAAAGCGGTCTGTTGAAACCATCCCCTTTTCTGCAGCGGGCTTATTCGGCCCGGAATTGGATACCCTCATTTCCCAGGCTACGGGGGGCAAAAGCACTTCTTTGCCAGTATACGCTAACAGAAGCCGCGCTCAGAGGAATAGCTCCTTCCGACAGCCCTTTCGAGGGACCTCCTTCCAAAGGGGTCAGTCCTTCAGAGGAAGGCAATCTAATTCCCGAGGCTCCTCCTCTAGGGGAAGATCCTCGTTTACTACCAAGCGCCAGGCCGCTAAGACCCAGGAAAAGCCTGCGTCCTGACGACGAACCTGTACTACAGAGGGCGCCAGTGGGAGGACGTCTGTCCCTGTTTCAGAAACAGTGGACAGCGTCTTCCCAAGATCCTTGGATTCGGAGAATCATTTCAGAGGGGTACAGAATAGACCTATTGGGCCCGGCTCCACAGCGTTTCTTCCAGACCCCGCTACCTCAGGAACTTTTAAAAAGACGGGCTATACAGGATTGTGTCGCTTCTCTTTTACTCCAGCAGGTCATCTGCAGAGTGCCAGATGGGCAGAAAGAAAGGGGTTTTTATTCAAACCTGTTCCTAGTCAAGAAGCCGGACGGCTCCTTTCGGCCCATCCTAAACTTAAAGGGCCTCAACGTTCGCTTAAGGGTGGACAAATTTCGGATGGAATCTCTGAGGTCAGTAATAAACGGCCTAGAGATAAGTCAGTTCATGGCGTCCATAGATATAAAGGACGCTTATCTCCACATTCCCATCTGGATTCACCACCAGTCTCTCCTCAGATTCTCGGTAGGATCTGCTCACTATCAGTTTCGGGCCCTCCCCTTTGGCCTCTCAACTGCGCCAAGGGTCTTCACGAAGATTATGTCAGTTATGGCAGCATGTCTTCACCTGCAGGGAGTTCAGATCGTTCCTTACTTGGACGACCTACTCATCAAGGCTTCCTCAGAAGGTTGCCTGCGTTATCACCTGTCCCTCACCCAGGCAGTTCTCGAGGGCCACGGTTGGCTAATAAATTCAAAGAAATCCCAGTTGATCCCGTGTCAGCGCATGGTATTCCTGGGACTCATCATGGACACCAGGAGGCAAAGAGTGTTTCTCCCAGCGGAGAAAATCTCCTCTATTCAGTCGGTAACCTCCCAGGTTTTGTCTTACCCCAGCCCCTCAATGCACTTGTGAATGAGGCTACTCGGAAAGATGGTGGCCTCTTTCGAGACCATTCCCTTCGGGCGAGCCCATTCTCGATGTTTCCAATGGGATCTGCTATCGAAGTGGTCAGGGTCACACCTACACCTGAAAAGTCAAAAGATCTCTCTATCTCAGAAAGCGAGAGAATCTCTTCAGTGGTGGATGTGTCCGCACAACATGAGCGTGGGAAAATCCTTCGCACGATGGTCATGGATCATAGCCACGACAGACGCCAGCCTGAAGGGTTGGGGGGCGGTAATCCTTCACCTCCGACTCCAAGGAATTTGGTCGCCTCAGGAATCAACTCTACCGATAAATGTTTTGGAATTGAAGGCTATTCTCTTGGCTCTCCGGGGAGCCCAGTCTTTTCTTCAGGGCCAACCGGTCAGAATTCAGTCCGACAATGCCACGGCCGTGGCATATGTCAACAGACAAGGAGGAACCAGGAGTGCAGCGGCTATGGAGATTGCAGCCCAAATATTTGTTTGGGCAGAGCAATATGTCCCAGCAATATCGGCGGTTTTCATTCCAGGAATAGAAAACTGGGAGGCGGACTACCTAAGTCGAAACCAGCTGATGCCGGGGGAGTGGTCTCTACACCCGGATGTCTTCCAGTCTCTGGTTCTCAGGTGGGGTCTTCCGGACATAGATCTCATGGCCTCCAGACACAACCGGAAGGTCCACAAGTTTTGCGCAAGGGCAAGGGATCCCTTAGCAGCGGCAGTGGACGTTTTGACGATGTCATGGGAGTTCAGGTTGGGATACCTGTTTCCCCCAATTCCCATGCTTCCTCGAGTACTCAGACGAGTTCGGCAGGGCCTTCTGCCAGTAATTCTAGTCGCTCCCTCTTGGCCGCGCCGAGTGTGGTACGCAGACATCATATCTATGGCGGAAGGGCCGGGGTTCCGCCTTCCGTATCGAATCAACCTGCTTCTGCAAGGTCCATTCCATTTCCAGAATGTACCTCAGCTCAATTTAACGGCATGGCTGTTGAAGCCAGCCTCTGGAAGGCTAGAGGTTTTTCGCCCAGTGTAATTCAGACCCTGATGCGAGCCAGGAAACCTGTTTCTTCTCGAATCTATCACCGGATTTGGAAGGCCTACATTAGATGGTGTGAAAATAGTACGTTGCACTCGTCCTCTTTTCAGCTTTCCCGTCTATTAGCCTTCCTTCAAAATGGCCTGGAAGCAGGCCTTAGGTTAGGTTCCCTAAAGGTCCAGGTTTCGGCACTTTCTGTATTTTTTCATAAGAAATTAGCCGAATTGCCAGACATTAGGACTTTTTTCCAGGGAGTTTTACATATCCAACCTCCCTATGTCCCTCCTACTGCTCCATGGGATCTCAACATGGTCCTAGAGATGCTCAAGGGCCCCCCCTTTGAACCTTTGAGTAAGGCAGACCTAAAGTGGTTGACTTGGAAGGTCCTCTTTCTTTTGGCTATCGCTTCGGCTCGTAGAGTTTCCGAATTAGGAGCTCTGTGCTGTAGGGAACCATATTTGGTTTTCCACGAGGACAGAGTGGTGTTAAGAACTCTCCCTTCTTTCGTACCAAAAGTAGTGTCGGCTTTTCATCTCAACCAGGAAATTGTAGTTCCGGTTTTCTCATCTTCTTCCCATACGGATCAGCAATCGATGGAAAAGTTAGATGTGGTTAGGGCTCTCCGCATTTATGTTAAGAGAACTTCCCAGATTAGACGTACAGACTCTCTATTTGTCCTTTATGACGCTAATAAGAGAGGCTGGCCAGCCTCAAAACAGTCCATTGCAAGATGGATTACGTCTACCATCAGACAAGCTTATATAAAGGCTAGCCGTCCTGTGCTGGAGAGAATCACAGCCCATTCCACCAGATCGGTTGGGGCGTCGTGGGCAGCAAGGAATGGTGTTTCTGCGGACCAGCTTTGCAGGAAAGCCACTTGGTCCTCTGTCCATACGTTTACTAAATTTTATCAATTTAATGTCTTTGCATCAGCAGATGCAAATTGCAAATTTCGCTCGTAATGCTTTACGAGCGGGATTTTCAGAGTAGTCGCACCCTTTAGGGGCTGCTTTAGAACGTCCCCATGGTAAAGCAGTGTCCCCCAGACTGGATGAAAGAGAAAAGAGGATTTATGTACTTACGTTAAATCCGTTTCTCTGATTCCGTCTGGGGGACACTGCGATCCCTCCCTTCTGTTATTCTTCTGTGTGCTCTTGTTTGACTGCCCTTTTTTCTCCTGGGGCTTTTTAAAACTAACTGGATTGTACAGGAAGAGGAAGGGGGATTGTAGAGGGGAGGGGTCTATCAGCAGCACTAAAGTTAACTAGTTAGGTGCCAACTCCCAGCTCCCATCCACAACCCATGGTAAAGCAGTGTCCCCCAGACGGAATCAGAGAAACGGATTTAACGTAAGTACATAAATCCTCTTTTACATATTCTGTTGGAAGAGCACCCCCTCAGGTATTCCCTTAATGGTTATTTCTGAGATTCCTAATTTTAGTGCGGAATCACATAGATAACTTTATTCACTTCTATTGAAACAAATGCTTGCCACCCACTAGCTGATCCTATCAGTTTGCCTAAGTACAAGTGCCCGGATCCTTTTCCAGATTGACCACCCACACTTGGGTGGGCGAATTGGACTTATCCAGCCATTTGCTGTCATAGGTGCTTTTTAGTGTATTAAGTTGATGACAGCACCTCAGGTTAACAGCATTCTACATCCACATTTGTGGGCATTCCCCAAAATTGTTTTGGGCCTTCAATATGGTGAGATTGGTCCAATTTTAAAATATGTGTACCAATTTCGCTACATCTGTGGCCAGCCAATTATTGGTAATTTCTAAATAGCATGGAAACTTAAGTAAAAAATAGAAGAAAAGTAAAAATAGGCCTTTGAAAGTTTCGGTTAGTGTGTAGGGAAGTGTAAGAAAAAAAAACATGCAATAGTTTGTGCGGCATATGAGAGAATTATTGGCAGAAGGCTGTTGGCAGTATGGTTAGCAGTGCACACAAGTGGGTGATTTAGTCATTGCCGTTGCTTGCCAGTGGGAGAACATGCAAATGAAAGGCATAGAGTGGAATGGCTGGAGCTGCAACATATTGCTGTTTGTGTGACTGACAGCGGCACTCTATGGTTGCTTTGGTAGGAGACTGCAGAAAATGACTGTTAATAAATGTCCTGTGTTTGTGCATAGACAGAGATGTGGTCATTTTGAGGGTTATGCATTGGATAGGTCATTTTGCAAAAATAATTTCACTCTGTATAAACTGCCTGTTTTTGTTCACAGTTCAACATTATGATTATGATTTGCTGGTGATTGGTGGAGGCTCTGGTGGTCTTGCATGCGCCAAAGAAGGTACGACTACACTGTGACTTTAAAAGTGTTTGAATAAATTTGGCAACCCGGACAAAACAGTATTTCTGAATACCATGTAGTTTATTAACTAACAAAAAGAAATCTATAATTTTATTAATGTTGTCTATTACATATGTATGAAGAGATCTCTACAGGGACAATAGCCATTTTGGGCCTGTATAAAGTATTCATTAAGGTTTATTCCTCTCACCTACTGGCAATTTGCACAGAATCTTTAACTGTTTCCATATTACTTCTTAGCTAATGAACATATAGGACCTCATTTAGAGTCGGACGCAAAGTCCGTCTAAGAAGTGTAGGAGTGGGAGTGTACTGCAGCTTGGTAGGGTATTACTAGTGGCAAGCAACCCCAGTTGCGTCCCACTCGTAATACCCTACTGAGCTGCGAGCTGTTCCTGCAGCTAGCTAACCGCTTGCGCCACCTAATTCCTGACGCACAGATTTAGCCCTGTTTTGACGTGTGTTGCGTCTGCGTCTCACTGCGACTAGGATTTACTTACATGGTCACGCCTTCACAATTCCACGTTCCGCCCATTCTCTCGTAGTGAGCCGCAAGCTGTCGTAAGTGTTAATTGCTTCCAAGATGCAGGCGGATATGGTGCTTGCTGCACATGCGTGATAGTGTTTTTTTTGTTCCCTGTGCCTAAAACGGACTTTGCAACCCACTCTAAATGAGGTCCATACTGCTCAATCAGCTAAAGAAATTAGAGAGCAGTGTGAAGCAGGAGACCCACTGGCCAGTCCATTTTAGTCACACATATCCAATGTTCTGCGCTTGGATCTTTTCTGGTATGCGCCACAGCCTCTGTGTGGCTGGAAAATAGTGCTTACCCCCCTACACATTTCTCAACTTGCCAAATCATAATCATATCAATTTCAACTGCATTCTTGCGGCGCATTGAGCTTACATAGCTTACTACAACCTTCTGTGGATTGAGAAGTAAGGTTCATGCATTGCGAACAATCCATGTTTCATGCTCCTGTTTCAATAACAGGGTACTAAGGCAATAGGCATAGACGAAAGATAATAATCAATATATAATAAATATAACGTTATCTACCAAATAAAGATATATTATTATTTAATAATTATATCAGATTATCCAACTGAGAAACTACTACGTACAGATTATTATAACCATCATAATAGGAATGAGGACCTTGCATTAAATCACTTTCAATCTAAAATAAAAGGAGGTTTGAAACAAGGTTTGTCAAACCTGTGACACAGAACACAGATATCGGAATGAATGTGAAATTGTGACGGATGTGAGTATTAAAGAGTCAGGTGAATGAAACTAGTAGTTAAGAGGTGATCCAAGAGGGAGAGAGGAGTAGGTTGTGATGTGCACAGTTTGTATTTGGGACAGTACTTATAAATTAGAGAGGGGTTGTACTTTAACCGGATGAAACTTTTTAGGGGTCTTTGTAAGCTATGGCTAGAATGGAGTGTAGCCGAGCTGTTCAGCCGACTGGCACAGAGGTGGATGTTAGTAATTTTAATGGGATATGATAAGAACATGAACAAGTGTTTGAGTAAAATTTAAATGCAAGAGATGTTTCCAAGATAAATAATTGCAGCACTTGAATATGAGGGATGGATTACTGGTTGGAATAGAAAATCACTCTTAACCATACTTACCAACTCCCGGAAACTTGTTTCCGGGAGAGGGGGCGTGACTGGAGGGCAGGAGGGGGTGGGACGAGGCCAATCGCGTCATTTTGGAGGGCGGGAGGGGGCGGGACTAGGCCAATCGCGCCATTTTGGCCCCGCCCCCAGCGGCAGCAATTACGTTTTCGCGGGGCCAAAATGGCGCGATTGGCCTAGTCCCGCCCCCTCCCGCGCTCCAAAATGGCATGATTCACCGTGAATCGCGTCAAATGACGCGATTCTCGGTGTGAGATTGGGATGCGGGAGAAATGCCAGCTTGCCCGGAAGCCCGGGAGACTGACCCGAATTTCGGGAGTCTCCTGGACTTTCCGGGAGAGTTGGCATGTATGCTCTTAACCAGCTAGCTTGATTGGAATTCTAAAGTGATTGTTATATTGTATAAAACAATGAACAATGTCTGTATTATCTGTGTTGATAGCCTGCAAGGGAACATGGGAGGATTTCAGAGTGTTCTATATCATACCAAGACCCAATTGTCTTTGAACAAGAAAAGATGTATGATAGATAGATAGATAGATACGAGAGACAGAGACATGGAAGGACTAATGAGAGACCTAGGATGAAATAAAAGTCCAGTGCTCTCCAGAGTTTGGAGTAGCAAATAGTGATAAGCAATGTCCAGTAGAATTAGTAGGAATTACTTATCTTTTAGATAGGGTTTTATTTTCTGCCCTTAACTACAGATGTACATTATAATGTCCCTTTCAAGTTATAAAGGAGATGAATGTTCACAAATTTTCTCAGATTAGGTTGCGCAGATAGAATTAATTTGCTAGGTGGTTCAAGGGAAATATCTATTGTTCCCAAACCATGTTTTGTGCATCATGCATGCTGCTAGATAAATGTCATAGCTTGCTTTGAATTAATTTAGACTCCTCCTTATTGTTATTGGACAGACTTCCACAGACCAGAGAAGATCGGAATCAAAGTGCGCCTGGTGTGTTGTGGCTATATTCAAAACTATTTTTAAAAGTTTTTTTTAAATAAGACTTAATTTTTACATGTCTTGCTGATTCCATATAATAATTGTATTATTTTATACTGCAGTAATATGCAGTTGTTTCTAGCAGAATGTTCTGTATAATATAACTAATTGTGCCAGTGCCACTGTTCTTACTTTGGTCTCATTCCTGCAACTAGATCGGTTTTTGATGAGACTAAATTGTTTAATGCTGTCTAGGATGGAATGTTTGCATGAAGGGAATGCCACATCTAGCTAGCTATTCATTTGTCTTAGTTCACATATTTTCTGCAACCAACACATTTTCTGTGTTTATTCACAGCTGCCCAGCTTGGAAAACGAGTTGCAGTGTTTGATTATGTGGATCCATCCCCCAAAGGTATGACCATTTGATGTAAAACCCAGATTTAACTTTGTGTACTACGCTAGAATATACACTATATGGACAAAAGTATTTGAACACTTGACCTTTACACCAACAGGGACTGTAATGACACTGTATTCAAACACATATACTTTAATATGGATTTGGTCCGCCTTTTGCAGCGGTAACAGCTTCTTGGAAGGCTTTCTACAAGATGTTGGAGTGTTTCTGTGGGAATTTGTGTCCATTCATTCTGTAGAGCATTTATGAGGTCAGGCACTGATGTTGGACGAGAAGGTCTGGCTCGCAATCTCCGTTCCAGTTCATCCCCAAGGTGTTCAATGGGGTTGCGGTCAGGGCTCTGTGCAGGCTAGTCAAGTTCTTCCACACCAAACTCATCAAACCATGTCTTTGTAGTCCTTGTTTTGTGCACTGGGGCACAGTCATGCTGGAATAGAAAAATATCTTCCCCAAACTGTTGCCACAAAGTTGGAAGCATAGAATTGTCCAAAATGACTTGGTATGCTGAAGCATTAAAATTGCCCTTCATTGGAGATAAGTGGCCTTGCCCAAACCCTAAAAAACAGCCCCATACCATTATCCCTCCTCCACCAAACTTCACAGTTGACATAATGCAGTCAGGCAGGTAACATTCTCCCGGCATCTGCCAAACCCAGACTCATCCATCTGACTGCCAAACAGAGAAGCGTGACTTGTCACTCAACAGAACACTTTTCCACTGCTCCACAATCCAGTGTCTGTGTACTTTACATCACTCCATCCGACGCCTGGCATTGGTCTTGGTGATGTGAGGCTTGCATGCAACTGCTCGGCCATGGAAACCCATTCTATTAAGCTCCCAAAGCACAGTTTTTGGGCTTATATTAATGTCAGTGGAAGTTCGGAACTCTTCAGCTATGGAATCAGCAGAGCATTGGCGACTTTTACGCACCAAGGGCTAGATTTACTAAGCTGTGGGTTTGAAAAAGTGGAGATGTTGCCTATAGCAACCAATCAGATTCTAGCTGTCATTTTGTAGAAGGTACTAAATAAATGAAAGCTAGAATCTGATTGGTTGCTATAGGCAACATCCCCACTTTTTCAAACCCGCAGCTTAGTAAATCTAGCCCCATGTGTCTTAGCAGTCATTGACCCCGCTCTGTGATTTTACATGGTCTTCCGCTTCATGACTGAGTTGCTGTTGTTCCTAAACGCTTCCACTTTCTAATAATATCACTTATACCACTTTCATACTGCCGCCCCTGCAATATCCCGGGTTTTTGCAGGGTCTCGGAGCGTCTCAGCTCAGAAACACCATTCATAATGCACCTCGGACCCGGGAGTTTCCCGGGTTGACCCCATTCATACTGCACAAGTCTGTGCCCTGGCAATTTGTGGGAGTCATCACCAGAGCACTTTTCATTGGCTGAAAAAAGGTGATGTCATTGAAAGGTGACTGGTTTGTTGACGCATAAAGATGATGCAAAAGTGGGTGGTGATTGTTTACCACATTACTTTTCATCATGGCCGACGACTCACTTTTGTGTAGCCCAGAGTTCATGTTTACTAGTATTTTTTTGCTGTTTTATGCAGCAAATGAGAGTTTGCTGCAGCTGCTGACACTGTGCACTCTTGCACAGTCCCAGTTCAGGAGGAGGAAGGCAAAGTTTATGGCACAACAGAAGAAAACTCGGTGTCTGTATATGCGCAGGAGGAGAGCGTTTCTCAGGGCCAGCATTGCCTCAATTTTGAGATTCAGTGCTGCCAGTAACCGAACCATGCGTGCCAGAGAGCGTAGCCACGGAGAAGCTTTCTGGTCTACTGTGGAAGCGTTTGAGGAACAGCAATGGATGCAACACTTCAGAATGTCACGTGGGACATTTAACTATGTGCTGGACCTTATTACCCCAGCACTTTCCAGGAAGGCCACTATCTTTGGGAAACCTATTCCACCATGTAGGCGCCTTTCTATTGTGTTGTGTGGTATGCTACCCCTGGAGAATACCGGACAATCTCCTGCTTGTTTGGAGTGGGGATATCCACGGTGTGCACTCTAGTGCATGAAGTCACCGCGGCATTGCTGGAAGCCCTGTATCATCGCTTCATCTCCATACCGCAAGGTCAGCGCCTGGATGATACAAATGCAGGATTCCTGAAGCATGGGTTTCCACAGTGTGCTGGAGCCGTAGACGGGACACACATCCCCATCATTGCCCCCACAGACAACCATGCGGATTACTACAACCGCAAAGGCTGGCATTCCATCATTCTGCAGGCTGTGGTTGACCACAACTATTGGTAAGCATTTTTTATGGGTTTTTTTTATGTGACTGTGCCATGTGTAATGCGTATTGTAAAACATTGCTATATGTATTTTTTTATGTTCGTTTCACAGATGTTTTCATCGGGTGGCCTGGACATTCCCATGACGCAAGAGTT
Organism: Mixophyes fleayi; assembly: GCF_038048845.1. NCBI lineage: Eukaryota > Metazoa > Chordata > Amphibia > Anura > Limnodynastidae > Mixophyes > Mixophyes fleayi. Next base: position 341,864,021 of record NC_134402.1, on the reverse strand, counting down.
CTATCAAATTCAGACCTTTACCAAATTGCTGAGGAAAGACAAGATGGCTGGCTGTTCCCTAGAGAGGTAAATATAGGTGTAATGTTGTATGATGTTTTTGTAATTGAAGCTTATATACTATTGTTTGCTATCAGTATTGCATGTATTTACTGCCCCTTTTTATATACAGATGTAACACTTGCAAAATGCATTTTCACCATATAGTACCAAGTGTACTGCGTTATTTGACCAATATTTTTAACATGGTGACGTGAAACTGCATGTTTTATTTATAGAAATCTACGTTTGTTGATGGTGTGGAGATACCGGTACACATCATTGGGGATGCTGCTTACCCTTTGAGGCGCTGGCTGATGAAGGGATTCACTCAGCAACATCACCTGTCTCAGGAACAGATCCGGTTTACACATACACTCAGCTCGGCTCGGATGGTGGTGGAAAATGCTTTTGGGCGCTTGAAAGGACGTTGGCGCTGTCTATTGAAGCGCATTGACACCAAGCTTGTGCCCCACGTGGTTGCTGCTTGCTGTATTTTACATAACATTTGCGAAATACAAAAAGAGCAATTTCTACCTGAGTGGAATGTGCAGGAATCTGAAATGCCAGTGCTGCCAGTGGACTCCAGTACTTTTGAAGGAGAGCGCACCAATACCTCTGCTGAACTTATTAGGACCACCCTCACTGCCAATTTGACCTCACTTGTTTGAATGTACCACACAAATGTAAAAATAAAAAAAACATGTTTATTTCACATATTGTATGTTCTCTTTCATCCGGTCTGGGGGACACTGCTTACCATGGGTTGTGGAGGGGAGCTTGGGAGTTGGCACCTAACTAGTTAATTTTAGTACTGCTGGCAAACCCCTCCTCTCTACAATCCCCCTGCCTCTTCCTGTCCAGTTTTTTTTAGATGCCCTGGAGTTTGGGCAGCCTTTTTGTTTAGTGCTTAGTTTAATGTTAAGAAATTTTCTTTTTTCTTTTATTTTTTACTTTTTTTTCAGGTGGCAGAGCTGGAGTGTGTTCTACTATAGAGAACACACTCACAGCTTGGCAGCGCAGGCATTCCCCTGTCAGCTGAGAGCCAGCGGTTCTCACTGACAGGGACTGAAGTACAAAGTGCCTGATTGAAGGGAGTGACAAGCGGTCTAATGGACCGCTGCACTCCTATAGCCTCCCCGATAACCGGCGCTGCCATTACAGGCATAGAGCGCCGGTTATCGGATAATGAAAATGGCGGCGGCCATCTTGAATTTTGGCTGCAGCGCCGAGGAGAAGGGGGCAAAACCAAGATTCCCCCCTCAGACATAGGAGGGGGGCGTCGGAGACCTTCCGCTGCGGAGACCTCTGTCCTAGAGGTCTCCACCACTCTGCCACGATTATGCAAGTTCTTTTGGAGTTTTTTGAGGAGAAGAACATGGAAAAGAACTATAGGAAGGGGGAGCTAATACATAGAGTTCCCCCTCTCCTTACAGAGAGCGAGATGGTCTTTCCCAGGTCTTTTGGCGCCAGCACAAGCCCGGGAAGAGGAACAGAGCTGAGGAGAAAACACAGACTGCTGTCAGATCTTCTTCCCTTGGTGGCCCTTGGGCTAAGTATCACCTTTAATTACACACATATCTGATGTTGTAATACTGGGCTAGCAGGTTTACACTATAGCCTCCTGCTAGCCATAGATATTTTTGGTGTTTACTATTTGCAAGTACAACTTTTAGAAATATATCAGTTGATTACTTGGTATTACTCTGTTCATTACATATTTTTCTCTCCCTCTCTCTCTCTTTTATCTATCTGTATATTCAGCTAGATTTTTGTTTAGTCTGTGTGCTTGGTGTGCCTTCCTTTATAAATATGACAGATAAGGGAAAGGGCCCTATGCCAAAATATTTCACATGTTCTAAATGTAATGTTACATTACTATGTGCCCAGAGGGACCCGTTAGCGCTCTGCACGGCATGTAAAGCAGAGGCTTCCACTGCACAGACACAGCAGTTTTCAGTCCCACCGTCGGTGGAACCGGCCTGGGTAACCTCCCTTACACAGTCGGTTAGCTCTTTAGCTCAAATGGTCCTTCAGTCTAACCAGTTGCTGACTACTGTGGCAACTTCGGTGACTAGTAATGCTAATACGCAGTTAGACCTCCCGGCTTACTCAGGTTCTAGTGCTTTGAGTTTGCCGGGACCATCCTCATTACAGACTGACCCAGCCCTGGTTGCTACAGAACCGGCATGGTCTACAGCTTTTATCAGAGGGCTGAACAAGCTTAACCAGCTGCTTGACCCCTCTAATACCCCGCCTGCTAAAAGAAAGAGGCCTAGATATGTTAATCCCCTCTTGGCCCTCTCAGATTCTGAGGAGGAGTCCGAGGAAGAAGGGGAAATTTATTCGGACACTGACTAAGGTCATTCCTCAGAGCAGGAAGAAGTGTCTAAAGGCCAATTTGTTAACGATTTGGTTTTGGCGGTAAGACAGGCGTAGGATCTCCCGGAACCGGAAGATGTTACCCCCAGGGACAGAAGTCTCTTTAAAAAGGCCAAGAGAAAGGCCAGCCGTTTTCCCCCTTCCGCGGAACTTAGAGATATTGCTGAAGGGGCATGGAAACATCCTGATAAAAAAATTCTCTATCCCCAAGAGGTTCTCTTCCCTGTATCCCTTACAGGAAGAAGAAGTGGTTCGCTGGGAGAGTATTCCCAAGGTGGATATCCCTATTGCTCGATTGGCAAAGCATACCTTACTCCCAGCCCCTGGTTCAGCGTCCCTTCCGGACGCCAATGACCGCAAGGTTGAATCCCAGCTCAAATCCATATTTGCGGCTGCGGGTTCTGCCTTCAGACCCACATTTGCCTCGGCTGGGGTGGCTAGAGCCATGGAGGCAGGGGCAGACCAGCTAGCTGAGGCCTTACAGGACTCCGAATTTCTTCCCCTAGCCTTACAATTAAAGGAGGCTTCGGGGTATCTTAATGAAGCGGCCCAGAACTATTCGGCGGTTTCCTCTTCCATTCAGGCGGCCTCCATTTCAGCCAGAAGGACGCTTTGGTTGAAATCCTGGAAAGGTGATGCGGAATCAAATAGGTCTGTTGAAATTATTCCTTTTTCGGCTGCAGGTTTGTTCGGCCCGGAATTGGATACCCTTATTTCCCAGGCCACGGGGCGCAAGAGCACGTCCTTGCCAGTTTGTGCTAACAGGAGCCGCGCCCCGAGGGGTAGCTCCTTTCGTCAGCCCTTTCGTGGGGCCTCTTCCCATAAGGCAGAGGGGTAAGGGGGCGCCTGTAGGGGGACGTCTGTCTCTGTTTTACGAACAGTGGGTGGCGTCTTCCCAAGATCCTTGGATTCAGGGAATTCTTTCAGAGGGGTACAAAATAGACCTTTCAGGGCCGGCTCCACGCCGTTTATTCCAGGCCCCTGTTTCCCGAGATCCAGTAAAAAGACAGGCTATACAGGATTGTGTAGCTTCTCTTCTAGCTCAGAGGGTCATCTGCAGGGTTCCAGATCACCAGAAAGGAACAGGTTTTTATTCCAACCTATTCCTAGTCTCGAAGCCGGACGGCTCCTTTCGCCCCATACTAAATCTAAAGGGCCTCAATGTTCACTTAAGAGTGGACAAATTTCGTATGGAATCTCTGAGGTCAGTAATAAACGGCCTAGAGAAAGATCAGTTCATAGCGTCAATAGATATAAAGGACGCGTATCTCCATATTCCCATTTGGATCCACCATCAGTCTCTTCTCAGATTTTCGGTCGGATCAGTTCATTATCAGTTTCGGGCCCTCCCCTTTGGCCTATCAACAGCGCCAAGAGTCTTCACAAAGATATGTCAGTGATGGCGGCATGTCTTCACCTGCAGGGTGTTCAGGTCGTTCCTTATTTGGACGACCTGTTCATCAAGGCTTCCACAGAGAGTTGCCTGAGCTTTCACCTATCCCTCACCCAAGCGGTTCTCGAGGGCCACGGATGGCTAATAAATTCAAGAAAATCCCAGTTGGTTCCCTGTCAGCGCATGGTGTTCCTGGGACTCAATATGGACACCAGCAAACAAAGGATATTTCTCCCAGTAGAGAAGGTCACCTCTATTCAGAAGGTAACCACTCAGGTTCTGTTTTCCCCCAAACCCTCAATGCTCTTGTGCATGAGACTTCTAGGAAAGATGGTGGCCTCCTTCGAGACGATTCCTTTCGGTCGAGCCCATTCTTGATGTTTCCAGTGGGACCTATTGTCGAAGTGGTCAGGTTCACACCTACACCTGGAACTTCAGAAAATCTCTCTATCCCAGGAGGCGAGAACATCTCTTCAGTGGTGGCTGTACCAGGATCACTTGAATGTGGGCAGATCCTTCGCACCTTGGTCGTGGATCATAGCCACGACGGACGCCAGCTTTAAAGGTTGGGGGGCGGTAGTCCTGCACCTCCAGCTACAGGGATGTTGGTCGGTTCAGGAGTCTGCTCTCCCAATAAATGTATTGGAATTGAAGGCCATTCTTCTAGCCCTTCAGGGAGCTCAATCCCTTCTTCAGGGCCACCCGGTCAGAATCCAGTCCGACAATGCCACGGCTGTGGCATATGTCAACAGACAAGGAGGAACCAGGAGCGCAGCGGCGATGGATATCGCAGCCCAAATATTGGTTTGGGCAGAGCTATATGTTTCGGCCATATCAGCAGTTTTCATTACAGGAATAGAAAACTGGGAGGCGGACTACCTAAGTCGAAACCGGATGAGGTCAGGGGAGTGGTCTCTTCACCCGGAAGTCTTCCAATCTCTGGTTCACAGGGGGGTCTTCCAGACATAGACCTCATGGCCTCCAGACACAACAGAAAGGTCCACAGGTTCTGCGCAAGGGTAAGAGATCCCTTAGCGACGGCAGTGGACGTCATAACGATGTCATGGGAATTCAGGATGGGATACCTGTTTCCTCCAATCCCCATGCTTCCTCGCATCCTCAGACGAGTTCGGCAGGGTTCCCTACCAGTAATTCTAGTAGCCCCTTTCTGGCCACGGCGTGTGTGGTTCGCAGAAATAATATCTATGGCGGAAGGTCCGGGATTCCACCTTCCGTATCGTCACGACCTTCTTCTTCAAGGTCCATTCCATCACCAGAATTTACCTCAGCTCAATTTAACGGCATGGCTGTTGAGGCCAGCCTTTGGAGGGCTAGAGGGTTTTCTTCCAGTGTAATTCAAACAATGATGCAAGCTAGGAAACCAGTTTCATCTCGCATCTATCACCGGATTTGGAAGGCCTATATTAGATGGTGTGAAAGTAGGACATAGCACTCGTCCTCCTTTCGCCTCCTTCGCTTGTTAGCTTTCCTTCAGCATGGCCTAGAAGCAGGCATTAGATTAGGATCCCTAAAGGTTCAGGTTTCAGCCCTTTCGATATATTTTCATACGAAGTTGGCTGGTTTGGAGGGTTATTGTTGCCTAACATGAGTTGCACCCGCTGGTACATAGGATAATGTCCGTCATAATAATAAGGATTTGAAGGAGGTGCCTGCACCCGTGAGAGGAGTCTGTCCATGAATCCCATAATACACTCACGATTTTCGCGTAACACGCGTTCCTGCATGTTCATGATTTGCATGAGGAAAGAGTCCTGCAGTTCCCGCTCATTGTCCATGAAACGCTGCAGTTGTGTATTCTCGTGTTCCCTCATGGTGCTGTCCATCTCCCGCAGTTGATCCATCATGACAGTTGTCATTGTTTTAGTTGCTTGGTCCATTTTGTTGGGCCTTTTGCGTTTTTTTGGAACGTTGTAAACTGTACGTAGAAAAAACACGGTAAAACATACATTAGAATATATAATGTGGCAGAACAAAAAAGCAGTGTTGTAAGCTGATATGTGCTTGAGGCCTCCTCCCTCTTGCTCAGTAGTTTTGCACTGCAACATATGCGTGTTAATGTTTTAATACTTTGGAGTGTGTTATATTTGTCTTTTGGGCTTTTTGTTGATATAGTTCTCTTTTTAAAGTTATGTAGAAACATTGGTGTTTGGTTTGCATTTATGTTGATATACGTCTCTTTTTTTGACAGTTATGTTCAAACATTTTTTTATTTTTTTTAAAGTTATGTAGATATATTTATTGGTATTTGGCTTGCATTTCGGTTGATATAGTTCTCTGTTTTTGGGACTTTTGTTTATACAGTTCATTTTTTTTTCCAATTATGTAGATATATATGTATGTATATATGGTTGGTTATTATGTGAGATTATTAAAGATACTTACTGTTGGAGCGTAAACTGGGACCTGGCGTAGACTTTGACACCGGCACTGGTTCTGGCTGCGTTTCTTGCGAAGTCTCTGTAACGACTTGCGCAGCAGGGAATGGCTGTGAATCGTTCAATTCCTCCCAAGACATGTTGGTGTCATCTGTTGTGGCAGAGCACTCCAGTTCTGGGGTGTCTTCTATAGAATCTTCTATTATTATCGTTGCGGTCTCGCTTGTCTGTGTGCTCTCTGGTGGTGTTGGTATAGCCGCATCCACATTGCTAGAAGATGACAGTGCAATTGGATTTGTCAGAGGAGAATGTCCAAAGACCATATTGCACTGGTCATAAAAGGGCCAATCCATTCTTTCAGCGCCACTTTTGCGCCTGTTGTGGTCATGGACTTTAGTGTACTGCTTCTTCAGGGACTTCAATTTGTTCAGGACTTGTTGCTGTGTCCTCTTTATGCCACGTTGTGTGAGTATTTTGGCAATGTTGTAGTACACTGTGGCATCCTTCACAGTCCCAGTCACTTGCCTTCTAATTTCTTCCTCCCCTCTGACATTCAGCAGCTCACGCACCTCTTCCTCCATCCAGTGTGTCATAATTGCTGTAAATAAACACTGTTTTTGTAAACTAATAAAAGCAATTTTCTCCCTAAAAAAGCACTTCTGCTTCAGCTTTATGTTGAGAACACCATCCACCATCTCTCCTAAAAAGCTTCTACAATGTTCCACGGGCTTCCAACGATGACATCATCCTCCAGAGACAGGCAGACAGCCAATCAGCATGTTTTCTGTGCAACCCGGGTTGAAAAACCCGGGTTGCACCATTCATAGTGCAGGCGACCCGGGTCCGACCCGGGAATTACCCCTCGATAAATCCCGGGTTGAAGACCCGGGTTTTTAGACCCGGGATTTTGGACTTGTACCATTCATACTGCAGCAAGACCCGAGTCGTTTGAGCTCGCCCCGGGAAAAACCCGGGATTTTGATGCAGTATGAATGGGGTATTACAGTTTACCGTTGAATATCCAGCAGGGATGGAATTACACGATCTGTCTTATTGCAAAGGTGGCATCCTATCATAGTACCACGCTTGAAGTCACTGAGTTCTTCAGAACAACCCATTTTGTATGAAAAATATTTGCAAATGGCGACTGCATGGCTAAGTGCTTGATTTTATACACCTCTGGCAACCGGTCTGATTGAAACACCTCAATTCAATAATTAACAGGTGTGGTCAAATATTTTTGTCCATATAGTGAATCTAATACTTGAGTGACCAAAGCATTTTTATGTGTGTAAAAATATCAATACATATATATATATATATATATATATATATATATATATATATATATATAAAATATTTATTTATTATAGCCTGCCTTCACTAGGTATGCTCAAGTGATGCCATAAATGTGCCATAAAACTACACAATTAGAATTTATGAACAATTGGTTACCTGTGTCCCCTTTCAACCTTATTGACTATGTAACCTTGTACAGCGGAAGATCAATGTTAGTTTGGACATTACATTTAATTTTTTATGTTCTGAAAACTTTTTGAACTTTTCCTAGATAGTGCCATTCAGCTAGTCGGCATTAAATAGGCATTCTCCTTTATTTTATATAGAGGCACTTTATGTATATTATAGTGTAGTCTCTAGATTACAAAACTTTGTGTATATTGACAGATGGAATTCCCGTGCCTAGGAACTGACAGAACATGTTTTTGATAAACTGTATTATTTTCATGTAACCTTTGTTTTGTAATTCTTCCTCTAGGAACCAAATGGGGTATTGGAGGGACATGTGTAAATGTTGGCTGCATTCCCAAAAAACTGATGCACCAGGCGGCTCTGCTAGGGGGTGCCCTGAAAGATGCCCCTCAATATGGCTGGCGTATACCCCATCCAGCAGCTCATGACTGGTAATGTGCTCTTATTTCTCACTGCTGTGCTCCTACTCTAAACATATTGCACACCACATGGGAGCAGTGTATTAAGTTTAACAGCTGTATGGTTCAAAACGATTGAACATATTGCACATTTACATCCACTTCACTGTTAAATAAACACATTTTCTGAATGTGCCTTGTAATTTGGGGGTTTGCCAGAAACTTCCCTCTAGAAAGATACATGGGATTATGTAAATGAGTTGTGAAGCTGATATTTGAGATGTATTTTTCTGGTTTAGAAATCTTGTGTAACAGCTCCTCCCTGTGGCACAGGCCTTACAGTACATTCTAACTCAGTCTAACTTGTGTATGGAGAGCTACACCCTTTGGAATGTGCCAACTGTATTTAACCTCTGTTGGGGTGAAAGAGTGTACTTTATAGATGTACATAAGATTAAATTACCTGTCGTTATAAAACATGATCTTGTTCTTATTTCTATCCAGGTCGCAAATGTCACAAGCTGTCCAAAATTATGTGAAATCACTAAATTGGGGTCACCGAGTACAGTTGCAGGACAAGTGAGTCTAATTTTCCATCTTGTAAGCCAGTCACAGATTATTTTTTTCATTCTTTTAATTGTTTTAATTTTGTTGAAAATGTTCGAGGGTTATGATTTGTTAAGCGCATTATTCTGTTAACTTTCCGTGCTTTTTATGTAATATGGCATGAATAGCAAATATTTTGATACAAATCCAAAATTGTATACATAGAATTGCAGCATATGACAAAGTGCAGTGTAGAGCGAACTAGTTTCAGATTTGCAGGGATCTACTTTTGAAATAATTAAAAGGTCTAAAAAAAACTTGCAAAACAAAAGTAACAGAAAATAATATTGCAGAAAATGTTAGAGTTAGAGTCTCCATAATTTTTTCAAGGCACCCCTCCAAAATAATTACCGAGCAGTCCCGTTTTATAAGTAGTCAAAAAAACGTAATAAGTATTTAGGTCAGGACAGAAATACTTATTTAGTTCTATGCAAAAATAATACACATAAATCCAAGGGAAACTAATATTTTTATATATTTTTTTTAAATTATATTTCTGTGAAAGAATAATTTACAGCTAACACACATTGTGCCCCCTGCATCCACACACTCTGTGCCCCCTGCATCCACACACTCAGCCCCCTCTGCAACTACAAACTCTGCATCCTAGCTCTGCCCCCTCTGCATCCTAGCTCTGCATCCTCGCTCTGCTCCCTCTGCATTCACGCTCTGTCCCCTCTGCATCCACGCTGTGCCCCCTCTGCACCCTCGCTCTGCCCCCTCAGCATCTTCGCTCTGCCCCCTCAGCATCTTCGCTCTGCCCCTCTGCATCCGCTCTGCCTCCTCTGCATCTTCCCTCTGCATCCTCGCTGTGCCCCCTCTGCATCTTCACTCTGCATCCCGCCGTGGCCAGGAAGAGAAAAAAACAAAATTAAAAAAAACGTACCAATCCGGCAGCACCTGGGACCCAGCATCCTCTCTCCTGCCGCTTCTCACTGAATATGTCGGCTGTGATGACTTCATGACCGACATTTAGTGAGAAGCGAGGAGGGAAGAGGATGCTGGGTCCCGGGTGCCACCGGATTGGTATGTTGTTTTTTTTTTTATTCTTTTGTTTTTCCCTCTTCCAGTCCACGGCACCCTTGTGACAGCGCCGCGGCACCCCTGGGAGCTGTGGCGCACAGTTTGGGAACCTAGGTGTTAGTGGATAACATAATTTGAAGGTAAAATTATGTTGTGTTATTGTTCCTAGAAGTAGATATTAGTTCTATTATAAGTTTTAATATATTCTTGGTTGCTTAACTTAGTTGTAGTGTGTGTGTGTGTGTGTGTTTACATCTCAACCACCCCCACTAATATTATATTTTCATTGCACACCACTGTTTCACTTCTTTGTATCTGTAGTATTTTTTTTATGCTGAAATGCAGTGGAAAGTCAAGGAAGACTCTGGTCTCTGCTCTTGCTAACACTGTCGGAACCAGTGACAAGGAGTGAAGTGATAATTCGGTGCCACCTCCTGCAGTCAGTGGAAGGTGTGGCATGATAACCCGGTGCCACCTCCTGCAGTCAGTGGAAGGAGTGACATGGTTACCAGGTGCCACCTACTAAAGTCAGTGGAAGAAGTGACGTGATAACCGGGTGCCACTTCCTACATTCAGTGGAAGGAGTGACATGGTTACCAGGTGCCACCTCCTACAGTCAGTGGAAGGAGTGACATGGTTACCAGGTGCCACCTACTAAAGTCAGTGGAAGTAGTGACGTGATAACCGGGTGCCACCTCCTACAGTCAGTGGAAGGAGTGACAAGGTTACCAGGTGCCACCTCCTACAGTCAGTGGCAGGAGTGACCTCATAACCAGGTGCCACCTTGTACATTCAGTGGAAGAAGTGACGTGATAACCGGGTACCACCTCCTACATTCAGTGGAAGGAGTGACATGTTTACCAGGTGCCACCTCCTACAGTCAGTGGAAGGAGTGACATGGTTACCAGGTGCCACCTCGTACAGTCAGTGGAAGGAGTGACGTGATAACCGGGTACCACCTCCTACATTCAGTGGAAGGAGTGACATGGTTACCAGGTGCCACCTCCTACAGTCAGTGGAAGGAGTGACATGGTTACCAGGTGCCACCTCGTACAGTCAGTGGAAGGAGTGACACGATAACTAGGTGCCATCTACAGTCACTGCAAGGAGGGACATGATAACCAGGTGCCACCTCCTATAATTACTTGAATGAACCCATTTAAATAATTTAATGAGTAGTAAGTTTTAGTGTACAGTAAAAATAGGTATTTTTTACATTTTAATTTAGAATATTTTATGTATGGTGCTCCAAATTATGGAATATTTTTTTTTTTTGTAGAACCATAAGACCCAAGCATCCCACATAATAGAGCCTATAATAGTACTAATTGCACTAACTGGACAGCACAGCACTACATCATTATTTGTTCAATCCAAATGTACCAGTGGCATTCATTTGCTCATTACAAGAGGTGGATTTTAAATGTGCAGAGTAGCAAAGTTCTCCCCTACTCATTTCATGTTAGAATTACATGTATTTTTTCTGCTGCCTCAACAGGAAGGTGAAATATTTTAACTTGAAGGCCAGTCTTGTAGATGACCACACCGTACATGGACTAACAAATGCTGGAAAAGAGGTTTGTTTCTGTGACTGAAAGCAAAAGTTAATGTATTATTACTATTACGTACCTGTACATAAATGTAAGGTCAACAGTATTGTTCCTTTCCATACTAGTAGTTCAGTAGTAATCATTGTATGCCAATAGAGTGTATTGGTGAATGCATTCCCTACTGGAAATTATTGGAACATTATGAGTCATAGAGAAGTTCTGGGATGATATAAAAGTCAGAGGCTGTAGGTAGAGTGCTTTCATACAGATTACAGTGATCAAGGGGACTTCTAATATCAGTAGTAATTCACAGTCTGCTTGAATTATTCCTTATAAATTTTCCTAATGAACATTGAAGTGATGACATCTGAACTTACTGATTTTAAGTGACATAACTCATATATACCAATATTATAACAGTGATATCAGATAATCTGAGTAGAAGCTTCTATTTTTTATGAAAATGGCTGATTGTAGCCCAGGTCAGCATGTTAGTGCATCCACATAAACAGGTAGAGTAATGCATTTATTCAGGTGTTCCTACTAATCACCTTTCTCACTTGGACTATACAAAATGCTACTGCAATAATGACAGTATTTGTTGTTGTTCTTCCTCTATAACTTGTCCCGCTTGTCTGAAGACTATTATCTAGCTTCCTGTCCATCTTAGAATAAACATTCTTTGGAGAGGACGTTTACTATTATATCGGTAAAACTTTCTTTAAAATTAAAAAAAGAGAGAGAGAGAGCGTAAAATGTAAGTGGAAAGGATTGCTGCTGCTTGCTGTTGGCGATGAATTGTTCTTTAAATGTAAAAGTCCCTGTACATTATGCTTTTTTTTTTTCATTGTTTAGCCGTGAAAGGGTTAATCTGTCGTTATAACCTTTCACCTTGTATGCTCTTAGGTTGGTTACCTTTCAGTTACTTTTAGTGTCGCCATTTACTTTCCTAAAGTAAATGTAGGCTTTTGTTATCATTAATGCCTTGTAAAATAATTTGGCAAAATACAAGGGTATTGGTTACTCTGCTGTAAAAGACCTGGGGGTAAATGTATCAAGCTGAGAGTTTTCCGGAGGGTTTGAAAAATTGGAGATGTTGCCTATAGCAACCAATCAGATTCTAGCTATCATTTTGTAGAATGTACTAAATAAATGATTGGTTTTTCAAACCCGCCGGAAAACTCTCAGCTTGATACTTTTACCTCCTGATTTCCCTGCGTGTACGTACAGTGCTCCCTTCTATGCGGCCACTTTACAACACAGACTAAAGCAGGCAGTGTAATGCCATGCAAAAGGTTGCATGTACTGGGATAAGCACAGCCAATTACACTTTTTGCTAAAAGAATATACATGGTGGTAAGTGAGGATATGTTTTTAAAGGGGGCACAGTATGTTATTATTTAATTAGCTTGGCAGGTTTCAGTGGAACCAGTGCCGCTAGTGACCAGCAATATAACAAAATGGTGCAATACTTACCAGGTTTTCTAAATAGCATTTGAATAGAGTGTACCCTTTTTTTTTTATAAAAAATAAAAAAATGTATTGAGAGGTGTGCCAATCATAGCAAATATATCCAGTGTTAAATGTACACAAAATCCCTAATGACAGTTATTAGCACTGTAGTAAGCCATAGATCACCTAAAGTCATTTTAGAGCACTAACGATAAAGGAGAGATTGAAAACAAGTCTAGTGATAAGAGTCCAGGAGGACAACCGGTTGAGGGAGTAAGACTATTACATGTGGAAGGGTAACCTCAAGTTAAAATACCAAGCACAGGGTTCCCAAACTTTACAACAGGAAGCGGATGAGTTATTCAGGGGACAGGTCATATCTTTCACGTGGCAGACTTACAAATCTTTATCAAGACTGCTTGGAAAGATGGGGGATAGGAGGTTTGTCGTTACCAACCAGTTGACATTTAGCAGCAGATATGTTGCAGCAAATACGTTTGCTTCAATGCCAGGTAGTAGAAGTAATGGAGAGGGGAAGAGGAAAATATTTTGGGGAGTGTTGGGATATTTTTTTTTTAATTAAATTGTGCAGTGAAACAATATGGTCCTGGGTTCGAGGTGGATTTCAAAGATTTAGTGGTTTCTAGAAAGTCGAGTAGAAATCCTGAAACCCATTGAACGTTTTACTAGGGTCCATGTTACAATAGATCATTTTATATATACAGGAGTGTTTCATTAAGCTAAAAGTGTCATTTCATATATACTATTTTTTAAATAGTTAAGGAAAGTAACGTGCAATATGGAACCACGGTGGTGTGTGTGTGGTCAAGCCCATGGACTGTCTACCTGGGTACTTTTGTGACACCGTTGCCATTGTTAGTACTGAGTATTTGGTCCATAGAATAACTAATTGTCTTTTTTCCCCCATATGACAGACAGTAGTGACTGCTAACAACATAGTCCTAGCTACAGGAGGAAGACCAAAATATCCTAAAAACGTAAGAAAGCTGGCATGTGCCTACTTAATTTCTTACGTTTTGTATTGTCAAGCACCTGTTACAATAATCCTGTGCCATGTTTCTGCTATATTGTGGCTTTGCATGTTTATTAATTGCAGAACATACATTTTGGAAACAAATATACTGTAGAGCATTTTTTAGATTGTTTGAAAATGAGCATTTGTAATAATGACTGCTACTAAGTAATATGCCAATGTTACAGGATAATATTAACCTGTGTGTTATCAGCTGGATGTTTCAAATAAGTGTGTGCTGGTTTTTTTGTGACCAAATAAAAATCTGCTTGTGTTGGAGAGATGCATGAAAGTGGTACGGGAAGTGCTCCTTTCCTCAATGGTATCTGGTGAAGTATTGGGATTTACTACAGGCCAGTCTAAGGGGCCTATGTATTAGAAGAGGGAGACGTTGAAAACTCAACTTCTTCCATATTTTTTTTTATAGACTTGTGTTTATTACTGTAGTGATTATTCTGGCATTCCTTTTGCTTTGCTCTTTCACATTCTAGTTTGATGAAGTTTGCCTATTTACTACAATGGAGCGTATTATTAAAGGTGGTGTACCTAGTCTAGGTATATCTATGTCAGGAGTTAAATTAAAAACCCCACTTCACACCTCCTTATGATCCCCATCCCCTATAACAATAATTTTTTTTGCACTTATCCATCCAGCGATCCAGTGCTGGTCAAGTTATGTACTGTCAATGTATATCACTCATCTCCCTGCTCCAGGAGTTAGTGGATCTGAAATTCCATGCAGGTTTCCTGCCTTTATAATACACTAGATGTCATAGTACATGTTATTCCTAGGTTCTACTATCATGTCCTGAGAAATATAGCACCATACATTGTATTAGAGGAGCAGGAGAACTGCAGAACCTTGAGTTATGTTTCCAGGCTGGAGGAAGTGTACAGTGTCTGTGATTGGCTCAATCAGTGCTGGATACTTTAGATAAGTGTGTTAAAAAACAAAATAAAGTAAACTTTACTGGGGACCATGAAGGGGGTGGTGGCGAGGGAAATTTTGTAATTTAACAAGAGAACTTTTTTAATGATTAGCATAGGTAGGCTTGTGTTTATTCAAAGCAGTTTTACTTTTCTTTACTGTTGTTTGCTCAACTGCATCTGCTTGAGGTTTGTTCCAAGATTCTACTATTTTTTCAGTAAAATTATATTTTGTAACCTTTCTTTTAAAGTTTCTCACCTACCAGTTCTTAACCCCATCCTCTTTTCCTGGAATATAATTTTTCAGGAGAATAAACGTTAAGGTAATTTGAATGTTTCAGTCATATGTTTTCCTGTACCAGATAGTAAATCGGACTTGTTTAATCTCCCTCCATTGTCTCAAAAATATGTGTTTATAATGTTGTTTTGTTGTCTCCAAAAAGAGAAAAAGTACCAGCTGATGTTATTATTTTAGTTGTATATAGTGTTGAAGTCTATGACTTTGTGAGCTCCACGTATAGAAAATCTTCAGTGAGCTTTACTCCTTATGATGTCATCACCCCACTCCATTTATCTCAGGTTGCCTCGGGTGTAGACTTGACGATTTCCTGTGTACTCATAATTATAAATATGTTGCTCTATTAGCAACATAGTAGCAAATTAATTTATTTCATATATATTCCTCATTATCGTCAATTTTGTCTTTCGGAATTTGGTGGTAAAATACAGTCACATATTTGTCTTTGTACATTTTGAAGCATTTTTAACACTACTCCTCGCTTCAGAATATGCTCCAGTATAAGGTGGTTCAGCAAACTCAGTTTTCATTCCTATGTGACAATGACAGGTTACCTTGCAGTTTATAATACTTTTCATATATTTTTTTGCTTTAATTCACTTTTACACATCTTCTGTCAAACAGATAAATATACAGCAAAAACATTGCATTGAGATGCAATTAATGTCATTTTGTTGCTGGAATATCTTTACTAGCAAATGCATGCAACAAGCATGGTAGCTGGTAATAATTTGGTATGTGTGTTTCTCTGCGTGTTAGATTCCTGGTGCAGTGGAACATGGTATTACAAGTGATGATCTGTTTTGGCTGAAGGAATCTCCCGGGAAGACGTACGTAATCTGTGCTTTTCTCAGTCTGAATTAGTTTTTTCCCGCATTTCTTGCCCTGTCTTCTTTACTGCAGTATAAAGTGTGTGACTTTTAACATACAAGTGAAGGTTATTGTGCAAACATCATATATTCAGATTAATTATTATATATTAGCTGAATTATTCCTAGATCCTTAATTAGATCCTATTTTTTACTTTCATAGAATATAATGTTCTTGATGTAGCTGTGAAGTAGCGCAGACAAAGTATTTTAGTATATTACAGTGCCTGCTTCATACTGTCCACCTAATTCACAGCCCTAAACTGGCATAATGACAAATTATGGAATTAAACATTTCTAATATATTTTTGTGCATAGAATATAACTGGTGTAGTGTTATGAAGAGGGATCACTATAAATATATTGATTATTGTTAAATCAAGGGACTGCACGTGTATATTTCATTTGTCCACTAGATGGCAGCAAGTGCACGTACTTCATTTGTAACCATTGGCACTTAAGTCCACAGTGATTAAAGCAGTAAGGCTGGTATGCTAGTGTTATGCCTGTTTATCAAATGTGTAGCCATCTTATGTATAGCAGATTTGGCATGAAAACATAGACAAGATCTGTTATTGATTTGCAATAGTAGTTATTTAAAGTTGTTGCAGTAAAATATAATTAAACAGTATGTTACAATAAAATTAATTTAACAAACATTTAGCCAATATGGTCACGTGTTCCACCTTTAATGTGCATACTGATAATATAGCACTTTCTCTGTTTATTTTGTATACAAATATAGTTTCTATTTCCTCAGTGCTTAAGGTCTTTTTAATTATGGTATCTGCATAATGAATCCTGTTTAATTGTCTTTGCATGTGTTCTGTACATGACTGACTTTTTTTTTTTTAGTGCTTGTGAGACAGTATTTTGACAGATAACCTGAGAAGTAAAAACCAACATTAAATAATGTTAATATTTTAAATAATGTAAATATTTAAAACAACAGGAACAATTTAATACCTATTTGCATTAATTTAGTTTTTGTTTTCCTACCCTTTTAGATTATAATCTGTCATGATCAGGGTTATCTGTAACCTGTATAAATGTAAATCTCTTTATATGTGTACGTCGCAATATGTAATTTCCCCAACTGTACAGTTGTGTTGTGTACAATAATAATAATGACAACATATTTGTGCTTTTCTATTTGGTCCACATACAATTATGTTTCCTCACTGTTGTTTCCAGTTTACTGTGTATATGTACATATTGTACACGGAAAGGGCTTTAAAGAAAGGTTCATTTTCTTGATAAACCCTCTTGGAAGCTGCGCCCTCATTACCAAGTGTCCGTGTAATCAATCTGTTCTGTACCTGTTGCATCTCAGTGCTAGAATGTTTACCATAGAGCAGGGGCCTGTGGCTGTTCCTCCGGCTTTAAAATGCGACATTTGTCCTACAAGCTCCACTTAGGGTTTTTACGTGTTTACAATGTGTCAGAGTCCTCAGAAATTCTCCTGACATGATTAATGTGAGGAAGCTGCTTAAAAAAACCCTGTATTCTACTAATACATATCAGCGAAAATGCTGCTTTTGTCCAGATACAGTTAATGCAAGTTGTAACAGTGTAATATAGGAGTCTAATGTTTACATGTTGCATTCCAGAGCCTTAGTCAAAATAAGCCTTGAGGGGCTACTGTAGCATTTCTGTACATTATCAGCCTCTATTTCAACAGCTGGGAGAGAGAGCTGCTCAGATGGAGTTTGAAACCTGACTCATTGATCTGAGAAATAGATATATGTGTGTGTGTGTTCTGGACCCATGTATCAGAAGGTGCAATCCTCTGCGTTCACATGCCAACTTCAAAACAATGTTTTGTTTTTTTTATTAATACTTTTATTTATATTTAAAATATATAAAAATAACTCTCTCTCGTTTACCCTTTCAAGCTGCACAGAAGACTCCTTGACAAATTACAGTTCCTAAGACACAGTGATGAATATTTTCTGCTCCCATTCTAAAATTTGGTATATAAAGTGTACACATTCCTCTATGACAGAGGAATCGAGCAGAATTCCTGTTTAATTTTTTTGTGTAATCCCTTAACACCACCGCTGTTTCTAATTGTTTGAACAGCTAGAAGTCTACTAGAAAAACATTATTGGAATCTTACTGTAAAAGCTATTAAACACATGTTGCCGAGACATGCAAGTGGGTGTCATTTGATGAGTATTTTTGGGTTTAATTTGTAAAGTGTCATTTTATGTACATTCTTATACGGGTTGTTTGTGTGACAGGGTTTTCTTACATGCGTTGAGGAACCTTTATTAAAACTGGTGTAAAGGATTAAAGGTGTTCTGGATCATAGCAGCCAGTGAGATGTGTGCTTTCATCTAAAAAGAGCACAGGTGTGTGTGTGTGTGTGTGTGTGTGTGTGTGTGTGTGTATATATCAGTTTGTTTACACTTTAGTTGCATTATTGCTTTATATGTCTGCACAACATTTATTAATAGGTATATGTTTTGGGTTGTTATATCGACAGTGTTTGTACGCCCACGCTTTACCCGCTACATCACCCTGCTTATTCTACTGATGACATGATAGTGTGGGAGCGTTTTCTTCAGCTATTACAGGCTGGAAGGGTTTCTCGGCTACAAGCTGCACATATCTTTGTATTTGCATCAAAGCAGGTGTAAGGCATGTCCAATAGTTCACTCACTGTAAATGTTAGGTGAATTGGGTATTTGCCATCACGATGTCCCTGAGCAAAGTTGTAAGGAGAAATGTTGGATCAAAATGGATTAAAACACCTTCTTTTCAACATAGTTGTCTGATTAAAATCCTTGAGCGCTGCCTCACTAGGATATATATATATATATATATATATATTATTATTATTATTATTATTATTATTATTATTATCATTTATTTGTTAGGCGCCACAAGGTTTCCGCAGCGCCGTACATAATACAAACAGGAGACCATACAGGGTGGCATAGTACAGAGCAACAAACACAAAGTACCAATACTTCAGAACTCCGGGCAGACATATGAGCGAAGATGGAGTAGAAGAACAGGTATGGAGACAGGAGGGGAGAGGGGCCCTGCTCATACGAGCTCACATCCTAAGGGAGGGTGGACAAACAGGCACAGAAGGGAGCCATTAAAGTAAGGGAGAGAAAGGCGGGGCTGGTGGAGAGAGGGGAGAACGAGAGAAGGATGTTTGCGAAGGTGCAACAAGGTAAGGGTTAAGTGGATTGTTGGTAGGCTTTGAGGAACAGGTGAGTTTTGAGTGCCTGTTTGAAGGAGCACAGACTGGGTAAGAGACAGATGGAGCGAGGGAGGTCGTTCCAGTGGAGGGGAGCAGCTCGGGAGAAGTCTTGGATTCTAGAGTGGGAAGAGGTGATCAGAGTGGAGGAGAGGCGATGGTCATTGGCCGAGCACAGGGAGCGGGCAGGGGTGTGAATGGTGAGGAGGTTGGAGATAGATAAATAGAGATATATATATATATATATATGATTAGTTCATCTTAAAATTGTTTTAAAGAGACATTTCCACCCCCGTTACTAGCAGGACTGTAGGGGTCTGATCGGCCTGGCAACTCTCGGGCCAATGCAAACGCGGCCATGTTGGTTTCTAACACAGAAGCTGGTTGCACAGAGCTGCAGCCACAGCATTGTTTGCCTATGAATTCTCCTGACTTGTCAACACCAGTAGATGCTAATATTGTATTTATTAAAGCTGAGTAGAATACTACACCTTAATAACTGAAGTGTTACTAAACTAAATATTCCCAAGATGCTGCCTATACAATCCCTTTGCTGATAGCATACACTTTAAATATCTTCTTAGGAAGGCAGAATCACCAGTGCACCATGTCTGGGACAGTGCACACCACCAGAAAACAAAGCACTTTGCCCTCATGATTATACCAGCATCGTCTCCATTCCTGTGCCACCATGACAAGCCATATAATTATGCCAGCATTGTACCCCAGAATCGGTGGTAGTCAGTATAACGATACTGACAACACCGACTGAGAAGAGGCCAACATGATTACACCACGACAGGCTGATAACACTGACAGGTTGAAAACGACACTTGAAACAGCTCCGATGAGGAAACATCCCGGCAGACTACAATGACGTCAGTTTCAAGTTCCCCACTGTCATTCATTGCTAATTTAAGGAGGCGCTGGCTATACATTGCTCTTTACAAAGCCTACACCATTGTACAGCCCGTCGCCTCCTTAAATTAGCAGTAAATGATAGCGGGGAAGTTGAAACTGACGTCATTGTAGTCTGCCAAGATGTTCCTTCATCAGAGCTGTTTCAAATTTAGTTTTCAAGCTGTTGGTGTTATCAGCCTGTCGTGGATTACACCTTCGGTGTTGTCAGTATCGTTATAAGGTACCCCACCCCCCAGAATACCCCAGCACTGTGCACCAGCATTATGTGTCAGGTAATGAGCTGCATACTGTAAATTATATGGATATAAGAAGTCACAGTGGCGTTCTGTGGTCATATAAAACCACAAGGATGCATGCCAAGTGCAGGTGAACCTCCTTGATCCAATTACAGACTGCAAAAGAGAGTGAGTTTGCCTCTCAATATCTGATGCATCTCACAGCTCTCAGAGATTGTGCCACAAGATGGGCTGGCTGGGCTGGGGGACAGCTGCCCCTCCGGGACGGTCACATGGCCAGGTTACCTTGGGCTGGGTCACTGGGCTGCCATCCAGCCCCTGGTGGAAAGGGACCCCCTGAAAATTGTTAGAGTCCATAAGTTGTGCACCCTGGTTCTAAGTAACCGGTATGCTCTGTGATTGACAAAGGATGTGAGGCCTGGTCAGTCTTACAACAATAAAATTATTGGAGACCATTATGATACAGTTTTCTTTGCTCTTCATGTATAAGCACCACCCAGATTGTGAGATCTCATCATTACAGCTTCTAGTCAGGTGAGACTGAACTTATCCATGTAAAAAGTCTGTGTATGAAATATCTATTTATTACTTTCACATATATTGAATAGGTGGAAGATTTAAACAAGTGCTGTAATTTTCCCTACAAATAGAAAATATGAATTAACTAATGTTCTGGTTTATTCTATATATACAATCTAAAATGCTAAGATCTAGATCCCAGATGCCCAACTGTGTTGTTTGTATGTTAGCTCCGGAGATTCATTCTTTTATTTATTGTTTCATTTATTAACAGGTTTGTTTTTTATAGCGCCTACAAATTCCGCTTTACATCCAATATTTGTTCATTCCCATCAATCCCTGCACCAGTGGCACTTACCATCTATATTCCTCACCACACATACTAGGGTCAATGTTTTTAATTCGTACAAATTGTCTCTTGCTTCCTACACATATTTTGTAAGTGGTTTGGTATATGTGCATCCAATTTTATAGAATTTGAGAAAATGAATAATTCAAATTAAACACAAATAAGTGAAGCCTTTTGCTGTTTCAACCTTGACATATATTTGCAGCCATTAAATTCATTGCCTGCAGGTCAGGAGAATTGAACATTTACAATTACATTTATCATATGTGAAAACTTAACTTTCAATAGAATTTAAAAGCTAAATATATATACTATATAGTACTGTTTCTCCCAGAATGTGTTACTTAGTTGTTTATGACTTTAGGCTATTATTGCTATTGGCGAGGGACTACCTATTTCTACATCAGCGTACACTATAGTACATATAGGATCTCACGGTAAATGGAAATCTGTAGATAGAATCCTGTGGCTTTTGTGTAATCGTACTTAACTAATGCCAGGCATTGATAATATGACACACACAGGCCCCTGAACATTGCTATGATTTGTCTGCATCTTCAGACCTGTGTCCTTGTGCTGCTTCCAAACCACACATTACCCCGTTGCCAGGCCATTATTTTCAGGGGGTGAGCAAGCCTCTGACTGCACAGCTCTTCCTTCTTAAGATATGTAAATCCAGGTCTGATCCCCTGAGCCCTGCTGGAATACAAGATAAACCTAGCTATACAATAGCTGGGCAGTTGTAAGCTAGAGCTGTCTGAGTAAGCTTCACTTGTTGCACTCCAGACAATTACCCCAGGCACATTCCTGTCACCTGTAGCTCATAAGATCTACCAACCTACATTTGGCCCCAGCAGCTTCTCTAGCCTCATTTGCAGAGATATAATGCTTGTTTTCTTAAAAGGAATTATATTATTAGTACCAACAAGGATTTCTAGTGACGTCGGAATAAAACATTCTAACATTATTCTGATGCCTCCCAAAGGTGCAATGATCTCCTGTGACTAGACCACCCACATCTCATGTCTCTGAAGCTGATACCTAATCACCCCAGCAACCTCTCACAATTAATATGAAGGACCTTTTAAAGAGTGAAAGCTTTTCACAGTATTTTAACAGCGGGGAGGGGTTGGTTGACGGTTGTGCAAATATGTTCCGTAAACGGGTGGTAATATGGTAACCTTTGGGAGGTTAAGAGGGTGGTAGAGGAGTATTATAAGCTTGTCTGAAGAGATGGGTTTTCAGAGAACGCTTGAAGGTTTGAAGACTAGAGGAAAGTCTTATCGTGCGATGGAGGGAATTTCACAAAGTGGGTGTAGCCCGAAAAAAATCCTTTAACCGAGAATGGGAGAAAGTAATGAGAGTGGAATCGAGACGCAGATCTTGTTCAAAACTGAGGTGTCGAGTTGGGAGATATTTTGAGACAAGTGAGGAGATGTATGTTGGTGCAATTTTGTTGATGGCCTTGTATGTTTTATGCTCAAGGGAGACCCTCAGTCAGTATTTACACTGGCTTATCAGGGCGCGGAGTCTAACAGTCTCTCAGGTCTTCACCAAGAACCGCCGCAAGGCGGGATGGGCTTGGCTACTGGGAAACTGCAGGTTGCGGCCTCTGGGAAGCCTACTAACATGGGAGACAGATAGGAGAAGTGGTGATACAGTATAAGAACGGTACCTGCGGGAGGTTCAGGAGGTATGTGTGGAATTGCAGAGTAGTCTGTAAGAAGCCTGTTCTGGTACACAATAGCAGAAGTCAGCCGTGCAGGGGATCTAGAGAATCAGCGCAAGGAAAACACACGTGGAGAGTCAGGAACTGTAACCTGAGTACCACCGTCAGAAATGATTTCATCAGGGCATGCATTTAACCGGAAAATCTCTTTAATGAAAAGTTGGGCTAGAGAAGGGACCGATGGAAGAGCTTTTAAGGGTATTAAGTGAGCTGTTCGGAAGAGGCAGTCCATGGATACCCAGACCACTGAATATCCTTTGGATTGGGAAAGGTCGGTGATAAAATCCAATGATAAATGGCTCCATAGGCGGTCGGGCACAGGAAAGGGGTGTAGGAACCCGTACGGGCTTTCTCTAGGATATTTATTTTGTGCACAGAGGGTGCAAGAAGAGACATATTGATGGATATCAAAGGGTAAGGTTGGCCACCAGTACTGGCGGAGGATGAACTCCTTGGTTTTCTTGATGCCAGCGTGGCCCGTGAAACGAGAGGCATGGCCCATTTTAGAAGACTACCACGAAGGTGGAGGGGTACGAAGGTCGCGAGAAAAACAGGGACCATCTTGCTTGCCGTGGGTTTAAACAAGTAGCTGATTGGAGATACCGCAGGTTTTTGTGGTCAGTAAAGATAGTTATGGGGAAGAAAGCTCCTTCCAGAAGATATCTCCATTCTTCTAAAGGTAGTTTAATGGAGAGTAGCTCTTGGTCTCCGATATCATAATTCCTCTCTGCACAATCCCAAGGACGGTGAGGAGGTTGGACACTTGGAAGCTTCTCGTTCACAAAATATATCCGCAAAGGTGGCATATTGGGTCGGGATATTCAGAGAAGGAGAATTAAAACACAAGGAGTCGGAGGAAGCGGTGATACAGTATAAGAATGGTATCTGCGGGGGGTTCAGGAGGTATGTGTGTTATTGCAGAGTAGTTTGTAAGAAGCCTGTTCTAGTACACAATAGCAGAAGTCAGCCGTGCAGGGGATCTAGAGAATCAGCGCAAGGCAAACACACGTGGAGAGCCAGGAATCAGGAACTTGTGTCAGAACAACAGGGGAAGGACGGGTTTATACAGTGGGAGGACGGGTTTCAAATTCCCCACCGGAGGGTCTAGTGAGTGGGATTGCCGGAAGTGATGGGCGACAGGCAGAGTGGTGGAGTGCGATGCAGGTAAGTGTTACAGTATATTAGTAGAAGAATTTTATTTTGGATTCTTTGAAAAACAGGCAACCAATGTAGAGACTGACAGAGTGACTCAGCAGATGAAAAACGATTTGCAAGGAAAATTAATCTAGCTGCTGCGTGCAAAATAGATTGTAGGGACTCGAGTCTGATTTTGAGAAGACCAGTAAGGAGGGAATTAAAATAGTCTGTGCTAGAGATGTGCATGAATTAAAGTTTTTGCTGTGTCTTGTGTGAGACACGAAACGTATTCTGCAAATGTTTTTTGATGTATGAAGCATGATGTAAATATAGAGTTGATGTGGGGAACAAAGGATAGTTGCGAGTCAAGGATTACACCTAGGCAGCGAACTTCGTGGGGTGCGATTAATGGTCATGCTGTTAACAAAAATAGAAATGTCATGCAGGAATTTGAGAGCCAGATTGCTGTAACTGCAATTTTTCAAGCCAAGTGTGGCTAACTTAAAAAGAACCAAGCTAAAACATGTGAGTTCCAGAATCAACCTGTATGTGGCCAGAACAACTGAATGGATCAATAGATATCACAAAGTGAGACTGTTTGTTTTACAAGGTTCTTGTAGAGACAGTTGGATCTGCACACACATTAATTCCAAATTTATAAAAGTGAAAAAAAATTGCAGTGCATACAGAATACCGCCTTATGTTTGAAAGTGTAGAACATAAAAAAAAAAAATATTGCTTTAAGTAAGGTGTTTAACTATTCATCCTCTACTGAGAACATCTTGTACTGTGTTCCAGGCACTCATTTATAGTAAATTTCACTTTTGCAACTTGTCAATCATATGATTTTTATTGCGGCATTAAGTGAGAGCTGAATTCTGCACCATGTGAGGATCCTTTCTTCCAGATTGCACACTGTCATTTTATGAGCTTGGAAGGCGTTCTGTTTACGATTTCCTCTAATATCTCTAATCTTTTAATCGCACAATAATTAGGATATTTTTGAGGTGTGGTATTTATGTGACAGCTTGCAATAAAAAAACAAAACCAAAAACACTTTTTTCTGTTTATTCTCTTGACAGATTGGTAGTTGGAGCCAGCTGTATCCTTTTACATCAGACTCGCTTGTTCTCCCTTCCCATAAACTTCATACTCTTCTCTTGTAATGATCCTATCACTGAGTAATATAAGCAGTCTTACATTTCAGGAATTGGAATAATTACAAAAGAGTTAAGGATAAATGGTTTTTGTGCAAGTGATGCTGGGATTTGGTCATTATTGATAGATATTATAGCACACTGCACTGACATGGACATTGGAGTTTGTATGTTCTCCCTGTGTTTGCGTGGGTTTCCTCTGGGTGCTCCGGTTTCCTCCCACACTCCAAAAACATACTAGTAGGTTAATTGGCTGCTATCAAAATTGACCCTAGTCTGTGTGTGTATGTTAGGGAATTTAGACTGTAAGCCCCAATGGGGCAGGGACTGATGTGAGTGAGTTCTCTGTACAGCGCTGCGGAATCAGTGGCGCTATATAAATAAATAGTGATGATGATAACTACAACAAGTAAAGCAGCTGCTGATGGATCTACCTGTCCTTTAGGACACAGAAGGGTATATTTACTAAGCGGCGATTCCAACGAACCACCGATTCTCACTGCTTTGCTATCATTTTTAAATTAATTTAAATTTATAAAGACAACGCCCATCAGGTCTTGTCCTTAATGAAATTGCAGTTTTAAGAAAATGCACTAGAGTATATTGTAAGTATGTTTGACGGTCACAACCACTACACTAGGCTTCTTACAGGCTACAGATTGGTGGTTTAGCTGGGGGTCGTTCCTTGTGGTCACCAGGAATATGTGTGAGCCCTCCCTCACCCTTTGATTTATTATTCATATTAGCAACCAGCACTAGTGTATGATGTAGTTTTGTTATGCTCCACCTTCCAGTCTCAAAGGCAGTAATCTCCAAATGCTATTAAAAATCATAGTAAAAAACAATTGGTAACAATTGCTGCAGCCTGTGACAGAATATCGCATTGCCTGCTCCATCTTTCCACTCTCTTACTGCACACATTGCATACATCATCATCATCATTTATTTATATAGCGCCAACATATTCCGTAGCGCTTTACAATTGGGGACAGACATAGTAAACTAATAAAGAAACTGGGTAAAACAGACAAAGAGGGGAGAAGGCCCTGCTCGCAAGCTTACAATCTATGGGACTGTGATAACAGTGACGGAAAAGAATTCTCCATAACCTAACCTTTCTCAGATGTCTCATTGGAGTGTGCAGGGTTCTTGTCTGGATTGGGACTGGATGCCACCGTCATGGTGAGAAGTATATCTCTCAGAGGGTTCGATCAGGTATGTACCTTCATTGTCCCTAAACATCTGCTGCTGAAACATTCTGTATGAAAATATGTTATTGAATTTGAATTATGTGGCAAATGATTCCTCTGTTCAACATATATTTTGATACCTTTCCTTATTACAGCAAATGGCTGCTCTAGTGACAGATTATATGGAGTCATATGGCACAAAGTTCTTGAGGAAAAGCATTCCATCCCGTGTAGAAAAACTAGAGAGTGGAAAACTACAGGTGACCTGGAAAAACGTGGATTCTGATAAAGAAGGGGTGGACATATATGACACGGTCATGTGGGCTATTGGTAAGTTGAGTTATACTTTATAGAACAGACACATCCTATATTAACAAACTAAAAAATATCTTGGTTTTCAGAAAATGAGTCAATGTGTATGAATGAAAACTTTCTAAAGTCACACTTGCTGGAGTGAGGTCAAGCCACTGTGTATAACCATTAATTCACATAGGAATTATAAACCCTTTAGATTTGAAAGATCTGTGCATTTTACTCTTGGATGGAGTAAAACGCCACACCCCAGGTAAGTAGACTTCTGGGATAGGTCTTATATTATGATATTCCAAAACAATTTTTGCGTTTTGGGTGGAGTTATCATTTAATTGTACATCTGCCCTGGAAACTGTGTGGTAGGGTCCATCATCATTCATTTATATAGCGCCACTAATTCCACAGCACTGTACAGAGAACTCATTCACATCAGTCCCTGCCCCATTGGAGCTTACAGTCTAAATTCCCTAATATAGACACACACTCACACAGACAGACAGAGAGAGAGTAAGGTCAATTTTTGATAGCAGCCAATTAATTTACCAGTATGTTTTTGGAGTGTGGGAGGAAACCCTTACAAACACAGGGAGAACATACAAACGCCACACAGATAAGGCCATGGTCGGGAATCGAACTCATGACCCCAGTGCTGTGAGACAGAAGTGCTAACCACTAGGCCACTGTGCTGCCCGCTCATGGTAATAGATGCAAACATGCAGAGATGTAAGACCCTTTAAGTATGGCATATTTTCCCTCTTTGAAGATGTAATTTAACAGCTGCATTAATTGCACTTCCCATCCACAACCTTCTCTTCAGCAAATTGTGAGCGCTGCAGCCAGGGTAATCTGCTTCACCAGCTGCACATCTCCTCTGCCCCACTCTGCTGGTTCCCGGTTTCTTTCAGGATAAAATCCAAATCCCTTCAGCACCTTTAATACATCTCTGCAGGACAACTCTAGAGCTGCCCCTTTTTCTCTGTAAATCTGCCTTGCAGACTGTTCTCCACTTGGCGTTGCTAAAGGCTCCAGTGTGAAATCTGCAACTACCACCCTCATTGTTGGCAGAGAGGAGGGGGCAGCAAGGAGTATGGGTAGAGATGTAGAGGGAACCATTTAGTAATTCTATAAAAATAATAAATTCTCAAGTCACAGGTGTCTTTAATCGGTACAAGTCCATACTGACTCAAGTAACCTTACTCGTTATTCCATGTTTTTCTGTATACAGTAGTTGCCTGTATATTAGTGATAAGATAGCAACTTGCATCGCCAAGCAGTGCAAATCCATTCAATATGTATATAGTATTTGTTCAGTTTCATTGCATGAAAACAGACATGCTTTTGGATAAATGGCCTGCATTTATTCCTTTTAAAAGTCCACCTTTTAAGATTAGATGCATGCAATGTATAATCTGGTTAATTGTTGTAAAGTTGGGTATGATTCACTGAGCTTCTTTCTCTGCATGAGCACACCCACACCAGGTGCCTCAGATAAAGCACTGGAACTATAGCAGTTTTAGGATTTCCTGCCTACAGATGTGCCACTTAATGGGCTGGCTGAAAAAAAAAAAATCCCATTTAGAAAGTTAATGCAATTTAGCTTGTGTGCTTAGTATACCTAGAGTATGGTTGTAAATTGCAAGTTACCTTGTACTGTACATACAGTATAAAACCAAAACTGTCTATTCTACCAGTATTACTCTTTAAATATAAATGTCCTAAATTGCATGCTAGAGTGCGGAATTAGGTCGACTGTGGCACTCGGACTGGTTTTCAACTGGTAAAAATTGGTGGATGATATGGGAAAGCGTGCATAGACGAGAACGCAAAATTGCAAATAAGTAAATATAATCGGGTTGTTTTCCACCTTCAGTAAGACTAAATAAACTTTACTATGGTAATTCTATATTTCTTATGTGATGTGCTCATCTACAGGCGCATTGGTGACATCTGTTCATCTTTACTCTCCGGACAACTACGACTTTTATTGTTGCAGTTTGCTGTAAATGTTATCACCACATCAATTAAACAAGAAAAGAGAGACATGTTCCTAGAGCCACGCTTTGATAAGTCCCATATGTTGCAGAATCTCTCCCTGCTCCCACGGGGATAGCTATTCTGCGTCCTTCCAGTGAGCCCTCTTAACCCTTGGTCCTAGTTAAAAACCTTACTACTTCCTGATCACTGAGTTAATAAGAAAACTATTATCACTGCGAGCATTTTGTCACACATTGTATATACATTTCAAGTTTATTTTCATTGAAGTCAAAAGGTTGTAGTTTTCTTTCTGTTTAAGAAAGGATAAAGGCTAGAGGTAAAATAAACAGTTTATTTGAGATGCAAAACATAGATAATAAGGATTAAAAAAAAAGTACACCGGATTGCAGGAGTGAACCACTAGTTGTGCCCATATACTTTTGAGTCAACAACAGAATGTCTTCATTGATCAGTGTTGTAAAGCCTAGCATGCATTATCTCATATTTTAGGACTACAGTCGCTCAATCATGAATAAAATTAGTGCATAAGAATATACAAAAAAAATTAAGTAAGCAATATACATAAATACAATACATAGATAAAATAATAAAAGTTCATAAATACTAACATTAAGGGAAGTTATGTTCCTGGGCGGTATTTGCAAAACAGTGGGTAATGCACAGCAACCAATCACAAATATGCTTTTATTACAACAGCTGCATTGGGCCCATGAAAGGAAATATCTAACAGGTAGCTATGGGGCGCCGTGCAATTGTGGTGTTTGCAGAAGTCATCTATGTTAGCCAGTAAGGGAAATGTAAAATGGTAACATGCTTTATTTACACTTTAATATACCTCACAACGCTGTAGTGTCAGAGGAGCCACCCAGCATGGCAGCATCATGCTCAGGGTATGAACCTGTAATTGTACCAGTTATCTCTATATTCTGATTACAGAGCCTAATGCATCTGCTTACAATTCATAAACAACATACTGTATTACTGATTACATAAGATCTAAAATCTAGTCTTTATATGTCAAAATAAATTGCAACCAGATGTATGAACTAGAAAGTATAGTTTGTTATTATCCTATAGTCCGCAGAGCTGTGCAATCAGATTTCTATTCGGGCAGCTCAAAAGAAACATAACAGTTTTTTGTAACCACAGTATATAAATTGGTCATTGAGTTTATTAAAATGTATTTTACTTTTAAAAAATGCTGGGATTTTTGTCTTGTGAGCTTGTTTTATTTTTGTTATCTTTATGGGGTTTAGATGAAATGGGAACAAAAATAACTATATTATCTTATTTGTGATGATAATGGGTCTTTGCTGTTACCAGCTTGTACCCTAAAAAAGAATGGGAAATTATGATGGTTGGAGGTGTTAAAACTTGATCTCTCTAAAGTGCATGAGTTATTTTAAGTGTATTTTGTTTTGTTTTTATGTAGCAATAAATAAATTCATAATCCAGACCGGTTAACACAAAGAGCTATGATATATTCTTCCAAACATCCGGAATAGAATTTAAATAGTAGGACATTAGATATAATTTAACCTTGCATAAAAATAAATAAATAAAAAGTAAAATAAAATACAGCTCCAATGATTGCCTATCAGGGGCTAACCTAGGCAGGAGGCTGTGAGAGGTTACACCTGTTTAGTGATGCCATCATTCATAGCAGCAAGGAGCGTTGTGGCGATGAATCCTATGATTCCACTGTCTCCGTAGATACTAAAGCACTATCTTACAAGGCAAATAAAGCGTGATAACATTTCTCGTTAACTGTAATATGGTGGAGTTTCATGCCGAATAGTGACCAGGGCAGAGGGCCTGCAAACCTGAGTAAATGTTCACTATTGAGACAGTGGTCTGATTTAGCAACCACCCTAAGCAGCAGATTTAACAGTGCACAGTAAAAATACCTACATGGAGATATACTAAATACTGCTGGCAAATCTCTAACATTGTGTTTTGCTCTAACAGTTACTGCAGTCATGTGTTCTAAACGGAGATCTTGGGGATCATATCCTCTTAATCATGGAATCATAATTCATTTTAATCTTTATAT
This sequence comes from Mixophyes fleayi, assembly GCF_038048845.1. Lineage (NCBI taxonomy): Eukaryota > Metazoa > Chordata > Amphibia > Anura > Limnodynastidae > Mixophyes > Mixophyes fleayi. Next base: position 341,833,355 of record NC_134402.1, on the reverse strand, counting down.
GGCTTTTACAGTGTTAGTGATCATTTCCTCAGGAACAGAGATAAACTCTGCAAGTATGACTCACACAGCCAAATAAAACTGTACAATTGTCAGAAAGATGGCTAATAAAAATGAGTTTACCCTACTGTAGCAAGTACTTTTTATTTTTGTTCCTATTTCACTCACATTTCTTCCGTGTGTCAAATTGTGATCAGATCTCAAATTTCTGTGACGCTGTTTAGCCAAAAAAATAAAATGATACAAAAATAAAATTATCACAAAATAAATTACTTTAGGTTATAAGGAAGGAATGAGTCACTGATTGTCAAAAACTGTAACAACGACCATTATATATATAATTACATATACAGTTCTCTATATATCCAAACTGACCAGGAGCAAAATATATGTGCAATTATTGACAGACATCATTGGCCTGATTCATCCTCTGCATGCTGTATCTTGTGTAAAATAGCTTAGGAACGTACTTTAGGCCAATGAACGCTACTTGGTACCCACTTAAACTGACATTTGTAAATGTAATTACAGTTATGTTCAGATGTGTTGACACTGAAAATCTGAGTTCTAATATTTTGCAGTTGCAGATATAAAAACAATAAAATATATACTTGCCCATTTGAACTGATTCATAAACTACAAAACTATCTATGAACAATAATAATTAGGGTCCAGGTTGCTTGCATGGTATTTCCAGAATTAAAATCTGAAAATAACATTCATTTATGTTAGCCTGGATAATAAGAACATTTATTGTATGACATTGATATAATTTAACATGATGACGCCTGTAATCACTGCTCCTTGCTTCTAGCGTTTGTCCCGATATTGTTTAGAAATGTTTGTTACCAATAGATAGATTTTTACATATAGGTGGTATATTTTTGTTGCGTACATGAGAATTTAAAACTTGCGCCAAAGACACGCCCCCACCGCGTTTCATCAGTCAGACATTAATGCGCACAACAGCGGATATAGAGAAACATCTCCTTGTAGCAGTCAGCATTAGTCTCTAGCCAATAGGTTTAAAGTGGAAACCAGTCATACGCCCAGAAAACCAGCATAGTGTATGCTTTAAAGAAATAAAAGTGCAGTTCCTTTACACACATAAAAAGAAACAGCTTCATATACTATATACAACAAAAGTATTAAACAAGTATAACAAAATTATTAGCCAATCTGCTCAAAGAAAAGGGTTTCTAAATAAAAATTTAAACAAAAATCACATACAAAGCAAATATTTCATAAATCAATGGTTTGACCATCACAGTTGTTTGGAAGAATATAAGAATCATTAGGAGGTACCTTAATAAAGGGAGCCGCCTAAAAACTTTTAAAATGTATGTATAAAATATTCTATAAAGATATATTTAACATCAGGTAAACACATTGATGAAGGAATTATCTATTATTCCATTCAACAACAAAGATATTGTATAAGTAATAAATAAAATTCATAAAACATTGTGCTCAACAAATTAAAACCAATAAAAATATAATATTGTACATCTATTCATATAAAATTATGTAAAATACACTTGCAAATTTATATTGTTATACCTGAAAATTTCTCTTTAAAGGGAGTTATTTCTCACCCTTCATTCAACCCTTATTTGGAAAAAAAAAATAAAAAAAAAAATACCAAAAGCTTTCTGACAGACGCTGATCTCCCCTTATATTCATTTTCACGTTTGGCAGCCTTAAATCTAAGGCTTTCCATATTAGAGTAATGAAGTTATGATAGCTGCCAAGGAACACTGTGGTTATCAATATATAAAACGTTATTTGGCTTTTGGCTTTACCCATGTATTGGAGGCCACACCCACATTCCAATGAATACACTACAAAGGCAGTGTTGCCGTTCATAAAAGAAAAACAATTCTTTGGATTTTTCTATTAGTTGCATCAGAAAATAATTTAGTATCAGGCTATACATGGACTACTGCTCTCTTAAATATAATTTGTTTTTTTCAGGTATATATTGTGATAAATTAAGGTCCAGCTTCAACAAAGATAAATGTTTCCCAAATTAAATTTATTTGCTGACTGGTTTGGTTTAATTTTATTGTAGGTTGCTCTTCTTTTGTTATAAGGTATTTGGAGGCTATCCTATTCAATACATTAGGACTTAAATAAATTACATTAGCTACAGTAAATATTACCATTACCTATTATGCATTATGTAAACTATAATTAAACATGCATTAAAAACTATGAACATTGTACAACCCTTTTAGTAATTTAAGTTGATTATAAGAACTTTGTTTCATACAAAGGTGAGTTTGACACTACAGTTTTCTTGCACCAATACTATGTGCTGTTGGGGGACTCTACATTATCAAATGCTCAGTCTATAACTTCCAGCTTGCCCCCATTCCCCTTATACCATCATAGCACTGCATTTGTCATATCGGGTGTTGAGGGTGGATTCTGTGCACCTGTAAACCCCACACAAACACACACACACATTCCTGTGAGCTGCACACATGACATCAAGTGCTAAGTCTGTACTACTCAATTGAGGGAAAGGCAAAAAGCTTACATATAATACACCCATGATGTATTAACCGATTATCACTTGTTAAACTTTGCTTGCAATGAAACATTTATTGAGTTTCTAAAATGCATCAAGCTACTAAAATAAATATTTTATGCTCATTGCTGAGCTATATTATCACACTTAAAAGCTTGTATGATCCCTCTGCTCACTGTACTTTATCCATGTCTTTGAAACCAAATATACCATATACAACTATAGACTATGCTGATCTCCACACATTCCCTTATGTTAGTGTTATTATTCCTGCTGAGATCTTGTGGTAATTGTTTCAAGTACAGTTAAGATTATTGTAGCATTTCCCGAGCCAGTAATGTTAGATGTCCCTGGAGGCTATTAACAAGGTGAGTGTGAGCTGATTAGCAAATTTGTATGAAAAAGCAAGCGAGATTAAGGGGAATAAAAATCTCTGTTTTGTACATACCTGTACTAAAGATCTAGAGAAATGTTAAGTGTAGAAATGAAAACACATTTTACTTTTTCAAATCATATTTAAGTGATACATTTTCAATGTGTGAAGTTTATCACAGTAGTGTCTGTGTGAAAAGTGGCCCAAACAAAGTATCCATGCTGAAAAATTTGTGAAATACCTTTTGTTAAAATGTGCTTTACCTTGGTAATACATTTTGCTTTACAAATATAATAACATTTGGAGGAGTCCTTGGCATCATTAACGTCCGAATGGATATTCTGTGAATACTGACTTCTGTGTACCTCACTGTTCTGTCCACAATCTTATGGAGCCAGGATGTGCGTTATATACTGTGCCAATATAACGCTATAAAACTGACTGAAAGGACTTCTATCTAATGAGAAAAAGTGTAGAATTTCTGCTAAGTCAAGTAGCAATGTTTCCTACAGTAACTAGGTATAAATAATATAACAAATTAGTATCATAAATCATCTAAGGATGGGTCTAAAACGACTCTGCAACAACAGAATTTGGTACTGCTACACCTTTTATTTTTTGCACTTTAGACAGGATGTCACCAGTTGTCCTATTCCGTCCAGCCCACTGCATATATTTATTGTATGGTCATCTTACAGGAGTGAGATCGTGGTAATACTGTGTGATGTCAGAGCAAGTCAATGGCAAGACCGCCATGCCACCTGTCACTGCTCTTCTGTAAAATACTTAATATGACATTGCTTGAAGGCCTGTGTCATTCACTCTTGGCATTTTCACCCACTTCTACTGCATGAGGGATTTATATAACTGTATGGGCATTCTGTTGCTTTGTTTAGCTTCAATAATAACAGGTTTGCTGACTAAAAGTAGTACCATGTGCGTCTTGACTGTCTTCTTGAGATATATATATATATATATATATATATATATATATATATATATATTTGATGTAGTCCATTCCCTGAAAAGCAGATGTAGCAATAATAGCCTTGTCTCTAGCTATCTTTCTGGTTGCATTATGATTTCTTGTTATTACATTTAGGTTTTTTTTTATTTTGGGTTGTCAGCACTCTATGAAGAGGGTATCTGCAGATGTGTATGCATTTTAAAAAATATTTCCTATAGCTATTCTCCTGTACCTTTCCATCATATAAAATTATTTAAAAATGTTTTGAAAAAAATGTATCAGAAAAATAATATTTTTCTGATACATTGTAATGAATATATATTTACAACACTGAGAATGAAATTAAATTCAGCTTTCTACTTTTTTTGCCTTCCAGATAGCAGAGCTCCCTTTGTGTGTTTTTTTTCCCCCCATCAATCAATAACATTTATTGAGAAATATTTGCAGGTAAATTGGGGGATACAGAAAATAAGAGGAATCAAACGAGGGGATCCCCACACATCGGGGAGGAAAGGGTGGTTGCTCAATGTGTATTTCAACATTTAAATATTCATAGCATATAAAAATAAAAAAGACTAGAGAATGAGCAAAAAAAAAAAAAAACAATCAAAGAAAATTCATTGCAGAATTCAATCATGCAGACCTTCATAGAGATATTAGTAAGAGAATCCCCGGGGGATTCAAATAAGGCTCAAGGTGAAGGGGAGGGAGACTCCCTTTGTGTTTTTAATTTGTGTTTGTGTGTGTGTTTTTCTTGGTTTGTATTTTTGTTACTGTTTTTCAATGTTTTTTTGTTTGCATGTGTTTCTTAATTGTTTAAATCATTTAATTGCGCAGATAGAATCCTTGTGTGCTCTTCTCTCTTCTGGACTGAGTGTGTAATCATTCTGTCTTACTCTTTTAGGGTGCAGTCCTAAAGTTATAAATTATAAACTGATTGAAAGCATCTGTGTTGACTTTCTTTATTTTTAAGTGATCCTGATCTTATTGTTGGGATTTGAATATTGGTTCCATATTTCTGTCTCTGGATTGTGCTGTTCTTAAAAAAAAACAAAAAACAGCAAACCCTTCCACACCCCACAGCACTGAAGGGGTTTAGAAAGAAAACAATATATTAAACTTGTCTGAAACAGCCAAGTGGTTTTCTGGCGTCTGGTCCACGAGTTTACAGAGACTGAACCTCTAGATCTTGGGGAAAAATTGATTTACAAGAGGTGGAAAAAAAGCCAGACTGAGGAGTCAGGGGATTAAGCTTTGCATGTGAAAATGTTGGAGCTTTTTAAAACCTTAACAACTTGACTAACGGCTTTGGGGTCTCATTTACCAAATGCTAACAAATCTGATACAAACTCTGATTGCCAAATGTAATCCTAGTTGAGGAACTTGAGCCAGAATGGCCGGCTGCCAGTTAAAATCTAGCCTTGGTGTAATGTTTTAATTGCACTTTGATATGTCCAGGAGAATGGCCTAGGAAGGCAGAGAGTGCAAATAGAGCAGTGTTCAAGAGTATGTTTTTTATGTGGCTTTTTGCGATTAAAGCAGACTGCTCACAGGTGGAGACAGTAAATCGGAAAAAACTTAAGTACTGTGGCTTTGATAACCTCAGCTGTTGTTTTTGTCAAAGCAAACTGGGCTTGGTGGTTGTACACTGAATGGAGTTCATCCCTGCCTTTGCGTGCTAAGCTGGCTTTTGGCTCCACGCAAGCAGGAAGAGAGGGAAGCAGGGAAACCCTATTAACTATCCATTTGCAGAACATCCAGACCTAAACTCTCAATACACAAAGAGCTACAACGGTAGGAAGTTGTTTCACATCCGAGCCAAGATAAGGTCCTGGAGGTTTATTATTTTTACTGCTTGATAGCATCAGCCTGGAGAACAACGGGCAGAGAGGGAACAGCAGATCTCCATCCCTAGGGGATGACAGGAGGAAAGACAGACAGATAACCAAGTGCCGACAACTTGAGTCAGAGCTCCCAAAGGAAGTGTTGGTTTTAGCAGATGAAATGTATATGCAGGAGTCCATAGCAAGGCAAGCAGAGGTGGCATTGTTATGTTCAGTGGGAAGAAGGAAGGTGTGAGGGTTCTGCATTCCTAACAGATGTAGGAAATTATTGAATCATTTCTGTTATTGATGTATTTCTGTAAGCTTCGACATGCCATGTTTTTCCACTTGTTTGCTCCAAATCTGCCTGGCCTTTACATCAAAGGACAGGTTTTTCTGCCAAGTAAATACTCCTTTTTTTTATACCTCCAGTTTGAATGAATATCCGGAGCATGTTAAGCATTGAAGTGAAGAAGTACATACTTCTGAGTTTGCTGTGGAGGTGAAAAGCTCAAGAGAGAAACTATGAACAATGATCCTTTTTAATCATTTTGCCTACCAGATTACCTTGTTTTTGTTCATCTGATATCTTCTGGGCACATCCCTTGGGTTTCCACCCGCCTCCTTTGGCAGGCTACCCGGGACCTCATTGTAGTTCACAAATAAACAGGCCCTTTCATTATAATTGACTTAATCCAGTTTAAATACTTTACCTCCTTGATTACACATCACCAAAGCACCAATGCTTTCATTATTACTAACAAGACGTTTCGTCTATAGAGTGCTTTGCATGCTTATGCTATATTCCATGTCATGCATTGTTCCATTATTGTACAGAAAGTACCATTATTATCCAGTGTCCCTCCTTAGGAGATACATTTATGAATCCTGGAATCAGGAGCATAGAAGGTTTTAATATACTAACCTCTCTTTACTTCCTTTCTGTCACCTGCCTCTGTTCTATCTCAGAATCATTCCAAAATGTTATATTTTTCAATGTTGTTATACTTTATTCATTGGAGTTGGTTCACCTGCTAGAGGAACTATACCCGGAAAATGAAAATATTTATTGTAAAGCTCCATGTTTGAAGAGTTTACTCACTCTTTAGTAACATGAGAGGCCGGCCTAGAAAACCATAGGCACCTTTGCACCGTGCACTAACCGAACTTTAAAACAAATATAGCCACAAACTGAATGGTTTGTGTGATGAGGGGGTGGGGGGTGGAATTAAAACCATCCACAGAGGGATATGCTTCCCATTCTAAACGTCCCAGCACACAGCTGTGGATGGTTTGAGCGAATGAGAAAAATGTTACCGGCAGCACTTGCCGATTCAATCCCTCCGCTCCCTAATCCTCTCTCTTCTGGGCCCAACAAATCAGTTTTGCAGGAAGCAGAGAGAGGTCAGCACAGCAGATATGTATATTTGGCAACTGATACTACTCTGCTAAACAGTCTTAGTACCAGTTATAGCTAAGCGCATTAGTTTTGCCACTAAATATGGCTTTGCATATTTATCTTGGCACCAGATATGCCTTTGCACATTCATTTTGGCATTATTTATCACTCTGCGCATTAGGTTTCGCTCCAGATATGACTCGTCACATTTTTGGCACCAGATATTTTTTTGTGAATATTAGTCCTGCATCCAGGTACGGCCCCGCACGTTAGTCCTGTGGCCAGGTACAGCCCCGCACGTTAGTCCTGCGGCCAGGTACGGCCCCGCACGTTAGTCCTTCGGCCAGGTACGACCCTGCGGCCAGGTACGGCCCCGCGCGTTAGTCCTGCGGCCAGGTACGGCCCCGCGCGTTAGTCCTGCGGCCAGGTACGACCCTGCGGCCAGGTACGGCCCCGCGCGTTAGTCCTGCGGCCAGGTACGACCCTGCGGCCAGGTACGGCCCCGCGCGTTAGTCCTGCGGCCAGGTACGGCCCCGCGCGTTAGTCCTGCGGCCAGGTACGGCCCCGCGCGTTAGTCCTGCGGCCAGGTACGGCCCCGCGCGTTAGTCCTGCGGCCAGGTACGGCCCCGCGCGTTAGTCCTGCGGCCAGGTACGGCCCCGCGCGTTAGTCCTGCGGCCAGGTACGACCCTGCGGCCAGGTACTGCCCTGCACGTAAGTCCTGCGGCCAGGTACGGCTCTGCACGTTAGTCCTGCGGCCAGGTACGGCTCTGCACATTAGAGGCAGGAGCTATATGGTAAATATATATTCCAAATGATTTACCATGCCATGCACTACACATACCTCATTACACACTATCACATTTCACACACAGTGTCCTGCTTAATTGGTTAGCAGATAGCTAGCTAGTTAGCAGACTTACATTACTGCCATAAGTTTGTCTTTTAACTCCATCTCTTTTTGCCTTTTTGTTTTCTTTTGCTTTTTTTAAACCTCCATTCAAGAAACAGATATTATATCTAGTACATTTGAAACATATACATTGTTACTTTATTCTGATCTGTAAACCCAGTGATGGGGGAATTATTTTAGATCTATCAAACATTTATGAACTGACAGGTTCAAATGTATGTCTATGAAGTTATCCCTATATGTAATTTGCCATTAAAGTAATTTTGAAAAAGAGGGTATTTAATGACATGAAAGAAAAATGTATCAAATGAAATGCTTTGCTTTGATGACCTATCATTTGATAATGTAAACTGGTAAAATAGGTCAAATTGTGCTGCAACATATTACTGCTAACAGGGCTTTTTATTTATTAAAGATTGTGATTAGGAATGTGGGATGGACTCTCACAGAAATGTGACAGTATGCATGCATCAACCTCTAAATCATTTTCTGAGTAAACCGACCGATTCTGCCATTCACGGACAGGCAAAAAAATACTGTTCATCATACACATTTTTTTCTGCCTGTTTAGTTTCACTTTTAAATTCATATATTAGTACTTTTTTATTTGATTTTAATATACCAATTATGCATGTAATCTAAAGGGATACAAGCGTTATAATCTGTAGGACTCTCTTTGTTTTCTGCTTGGACAACATTGATCTATTTCTTGTATCCTTCTTGTGATCCATGCATTTCATTGCAACTTTTGTTATTTGTTATAACATTAAACTTAATTTTTCATAAAATTTTCCTTTTCTCCCAGGTCGTGCCCCTGAAACAAAGTATCTGAATTTGGAGAAGGTGGGTGTTAATATTAAACCAGACACAGGGAAGATCATTGTTGATGCTTCAGAAACAACATCAGTCCCGAACATATTTGCTATCGGGGACATCACTGAGGTACTATTTTATCTATCGTACTAACTAATATCAGGCTCATACACCATGTCTTTAGTTGTAATTAAACCAGTGGTGCTCAGCCTTTTTCTGGTGGTCACCTAAGTGTCACTTAACCGTTATTCTGTAACCCCAAGGACCAACTTGCCATTGTTTTGAAGATGTAGTTTACAAGAGTTGCACACCCAACATCAAATTCTGGGATCCCACTTGCTACCTGTAGGTGTTGCATCCGGACTAGACCACAGCATCTATAGACAGGAACAAGATCAAGATCTATACCTTTGTCATGGTGAAATCTTTGCATCAACAGAAAACGGCACGGCAGGCTTATATTATCATGGATACATATTTGTCTCTTTCCATTGAGAAGTCTGTAGATACCTTTGATGAAACCGTTAAAACTTTACAGACATAAAATTATTCTTGTGAGGGGTCGTTATGTTAAGAAATGGAAAAATAAATTAATTAAAAATGTATAAATATCAATATCCCCATAACTGGGAATGAAATATTGTATCTAAATTACAGTACAACACTTCCATGTAAACACAAGATTTTTACATGTCCTGATATATGATTGCTAAACAAATCATAGATGCTCATTTCAAATTAACATGTGATAATCTGTAACTCAGTATCTCACCTGTAACTACTCTTATTATGTATTATGAGATTTCAGCTTCCACTGTACTCCTGAAAGGTTGTAGTCTATTCTGCTCGGCATATCATTTCAACGTGCAGTTATTTTGAAAGATGCTCTTTGATAGTTGTGTATATTAGTTTTATTGTGAGAACCAGACATTTCTGTTTATTTAACAGTCAATATGTCATTCATTTGTTATCATTATCCCTGGAGATGTTCTATTTTTCATTGGTATGTAATTAGGTTACATGAACCCCTGGCACTGCTTTGTAAAATTCTATTACTGAGCTTTGTATAGTCTGAAATATGTCTGAATATCCATGAGGATTTAATATATATTCAATTCAGCCACTAGCAGAGTGAATCAATATCAGTCAAAGCAGTTTCCCCTGATGTGGGCGGGGGGGCACCCTTATAGAAGTGGTTGGCCAAACAACACAGATGTTCAGATGTTGAATTTCCATTGTTCTGAATAAGAATGCCATATTTACTAGTATGTTTTCACACCTATTCTCTTTCTTGGGGGTTTATGTACTAAACTGCGGGTTTTTAAAAGTGGAGATGTTGCCTATAGCAACCAATCAGATTCTAGCTGTCATTTTGTAGAATGTACTAAATGAATGATAACTAGAATCTGATTGGTTGCTATAGGCAACATCTCCACTTTTTCAAACCCGCAGTTTAGTAAATATACCCCCAGGCTGTTATCTGCGACCTCAATCTCCAGGATGTTGAAATGCCAGGACACTGTGTGTACTTCCTGCTGCAATGATATTATAATAATTACACATAACATTGTGTACATTGCAGGGCAAGCTGGGGTACTCTAGCTCTAAATATATATATATATATATAAAGAGAGAGAGAGAGAGAGATATATATATATATATATATATATATATATATATATATATATATATATATATATATATATATATATATTCATTCCATTTTATTGAGGCACAGAAGGGCACACTGATGCATGCCTTGTTGTCATGCACACAGTGAAATAATATGGTTTGGAAATCAGATCTGACAGTTCTGCAGTGTATTTTGCTAGAAGATCATTTGTAAATGTTTTCTACATTACATTTTTCAGAGTCGCCCGGAGCTGACACCAACAGCCATTGCTGCCGGAAAGCTTTTGGCTCGACGCTTGTTCAATAAATCTACAGAATTGATGGATTATGACAGTGTAAGTAGTTTGATGGTTTTGGATTATTTACATCCTAACTCATCTTTTGCATAGGGTAGGGATGTGCACTGGCCACTTTTGGTGTCTCGTGTTTTGTGTTTTGGATTCGGATTTATTTTGAAAAAAACATAAAAAGTGTTAAAATCAAGTTCTTTGGTTTATTTTCACTCCTACGTTATTATTAACCTCAATAACATTCAATAACAATCATTTCCACTAATTCCCAGTCTATTCTGAACACCTCACACCTCACAATATTGTTTTTTTTTTTTTTTAAATCCAGTATTTTTTTATTGGAAATTTTCAAGGTACATACATACCAACAACAAAACAAAAAAATAAACAAATACAGAAGAAAGAAAATACAGTCGCAAATATGTCAATATTGAATATAAAATATTGGTTAAATTGTAAGACACCAGTATCGCATAATGATAACATTTGTACAATACTTAATTAGGAATATACATCGTAAATACTCTTGCATACGTACTCTGCAGAGGCGGGGCTCTGCTTTTTGTTATCAACTTTATTATTGTTATTATGTAATCCAGGGGAACCAGACCCTCATGTATTCGGGACATCATGACTAGAGGATACAAAATAAAATGGAGACTCCACCCACCTGTACCATATATTCTCAAACTTTGGCAGTGCCTGCCTGCTCGTGTAAACAAATCTTTCATGCCCTATAGTGGCATTTACCATCATCATCATCATCATCATCATTTATTTATATAGCGCCACTAATTCCGCAGCGCTGTACAGAGAACTCATTCACATCAGTCCCTGCCCCATTGGAGCTTACAGTCTAAATTCCCTAATATATACACACACTCACACAAAGACAGACAGAGAGGGAGACAGACAGAGACTGGGGTCAATTTTTGATTGCAGCCAATTAACCTACCAGTATGTTTTTGGAGTGTGGGAGGAAACCGGAGCACCCGGAGGAAACCCACGCAAACACAGGGAGAACATACAAACTCCACACAGATAAGGCCATGGTCGGGAATCGAACTCATGACCCCAGTGCTGTGAGGCAGATGTGCTAACCACTAGGCCACTGTGCTGCCCATGACCAGGATTTTCCAGCTCTTAATTGTGGGGCTCGTCGAGGCTAACCATAAGCGGGCTATGCTAACCTTAGCCACCATAAACAACTGGGAAATATAAATTTTTGTCAGCTTGTTGACCTTTCCCTTCAGACGGAGCCCAAATAAACAAGTGGCCGATGACCTAAGTGGGACTTCCATTCCCGTTTTTTGAACACATCGTATGACTCTTCGCCAGAAGTTTTGTATACAGGGACATTCCCAAATGAGATGCCAGAAATTGCCATTTTCCGAACTACATTTTGGACATTTAGAAGTGCTATCAGGGCGGAACTTAGCCAGCCTAATAGGAGTCAAGTAGGCCCTATGCAAAATGAACACCTGTATTTGCTGGAATTTTAATGATGCTGTGTAGCCACTAGTGCTATCCGTGACCATCCCCCATTCTTTGTCTGTTAAGGGACCAATATCTATTTCCCATTGATTTCTCAGGTCATTCAAGTCATTTACAGTGGATTCATACAAAAGACAGGAGTACATACATGAAATCAGACCCCTGTTGCTCAAAGCCTGTAACTGCTTTCTCAGTGGGGCTATGGCAACCACTGGTGACTCCCCTTTGAATTGTGTGTACATGGCATGTCTCAGTTGGAGGTAGGAAAAGAACATTGTTCTAGGCACAGAAAATTCCCTGGACAACTGTTCAAAAGATTTAAGAACATTTACTTCATACAGTTGACCTACAGCCACTACACCATACCGGGACCACCGCCTGGACCCCACCACTGTGTCCAACTCCCTCAATCTCCTCGCCCCCCAAATAGGAGTACATGGATCTATATCTGTGAATCCCACCATTTTATTACTGACTGCCCAAATCTTAATTGCCTGAATCAGGAGCGGAGAAGCCTGTGGGCCGAGCCTCCCGGACAACAGTGCCTGCAAAGGCGTATGATTGGCATTGAATTGATGAACTAATATCCAGTGTAGATCCTGGTAACCCGGATCGGAAATCCATGCCTTGAGGTGGGTCAGTTGAGAAGCAATATAGTACAATTTTAAATTTGGAAACGCAAGACCACCACCAGCCCTGGACCTGCACAGCGAGCTGAGCTTAACCTTAGCCCTCCCCCCTCCCCAGACCAGAGAGGTCAAATAACGGTCAACACTGCGAAAGAAAGAGGGTGGGATATATATAGGTGATTGCTGAAGTATATATAAAAACCTTGGCTGCACCACCATCTTAATTAAGTTTATCCTGCCAGACACAGAAAGAGGGAGCTTCCTCCACACATGTATTTTTGATTTAAGATATTCAACCTGAGGCTGTAAATTTAGTTCCATAAATTCTGAGGGGGTGTTAGTGATCCACAATCCCAGGTACTTAAATTTTGGTGTCCACCTCAGTTGGAGATCTTTTAGTGGAGTAATTGGACATTTCCAACCCACTGGGAACACACTGGACTTATCCCAATTGATTTTCAGACCAGAGAATACCCCAAAACAATCAACCACCCTCAGGAGAGTACCCAGAGACTCTTTATGGTCAGCAAGGAACAGCAGCATATCATCAGCGTATAACGCCACCTTATCTTCCCTATGCTCTGATTGAAGTCCCTTAATATCTTTATTATTACGAATAAGGCAGGCCAGTGGTTCTATTGCTAGTGCGAACAAAGCAGGAGACAGTGGGCATCCCTGTCTAGTGCCTCTTTCCAATTTAAATGGCTGGGAGAGGTGGCCATTTACACATACCCGAGCTACAGGATGTGAATAAAGTAACTTAACCCATTTTATGAAGTTGGAACCCACCCCGAAACGGGACAACACCTCCCACAGGTACAGCCACTCCACCGAGTCGAACGCCTTAGCCGCGTCGAGGGATACCACCACTTCACTCTCCTCAGGAGGCGACCGCACCTGTAGGAGGGTATATAACCTCCTAAGGTTAATAGATGTGGATTTGCCCGGCATGAACCCAGTCTGATCCGGGTGAATCAATTCCAACACCACCCTATTTAGCCTCAGTGCCAGCAGTTTAGCCAAGATCTTTACATCACACGTCAGGAGTGAGATCGGGCGATATGACTCTGGGTACAATGGATCTTTACCTGATTTAGGTATCACCACCACCACTGCCTCCATCATGGAGGGGGAGAGGGCGTTGGCCCCGCACAGCTCGCCGAGTGTTCCCAACAATTTAGCTACAAAAAAGGATCAATGTTTTTTATATACTTCAATGGGTATGCCATCTATTCCAGGCGCCTTTCCATTAGGGAATGACATAATGGCCATATCAATCTCTTCTTCAGTAAAAGGAGAGTCCAAATACTCCCTACTAGCCGCAGAGAGTGTGGGAAGAATAATAGCATCTAAGTATACTTGTAAGGTGGCCAAATCATATTGAACCTGTGACTTATATGTAGTAGCGTAATATTTGTAAAAAACCTCAACAATATCAGGCATCAGGAATTTCTTAGCCCCACTTTCATCACAAATAACTGGAACAGCCGCATTAGCCCTCTCAACCCTTGCCAGGTATGCCAAGAAACTGCCATTTCTGTCTCCCTCAGCATACTGCACATGTTTAGAGAAAAGAAACTTACGTTTAGATTTATCAAACACATAGTTTACCCACTCCCTCTGAGCCACCTGCCAAACACATCTTGAGGCCTCAGTCCTACAATTTATATATTGCCTTTCTAGTAATTTGCATGTGTCCTCCAATTCTTTTTCTTTATGCCTAGACGACTTTTTTATTTCCGCCACACTAGCAATTAATGTCCCCCTCAGAAAAGCTTTAAAAGTGTCCCATACCATAGGGGGTCGTGCTGTACCAGAGTTATCCATGAAAAACCCTTCCCACTGAGCCACCAATGTTGCCCCTGTACCCATCAAGGAGAGCCAGAAGGGGTTCAACTTCCAAAAGGACTGACCTCTAACAATAGCAAAGTCAATATTCAGAAGAAGAGGCGAGTGATCAGAAATTCCTCTAGCCTTGTATTCCACCCCCCGTACCGCCGGCACCAGAGAATGCGACAACAAAGCCATATCAATCCTAGAAAATGCATTGTATGATGTAGAAAAACAGGAGAATTGCACCTCTTCTGGATATCTTAAGCGCCAGACATCAACCAAGCCCAACTCCCCTACCAGGGCAGCAAAGGCCGACACAGAGTCACTAACTGCAAGATTTTGTTCCCGCCATCTATCTAAAGATTTATTCATCACATTGTTAAAGTCCCCTATACATATGGTAGGAATCTCTGGAGACATTGCCATAAACTCACCACATTTTTTTAAAACTTCACTATTATATGGAGGGGGTATATACACCACAAGAAGGAGCACCGGAACCCAATTAATGACAGATTTCATTAAAACAAATCTCCCTATTGGATCCACCTGTATTTTTTCCAGGGTGAAACTAAGGCGCTTATGAACCAATACAGTAACCCCTCGAGAATGAGTTGTGTGTGTGGAGTGGTACGCACCACCTACCCATGACTTTTTAAGGGAGAGTGTTCTTTCACCATGCAGATGGGTCTCCAATAAACAAATTATGTCAGGATCATTTTTCCTAATTTGACGTATAACAAGGGAGCGCTTTACACTGTTATTTAAACCTCGAACATTCCAGGAGAGGATTCTCAGCTCCCTGTCAGATGTACCAGAACACATACATAAAGCATAAAATCTTGTAACATTTCCCCCGAGACCCACTGCCCCGTATCCCACAACCCCGCAGAGCATACATAATCAAGTATAGATGTAGTCTTACAAAAGCATTGGTCATATTTTTGCGAACACATAACTGCACTCAAACTAAATTAGTAACCTTAACACTAAACCCCTACCCCCACCCTGTATACTCCACCCAACTAAAGTATACCTCAGACCCGAACAGTAATTAACTTAGGATGCCCAACAAGCCAGCACACAGCCACCCGTCAAGCCCGCACTGTGCAAAACAGCCCGAGCTCAACAAGACAGGCCGCCCGCCAACAAGGAGGGTAAACAAAAATAGAGTACAAGGACAAAGAAAAGAAACAAATGGAAAATAAGGGGGGGCAAACTGAGACCAGAATAGGCCTTAAAGCCATGGGCTCTCCAGCCCGTTACCTCATATATGAGCCTTAGAGCAACTTTCTTTCTCATCAACACATTTTAAACCTTAATGAGCGTAGCAAGTACCAAGAAGAACACAATACATATTGCATAATGTAACTCAGCACCAGAGTGTCCCAAGGACAAAGTAGAGGGATGCTAAACTGCTCATCTGACATCCCGTTTCAGCGTCCTCCAGCAGCCAGACGATCCAGCCAGGTAGCAGCCTCACGCGGTGTATCAAAGAAGGATGTGCGACCCTCTGAGACCACACGCAGTCTAGCAGGGAAGATCATGGCATATGGGATCTGTAAGTCACGCAATCTTCTCTTCACCGGGATAAACTGGGCCCTATTTTTTTGAACATCTAGAGCAAAGTCAGGATACATTGCTACTCGTTGACCATTATATTCCACTGGGCCTTTCTGCCTAGCTAGGCGTAGTACAGCATCTCGATCACGATAGTGCAGGAATTTGGCTATAAATGTCCGCGGAGGAGCTCCAGGCGGAGGTGCCTGAGTTGGAATGCGGTGTGCTCGCTCCACTGCAAATTGGGCTGTGAACGGATCTGCGCCAAATAATTGGATTAACCATTTTTCCAGGAAAGATTCTGGAGCAGTGCCCTCCACCTTCTCAGGTAGCCCCACTACACGAATGTTGCTGCGGCGTAGGCGCCCCTCGATATCCGTGAGCTTTTGCCTGAAAAACGAGGCCTGGGACTCCAGACCCTCCAACCGACCCCCAACCGGAGCAGAACCATCCTCAAGCGTGGACACACGGGCCTCTACCTCGCCCACTCTCTCCCTAATCTTCTGTACATCCTGCCGGAGAAGAGATACATCCACCTGTACTTCTGCAATTTTATCAGTCACCCGCTTCTCAGACGCCCCGATGGCCTGTAGAACCTGCTGTAATGTGACCTCCTGCTCATCCTGCGGTGCTGACAAAGGAGGGGGAGCAGATTGTGATGTTTCACCTGAGCCAGTAACACTCGTGGAGGATCGGGCAAAATGTTCCAGTTTTCCCGCAGCAGTGGATTGACCATGCTTCCCCATGGTTTTACACAGCAAAGTGGGTAGTATTTCTCCTATGAACTTGTATATGGCCGAGAATCAGGGCCAGACCCAACAAGACAGTTGTGCTTCAGGGTTATACTGCCAGCAGACTATACAGCCCGACCCCCCCAGGACTTGGTAGATGGCCGCCAGCTGTAATCACCCTCCACCAGATAGTATAAGTAAAGCAGTCACAGTAACAGTAGGAGGCTTTAAAAGTCCAAACAGCTCCTGGTAGTATGCAGGTTCAGATAATAGCTTAACACATCTATGTCTCCAGTGTAAACAGATTGTGCACAAGCTGCTTTGTAGCTCTTAAGCAGTGACTTACTTGGATACAGCCAGAAGGCAATATGGCGCCCGGAGCATATAATGTTTCCATCCAGGTGAATGTCGGGAGGTGTGGAGCGAGTCCTTCCCTGTCTGCTGTGCCTCTGGATGCTGCCGCTAAGCCCCGCCCCCTCTCCTTACCACTTTAAACAGAGGTTCCCCGTGGCAATGTGCTGGCAGGCCTTATGTGTAAATGCACCTCGTTCTCTAGGGCCTTTGATGCAGATATATTGCAGCGGAAGCTCAAGGCTGTGTCCCCCTCTCTCCGGCGATCAGGCTCCCACCGCCGACCGGAAGTTGACCTCCGAAAACCGGAAGTCAGGTCACTCAGGCGAGCAAAGGAAATAACAGCCGAGGCTGCAAAGGCGCGGCTAGGCCGCAAATCGCGGAGACGCTGCCGAGGGGTCCAGAGACCCAGCAGAGTCAGACAAGGATCGCGTGGACCCGTTTTTATCTGTAGGGCTTCAGGGTTCACTTCCCACACTCGGTAAGCAGTTTTTAGTCGATTTTAGTCGCTATACAGGAGATATCAGGATATTCAGGCTGGAGAGCTTGTAACAGTACGTGCTACTCCATGCTTGTCCAGGCCACGCCCCCCCACAATATTGTTTTTAGTCCAAAACGTTTCACCGAGGTAGCTTTCTGGACTGCATAGTGCAGTGGTACCGGGGCCACAATACCTGCACCTTCAAATGGTCTGAATTCCACTGCACAGCTGCCTGCTCCTACATCCTCTGCAGCATATACAGGGTGTAGTTCGAGCGTGTCAATACCTCTTGTTTTTGACGATGATAGGTCATTTTCATTAATTTATGATTTGGCAGCAACAGTCAACGTTGTTTCATATCTGATACGCCTCTATCTGGACTGCATAGTGGAGTGGCCCCGGTACCCAATTTGGTACCGGGGCCACAATACCTCCTCCAACTTTCAAGTGTAGTGTTTATAATTTATAAAAACTACAGTAGTTATAGCACGTCAATAACTCTTGTTTTAGACGACCATGGTACAGAGCATTCATCATTGAGATCCCATCAAGTATGTGAAAGACAGACAGCGTCGAACTTGGGCTTTTTGGATTTTACATGCCCTGTACTAGGAGATTGGGCATCGGGCTTGCCAGACGACGTTGATGGCATTTCATCGTCTATGTCATGACTAGTGGCAGCAGCTTCAGCATTAGGAGGAAGTGGGTCTTGATCTTTCCCTACTTTATCCTCCAAATTTTTGTTTTCCATTATATGTAGCACAAGAGAGCGTACCCCTAAGCCACACACACTCGGCAAAGCATTTAAAAATTATATGCGGCACAGGAGAGTACCACTGGACTTATACTGCTGAATCAGTGAACTTTGTAATATAGCAGTACCACTGGACTTATACTGCTGAATCAGTGAACTTTGTAATATAGCAGTACCACTGGAATTATACTGCTGAATCAGTGAACTTTGTAATATAGCAGTACCAATGGACTTATACTGCAGAATCAGTGAACTTTGTAATATAGCAGTACCACTGGACTTATACTGCTGAATCAGTGAACTTTGTAATATAGCAGTACCACTGGACTTATACTGCTGAATCAGTGAACTTTGTAATATAGCAGTACCACTGGAATTATACTGCTGAATCAGTGAACTTTGTAATATAGCAGTACCACTGGACTTATACTGCTGAATCAGTGAACTTTGTAATATAGCAGTACCACTGGAATTATACTGCTGAATCAGTGAACTTTGTAATATAGCAGTACCACTGGAATTATACTGCTGAATCAGTGAACTTTGTAATATAGCAGTACCAATGGACTTATACTGCAGAATCAGTGAACTTTGTAATATAGCAGTACCACTGGACTTATACTGCTGAATCAGTGAACTTTGTAATATAGCAGTACCAATGGACTTATACTGCAGAATCAGTGAACTTTGTAATATTGCAGTACCACTGGACTTATACTGCAGAATCAGTGAACTTTGTAATATTGCAGTACCAATGGACTTATACTGCAGGATTGTTTTTGGATATTCTTTTTTTATAATTTTTTTTTTTTTTTTTTATAACTTTTTTTACATTTTTTTATAACTTGGGAATATTGGGGAAATAACAATGCCCTTAGAAGGACAGAGCACAGGACACAGCACCACTGGACTGAACAGGACACAGCACAGGACCCAGCAGCACCACTGAACTCAGAAGGACAGAGCACAGGACACAGAGCACAGAACTGAACAGCACAGCACGAGATATAGCAGGACAGAGGACCAGCTAACACAACCTCCCTCTACCCTGATCAATGCCCGAGTGAAGATGGCGGCGACTAGAATTTATAGAATACGAGTATCGCGAGATCCGACAGCGGGATTATGACTCAGAGCCTCGGTTTCAGTTTTGCAATTGGCGGGAATACCCGGATCTGTCTTTGATCCGGCTCGGATCAGCAACCTTCGGGTGGGCTCGGATTTCAGATATCCGAGCCCGCTCATCTCTACTTTTGCATGAAAAATTGTTCTTATTTGATGTTTGTGTTGTACTAGAAAGTTATAGAACTCTATATATACAATATTATTGCCATCATTTAAATTATGTATATATGTTTATTCACCTGTTTCAATACCAAATAATAATTATAATCATGATGATGTATTAAATTATTACTTATTATAGCCTTGCATTTTATTCTTGTGTAGTTTAGAGATTTTTTAGAAAAAAACAAGAAATGTTTCTGTATGTCTGTGTGTGCGCAAACATGTGCGCTTTTTCTTTTTATGATGCTCTGTTTGTGAATTACTTCATTTTAGAGCCATATCTGCAAATGAGATGTTCAATAGAAAATGACTTCTCTCATAGTGGGGTATCTGTAATTTGAAACAGTTCTTTACCTATTTATCCTCACTGACCTTCCTTACTTATGCTGCTCCTCTCCCTAAATCCCTTCATTGTCTCCTCATTCCTTTCAGAATTTAGTTCAAGTTCCTTACCCTCTCTTACAAAGCCCTAATAAGCTTATATCCCCCATACATCTCTGACCTTGTCTCTGCCTCTGACCTACACCTCTCTTCACTTCTCATTACCTCCTCCCACTCTTGCCTCCAAGACTTCTCCCATGCTGCTCACCACCATTGGAACTCCTTACCCGACTCAACCCCAATCTACAATCCTTCAAATGATTCCTCAAAACTCACCTTTTCCTGCTTTCCTATTTTAACACCTCTTGTCCATCACCTCCTCTCCCTTTGTCTGTTGTCTCCATTTTATCCCAGTAGGTCCTACTGTCTCTCACCACCCCTCCCTCTGGAAGGTAAGCTTTCACGGGCAGGGTCCTCTCTAGTTATTGTCTCATGTGTGCCCACTGTCCATCACCCTCATGTGTCCTGTCATGTCTCTTGCTGTATTCTGTGGGAGTCCCAACACTTGTACTCACACTCATTTGTGCTGCACATGAGTAATTGCCTCATTTATTTGTGATTTTGCCTATTGTATTAGTTATATGCTGTCTGTATTTCTACGATTGTCTCGTGCTACAGAATCTATGGCCCCTTATAAATAAATAATTACAAATAAAAAGTATGTGGAAACTTAACTAAAGAGCAAAATATATTTACATGTATTTTTAAAACTGAAATTTAATGAAATATTGGTAGTGGCACAAAGTATAATATCACACACAGCATTCAGTGCATAAAATTTATGTTGCAGAGTTAGACCAACCATCCCCAGTGCCCTAAGTTTGGTAGTGGGTGGGCATGGCCATTTTGCTTACTTTTTATGATTGTATAAGTCTGTGAGTTTCCTGTCATATCCACCAATTGTTTTGCGCATATTGCAGCTGGCGCGAACCTTGACCTATTTCTACAATCTGTTATTGCAGGTTCCCACTACAGTCTTCACTCCTCTGGAATATGGCTGTGTTGGTCTGACTGAAGAAGATGCCATCGGTTTCCATGGGGAGGATGCCATTGAGGTATTTATTTGTGTGCTCTTTATAGACCCCAATTGCAAACTGTCTTCTTTATTATTAGTCTTGTATGTACTCTTGACAGTCTCCTCCTCTGCCTGTGTGGCCTACGAATTGAGTGCACAAAATAAAGTGAAAAACAAAGAACATGTGGTCAATAAAACTGCTTCATGTACCCAGAACAGCCCACCTCTGCTTCCCACTTTTATGGTGCTCTAACAATGGGTAAATAGATTGAGAAAGTTTATATGGCCATGCTTGACCTACATTCACTTACACACTTAGTAAATCCTTACGTACCTTTAGATGCCTGGCATTCATGTTCCCCCTTTGCATGTCCAACAATTATGCATACTGTTTGACAAACGTTACCTTTGCTTGAACAAAAGCCATATTTTCTGATAGTGGCATCCACAACAAGACAGCAAATAATAATCTGAGATAATTTCTTTCACACATTTTCTTCTTTTCTTTTTCCCTTTTTACTTTAGATTATTATATGTTGACGCTGTTTCATTTATTGCCATTAAAACCTCTAATAATCTAAATAAATGTCTTTAATGACAGTTGAATCTGTCCTGTCCTTTTTAATAAAATCAGTGGGAAAAGACATTAGGGAGACTGATACAAAGTGAATTGTTAAATTAAGCTGACTGCATGTTCCAGCCTCGTCCTACTAGGATTGTAAGGTCCACCACAGCGGGAGAGCCACATGTTGCCTTCCTCTAAGATGAGTAAATATGCTCAAATATAAGTCATTTTGATGAAGTGTTAATATAGAAAGTGTTCATTTATGGTTTCCACTTTTGTAGTCTACTTTTATTTTGGTCTTATTTCAGTCCTTAGTATACAGTACATCAGTGATGAGGTGAGGTTAGTATGACCTTAAAAAAATGTTAATCTCGGTAAAGATGGTAAAAGACTAGAGCAAATTTAGCTGGGAATTGTGACATTTCTGGAGTGTCACAAGCAACTTTGTGTAAAAAGACCAACAACTAAGCATCACTCCTCTGCCCTGAAATTCTATCTTGCGATGTATCATAGCAGATGTTGAGGATAAATGTCCCAGGATTCAGCAGCTGACTGCGTTTACGGGAATATATACTGCCAGTGCTGCTATTATCATTTTTTCCACTTATGAATCGCTCATTAATCTTTAAGTGTGTTAACACCACCTGCGTGGTTACATATGACAAAAATGTCATCTATCCAGCCCTCCACCTTCAACTGTATGATTGACACATGGATACAGTCTGTGACTGAGCTATAGCTGCAGGGGCTGTGTGTGTGTTTTTTTTTTTTCTCGACAACTAAGATGAGACTAACCAGGTCTGTCCAGAACCCCAGGCAAACTGTAGAGGACACAGTACAAAAGGTTGGTGGGGGAATTATGCTGCCTGTAGCTGCACTGCACTCACAATTATCCACAGGCTAATTCCTGCAGAGTCTTATTTTCTCAATGAACCAGAAATGGCCCGATCACTTTGGAATTACCTTTAAAGTACAAAGCTCATCTAATGTGGTTTTCATGTTCAAAATTTCAGGTTAAGTGAAGAGTGATGAAATACTTTTTTTTACCCTACTCTATGTCAATGGTATATCTCTTAAATATTGTCTATCAGTTATCATTTTAGGAATGCATTATAGTTACTGCTCACTTTGGAAAATATGCTTTGCTTTATGTCACTTACTTCTTCTACTTCTTACAGAAATGTCCTTTCCCTTAAGGTCATAGCTTTGTTCTTGTCATTTTCTTCCAAATTATTGCATGCGATACCCCAACAATAACTGATGATGCTTTTTATATGTAGTTCATGCATTCTTTCTCTGCATTATGTTGGAGCCTAGCAAGTCTTAACTATATTTTGTGTATGATATATTACTTGAATTGTTTAATCCATCCACATTATAAAACACATGAAGTGAAATCTGTTTGTCATACTTTTTTTTTACTTTAGGTATTTCATGCATTTTACAAACCTTTGGAATTCACAGTGGCTACAAGAGATTCCTCTCAATGTTATATTAAGGTAAAAGCATCCAAAGCTAGCTATACACAGTCAGATCTATATGTTTGCCTTGTCTTCAGGTCTGCCACATGTCTGGTGGTTTTACATCATCATCATCACCGTTTATAAGATGCCACAGATTCCTCTACGACAGGGGTCAGGCGACTTTTTTACCTTTTTACTTTTAAATATATTTAGATACACCGACGTTACCCCCTTGATTTGAAAGAAAGGAAATCATATATTATTAATTATTTGAATTCAAAATTTTATTGAATCTATTCAAAATTTCTTTGAAAGCTTCAACTTCAAAACTTCAGGTTTTGGAGAAATGATGTTGCTTCATTTTTGATACAAGAACATCAATATTGGGGCATTTTGATGTCAGAGCAAATTGGATACATTCTTCAGCATCCAATCGATTTCTCTGCTTTTTTTTTATGTTCGTTAGAGTGGAAAATCCTTGTTCACAAAGGTAGGTTGTTGCAAAAGGCAGCAACTTTTTGACTACCTCCTTATTTTGAATGCCTTTGCAGCTGTTGTCATCCAAAAATTTGACAGATCTGCTTTGTTTTCAAATGCAATACGTGCTTCATTATTGCATAGAAGCTCAAGAAGTGCCTCTGCCAACCCTTGATGATCTTCTGGTACAACAGCAATTTCACATTTAAAGGGGTCTACAATCCAACTGACAGCATGTGAATCGGCAGCATTACCGAAAGGAATTTCTTTTTTACCACATTTGGGGTAATTTACACCTATTCCCTGACCACTGCTCTACGCCATACAACAAGACAACATCAATACAAAACAAATATATACAATTATAATACATAAACCAGATAATACCTAGGTTCACATTGACATAAAACAACTACAACAATACACGGTGCTAACATAGTAAATACCATATGCAGCGCACAATGTAACAGGGACATACAGGTGGAGCCGACAGAGAGGAGACAAAGGGTAGAGTGTACCCTGGCCAGGAGAGCTTACATTCTAGAGGGAAGGGAGAGACAGAAGAAGTAGACAGACAGACAGTTCTCAGCGGTTTACCTTAATTTTTTAAAACTGCACTTTAATTAACGGCATCGGGTTTTGCCTTTAATAAACTTGCTGTTAAAAAAGGTGATGGCACACCATGGAGAATCAGCGGTTTTAAGTAACTGTCGATTGATACACTTAACCTCTCTCTAACCATGATTGCTTCAGCCAAGAAGAAATACTATAATTAAAAAATAACACTCTCCGCGTGCATTATATTGTGTATATGTGTGAGTGGGAATAGCCAACATATTACAAAAGGAACACAACTCGGTCAAAAAAAAGAATTTGTGTCCGGTATTCGCATTGGACATTCTGTTCTTTTGTAACTTCTTATGGTGTAACATCAATGCCAGTACATTTCACACTGTATGAGCCTATATTGGGAAGAATAATCAGTGCAATGTTAAATTGTGTTTTATTACATTCTCTGTTAATTTCCTACAGATGATTTGTCTCAAGGAACCACAGCAGAGAATTCTAGGTCTACACTTCACAGGGCCAAATGCTGGAGAAGTCATCCAAGGATTTGCCCTCGGAATAAAGTATGTTGTAATAATATAGAGCTTGTAAGAGGGAAGCATGTATGTGAGTAGACACGGGGATGGAGGGACATGGTTCAGTGCAAGAAGTGGGTGTAAGAAGTTCTGGAAACTTTACGGAAGGGAACCTATGGATGGAGGGTTATAGTTGATAAATAGTATGTAAATAAATTGATTCACAGCATCCCTATTTCAAGACATCAAGTAATAATAAAGTTGCAAAAATTCAAAGGTTATTGCCCTTCCTATTTTAAAAGTGGCATGGTTGTTTTCTGTAATTAGCGATAGGATCAGTAGTAACTAAGTAATCTCAAATAGTGCAATTTTTCTATACACCTCTCTGATCCCGCTGCTGCTGTTCTTATCAAGTAACATGGTAGCCCAGTGTTCAGTTTTATGGGACATTGAAGGGAAGTTTGGACAAAAGGGGGCCTTGGTGATCCTAATTATGTTTCTTAAACATTTTCATGGCTCTTTGAACCACCGTTATGAGACACCCCTTTTCTGTAAATTTCATTTTAATAATAGGACGCTATTAATCTATGTGGTTTTGGTCCTCCCACGTAAAAATTCTGAATAAGGTTTACCATTCTTTAACTGTATGGTATAATGCAGTAACATATTGCGGTCAGTGGTTTTAGTATAAACGGTGAAGACTTAAGGTAACTATTTGACACTGAGAAGCACTGGAAGAAATCTCTCCCAGCTGAGTTTCCTCCACTGTAACTCTTGCTGCCATTTTTCAGTCTGCTGTGTGTATGACTAAGCTACAATATTACATAATACTTACATTGCCATACTTTCAATAATGCTGATCTTCCTTCACAGTCAGATTCCTCACTATATGGGAGTTTGAGATAAAACTGCTTCATGCTGCTTTTTCTGTCTGATTGTTCATTCTGCTCTGTATACTTAGTTGGTCTCTTTAATTGTTTTTTACTGCTTTTTTTGTCCTTTATGTACTCTCTTTATGAATTTAATTTACATTTTGACTCTGTTTTTTTTTTTTTAAACTCTTTATTTTTGAAAGCATTGCAGATATAACAACCACAAAAAAAAAAGATGAAGAGGGAAGAGCAAAAAACAGCACAGTACAATGCGATGAACCAATATTCATTGAACTTAAGCCCTAGCGAGAAGTAAATCCCACTCTTCCCCTCACCCAATGCTCTGCAATCCTTTTTTTTTTTTTTTTTTTATATATTTATTATAAAATTCAACATATCTATTTGCTTGTTTACTTAGGGAAAGAAAGAAGAAAGGGGGAATGAAGAGAGGAGGGAGGAGAAAAGAAATAGCAAGGAGGGGGAGAAGAGTTTCAGTGAATTCCCCAGAGCAACCACTCCTCGGGGGATAACCGGGTACAAAGATAAAATGTGTGGATGAATAAGGGATGGATTGGCGCCCCCCTTCGATTTGGGTTAAGAGCTTACTATCGTCAGGAGTAGACCTTATTAGCTAGGAAGGAGGGCAAGTGTCAAGCAGGGTCCGGAAAAACCGGAGTGTGAGAAAGGTGTAAGTTACTGGGTGGCGGGCATGGGAGATTGGTGAAAGGCCTACCATGGGTCCCATATCTTGTGAAAATTTGAAATTTTATCATGGAGGAGACATGTGATATACTCCATTGAAGTAATATACCTGATCCGAGCTGATATGCTCTGATCTGGCTATTTGTAGGCGTGTTGCAGCACATATATTTTGTACTAGCTTATTACTATGTTTGTTGAGAGATTTATTCCTAGAGCACAGCAGCATAACCATTGGATCTGGGGAAACCTCGACCTCCAGAATTCTAGAAATGAAGTCAGCAACCTGGGCCCATAGATTAGAAATGAGAGGGCACGTCCACCATATGTGGTAAAAAGACCCCACCCCACCACATGCCCTCCAACAGAGATCTGTCGTACCTGGGTAAATTCTATGGAGTCTCGTGGGCACCAAGTACTATCTCGTGTAGACCTTGAATGTGTTCTCTTTAATCAAAGTATTAATGGAGATCTTGGAGATTCCAGTTCTGAGCCGAGACCATCCCTCCTTGTCTATGGGTTTTACAATGTCACGTTCCCAGGCGATCTCAAACGATTCTTTGGAGCTATTTTCAGGCTTAAGATAAACATGATAGACCAGAGATATCAACCCCTGAGCTCCAACTCGGTTGATACAACACCTCTCAAAGGGTGTAGGGCTGCGCAGCTTGGACGATCTACAATTGGATTGTATAAAGCCTCTAATTTGAATATAGCCGAAATACAGGGACGAAGGGAGTCTCGATCTCTCACTCAAGTCCGAGAAAGATTGGGGGGCGTATTCCCCTAGAATGTGAGTAAATTGAGTAATCCCCGCTTTTTGCCATGGGGAAGCAAATGATTTGATGTTACTGGCTGGAAATTCTGGGTTTTGCCAGAGCGGAGTGAGGGGGGAAGGGTACGATGTGAGTTTCCATCTCTTGTGTAGTTTATCCCATATATCTAGTGTAAATTGTATGGTGGGGTGAGAATAAACTGAGGCCGGCCTCTGACTACGGGGGAGCCAGGGCAATGAACTAAGATTGTGATCAGGTGTGAGAGCATTCTCAAGGTCGACCCATCTC
The DNA here is from genome assembly GCF_038048845.1 of Mixophyes fleayi. Classification (NCBI taxonomy): domain Eukaryota; kingdom Metazoa; phylum Chordata; class Amphibia; order Anura; family Limnodynastidae; genus Mixophyes; species Mixophyes fleayi. The sequence goes on along the minus strand of NC_134402.1, from coordinate 341,805,879 downwards.
TTAATCCCCGGGGTAGACTGCCTACATTTTGACTCTGTTTTATCTGATTATCTCTATGTCCACTGTGTCATGAGTGTCTGAACTTCTCTTCTTCCCTCCTCTAATCTATTGGTCTTGCTCTTGACCCCATTCCCATTTATTGAAGGCTCTTAAAGCTTGGGTCCTATGTTTACCCCCATCTTTAGTTTGTATCTTCTTGTATTTCAACCTCTTCCTTTTAAGGATACACAGAACACAACCTTGTCTTTTTTTGCCTGCCAAAGGTCTGCTTCATCTCCAATCTACTTAGAACTTCTAAAATTGCCATAACTAGTGGAAAAAACAGTGGTTTCCAGCTAACAAGCGATGATCTGATAGATGGAAAGGGTATTCCGTATCATTAGCAGCATAACAGCCTCTTCCACTAGCTTTCCTATAGTACTTCTACAGTTTATACCTGTGATGGGCAATCTTCTGCACTTCTAACCTTCAAAAGGACCACACATTACCCTTAATCATAATAGATGAAAACAATGAATTTAATCAAAGAAAGAGACAACACTCTGTAATAAGATATTAACAGACAGTTTATTATGAGATAAACCGTATAACAAACAAGTCATAATTCATTGTGGCTTCTCGGTTACCAGATTTTCATCCAGCTTTTGAAAGTTAAGCTTAAGACTAGTACAGACATAGTACAATTCTGCAGAGCAGTTTCTACATGTCATCTTGTTGCGTTTCTTGATTTTAATGTGCCTGTCACAAGATGATTAGAGCTGAAGGCCACTTGCTGGTATTTGCGCTGCTGAGCTAGGAGGCGCAGAGTCTAAGCCCGTTCCTGGTCTTCGCCAGGGACCCCCCAAGGGAGTATGGAGTTTTCTGCAAGGGACATTCAAATCGCGGCACTCCAAGTTAGCTACCAGTGAAGTGGAAGATAAACTTGCATGACCGTATAGACAGAGGTCAAACTAGCGAGGTACCAAAGGAGTAAACAAATCGGAGTCAGGAAGCCAAGGGTCAGTTCCAATAAGAGCAGTCAGGCCAAAGGGAGATCCAGGGGCGGAACCAGAGGAAGCTGGGTCGGTACACAGGAGATCCGGCAGAGAAAAGGGAGACATGCAGGAACACTGGGACATAGGGATACCTAGATACTCTCTCACCCTAATGGTGCCAGAGCCTCCTTTAAATAGATATAGAGCTGCTCTGATTGGTGGACATCCCATTGCCTAGCAACAGGACGTGCGGCTCAAGAAGGAAGGCTACCGTCCCTTGCTGCCAGGAAGTGAGCGGGGACGGCACCTAACAGTGCCCCATCTTGGAAAATGTCACACAGCACTAACAGAGTAGCGATGTTAAGCAAATTAAGTATTTAGCATTGTTACTTTTCCCTCTCCCTCTGCATGTTTCGCTGCTCACAAAAATCAAAACAAAATTAAAAATACCCAGATTACCTCTGCACTCGAAATGCCCTAAGACCTGCACTTTCCAAAAAATGTCCCTACATGCCTTTATACCCACACATTACATAAAATGTCCCTACATGTCCTCAGATACCACATATACTTCCAAAACTCCTTACATGTCACCAGAACCCTCACCCACGTGCCCTCCCCTCATTACTTAACTAATGGCCACTACTTAACTATTAACTGCCTCAACACCATTAGAGGAGAGGAAGGATGGAGGTCACATGGTGCTGATCTATAATCTTCTGATTTGCACTCTTCACACTCTTCTGCTCTGCACTGATCTCTGTGGTCACATGATGCAGAAGACCGAGGCTTCATCCAATCAGCTGTTCATTCAGATACAGCTTCATCTGCTGATTTACCAGAGGCAGAGCAAATGTATAGACTTGGAAATATCTGCAGGGCCACAGTTGAGATTCGCGGGCCACTGGTCGTCTGTGGCCCATCACTGCTTTATACTTCACCACTATTTGTTGTTCCTGCTCTTCCCCTACCGTCAAAACTGTATTCTCATTACAGAGGAAAATGTGTCAATGTAACACAGCCTTATACCTTTTAATATGGGGAGTCCATTTTCTTCAGAGATTCCTTGCTTCTCATAGGAGTAAAGAAAAAAATATGCCCTGCAGAGCTTCTCACAGAGTCAATTCTCAAAATTGAAATTATAGGGTAATCTAGAATTCATCTAAGTAAAATATTTCTTCCTTTACTTTTACACGTCTTGCTGTAACTTGTCATTTGTTTTCACACACACACAACACTTCATTTTTGAGACAACCTGGAAATTAGATTACTGCTGTGTTTTGTTGCAACTCCTGATCGATTGCTCAGTTATGTCAGTCTATGGCTGCAGGCTGGCAGGAGGGAAGCAGACTGACACAATGTGTGGAGCATCTGATCAAAGACAAACATTTGAAAACTTCGGGGCCAGACAGGCCAACACAATGCACTTAAATTTTCCTCTACCTTCACTTCTATTACTGCCCTGCCACTAATTGCAAGTGTAGATTAAATTTCCAAATGTTGATAAATGACTGCACTCCAATGTTCACTGAGAACAAGCAATGGAGCTCAATCTTCTGTCCCACAACCTATATCTGTATATATGTATATAAGGATATGTATATAGTCTCCCCAAAATGTATTTAGGAATATCAGGTGAAAGGATTAGAGTTCAGTAGAATGCATTGAAAAATGTGTAATATGATTGGATAGAATATAGACATACACTAACTTTACCATTTTCTTGTGAACTTTCACCCTTCCTTCTAATATCACTAGTTGTCTTTCTGTTGTCTCAACAATGATGTCTCTACCTTAAACGTTCAGTAGTTGTCCAGCCTTTATGAACTGCAGCGGCTACCTTCAGATAAGTCATTGCCGTTGCTTTTGGTACCTGGGAATTAGACTCCCCCTCACATTTCATAATCTAAGGAGGGAAGGAAATGAAGAGAAGTGGGTGACCACAAGTGGGCAACCACTTTAACGTCTTTAAAACTGAACTACTGGTGTCCCTTATTTGACATTTACATTCCTGCTAACAACACTCTGATCGTTTCCACACAATAAGCATGTTGTCTAGTGCTCACTTTATGATTTTACGGAGTCCCTCGCTTATCACATTTATGACCACTTATAACCCTCTCCATCTGGAAAAAACATTTATTGCCTAAGTAAAGATACTATTAAAATACTAATTAATGTACTCAATATTACATGCCATTATTAATGCACCCTCTGCTTGCTTCCACCAACATTCAGATGATTGTTTTCACCTTTAAGCCCTCAGCAATGCTGCACTGACCCATCTCTTCTGTTTGTTTCCTACCCATGCTCCTCATTATGACAATAATTATTCCTCTTGTTTATTTCTAAAGTGTTGCACTAGGAGCAATATGTTGAAAGTCACCTCCCATTTTCACATAGGTCCTGGATAAATCGTATACCATTGTGCCCTAATTTGAATTAAATAGGCATTTAGCATTACAATTGTAAACAGGATTATTAGAGCCAAATGACAGAAGTTTTTGAAAGATCTCAGAAGACAGATTTAAGTGATTAAGGTATAATGTGCAACTAAAAACATACTAATAGGTTAATTGGCTGCTATCAAAAATTGATCCTAGTCTGTCTCTCTCTGTCTGCCTGTCTCTCTGTCTCTCTGTCTCTCTGTCTGTCTCTCTGTCTCTCTGTCTGTCTCTCTGTCTGTCTGTCTCTCTGTCTGTCTGTCTCTCTGTCTGTCTGTCTCTCTGTCTGTCTGTTTCTCTGTCTCACTGTCTCTCTGTCTCACTGTCTCTCTGTCTCACTGTCTCTCTGTCTCACTGTCTGTCTGTCTGTCTCACTGTCTGTCTGTCTCTCTCTGTCTCTCTGTCTGTCTGTCTCTCTGTCTCTCTCTCTGTCTCTCTGTCTGTCTGTCTGTCTGTGTGTGTGTTATCGAATTTAGACTGTAAGCTCCAATGGGGCAGGGACTGATGTGAATGAGTTCTCTGTACAGCGCTTTGGAATTAGTGGCGCTATATAAATAAATGGTGAATGGGGGTGATGAACTGTAAGGGTAAGATGTCTGTACAGGTTAATGGGTAACCTGTAGAGACAAACAGGCAAAGTGAACTCTATATCTTGTCCCCAGGGACAGCCAGCCTAGATCTATGGGATCTATGTTTTGAAGTTACCCAGCCAAACAAAATGGCAGATTGAGTTGTAAAGTGTTTGAAGCTTGCCAAAAGAATTTTGGGGCTGTAACATAAACTAAATCCCCATAATCTATAATAGGTATCAGCAGCAGTTGCTCAATACACTTTCTGGCCATGGGCGTTAGACATGATTTATTTCCATAGAGCAATAGTATAAATGGAAACCAAATAAAATTATAATTTATTTATATAGGGTTACCATATTACGCAGAGCTATACAGAGAATATTGGTCCTTCACATTAGGCCCTTTCCTAATTAAGGATGAGCGGGCTCGGATTCCGCTAATCTGAGCCCACCCGAACAGTGCGGATCCGATGGGATCCGAGCACTGTTCGGGTACTTCCGCCCGGGAAAAAAATCCAAAACGAGGCTATGACATCCAAGTCTCGTGTCGGATCTCGCGAGACTCGGATGTCATAAATTCGCCGCTTGCGGCCGCCATCTTCATTTGGGCTGTGATCAGGGAAGAGGGAGGGTTGTAGGGTAGTGCTGATCAGTCCAGTGGTGCTTTATTCTTTTGTCCTGTGCTCTGTCCTGCTGAGTCCAGTGGTGCTTTGGCCGGTGTCTGTCCTGCTGAGTCCAGTGGTGCTTTTGTCCTGTGCTTTGTTCTGATATGTCCATAGTAATTTTATAATTATTAACAAATCATAAAAAAAATATAAAAAAATAATTTAAAAAGTATAAAAAAAATTCTAGAGCAATATATTCTTGCAGTCCAGAAATATTAGTACTGCAATATTTACCTACGTTCACTGTTCTTGCAGTCCAGAAATATGAGTACTGCAATATTTACCTACGTTCACTGTTCTTGCAGTCCAGAAATATTAGTACTGCTATATTTACCTACGTTCACTGTTCTTGCAGTCCAGAAATATTAGTACTGCTATATTTACCTACGTTCACTGTTCTTGCAGTCCAGAAATATTAGTACTGCTAAATTTACCTACGTTCCCTGTTTCTGCAGTCCCAAAAAATAGGTACTGCAATCTATATTACTACGTTCACTGTTTCTGCAGTCCCCAAAAATAGGTACTGCAATCTATATTACTACATTCACTGTTTCTGCAGTCCCAAAAAATAGGTACTGCAATCTATATTACTATGTTCACTGTTTCTGCAGTCCCAAAAATAGGTAGTGCAATCTAAATTACTACGTTCACTGTTTCTGCAGTCCCAAAAAATAGGTACTGCAATCTATATTAATTCGTTCACTGTTTCTGCAGTCCCAAAAAATAGGTACTGCAATCTATATTACTACGTTCACAGTTTCTGCAGTCCCAAAAAATAGGTACTGCAATCTATATTACTACGTTCACTGTTTCTGCAGTCCCAAAAAGATAGGTACTGCAATCTATAGTACTACGTTCACTGTTTCCGCAGTCCCAAAGTGTGTGTGGTTTAGGGGTACGCTCTCTTGTGCTGCATATAATGGAGTACAAAAATTTGGAGGATAAAGTAGGGAAAGATCAAGACCCACTTCCTCCTAATGCTGAAGCTGCTGCCACTAGTCATGACATAGACAATGAAATGCCATCAACGTCGTCTGCCAAGGCCGATGCCCAATCTCTTAGTAGAGGGCATGTAAAATCCAAAAAGCCAAAGTCCACTAAAATTAGCAAAAAAAGAAAATTAAAATCATCTGAGGAGAAACGTAAACTTGCCAATATGCCATTTACGACACGGAGTGGCAAGGAACGGCTTAGGCCCTGGCCCGTGTTCATGACTAGTGGTTCAGCTTCACCCAAGGATCTAAGCCCTCCTCCCCCCCCCCCTCCAAAAAATTTAAGAGAGTTAAGCTGTCATCAACAACACAGCAAACAACTCTGCCTTCTAAAGAGATGGCATCACAAATCCCCAAGGCAAGACTAAGGGTGTTGGTGGTTGCGAAGCCTGACCTTCCCATCACTGTACGGGAAGAGGTGGCTCCTTCCACCATTTGCAGCATGCCCTCTGCATATGCTGGAAGGATCACCCACAGTCCAGTTACAGATTTGGCTAATGAAGGTGTCAATGTTGTACACCGGGAGGAGGATATTGATGTAGCTGGCGCTGAGGAGGAACTTGACGAGGAGGATGCTGATGTGGTTATCTTAAATGAGGCACCAGGGGGGAAAACAGTTGTTGTCCATGGGATGAAAAAGCCCATCGTCATGCCTGGTCAGAAGACCAAAAAATGCACCTCTTCGGTCTGGAGTTATTTTTATCCCAATCCGGACAACAAATGTATGGCCATATGTAGCTTATGTAAAGCTCAAATAAGCAGAGATAAGGATCTTGGCCACCTAGGGACATCCTCCCTTATACGTCACCTGAAGAACCTTCATAATTCAGTGTTTAGTTCAGGACCTGTGGCTAGGACCGTCAGCAGTCCAGGGACACCTAAATCCCTTGGTCCTGTTGGATACACACCACCAACACCCTCCTCGTCAACTTCCTCCACGATCTCCATCAGATATAGTCCTGCAGGCCATGTCACCAGCATGACTGAGTCCTCTTCAATCCGGGATTCATCCGAGGAATCCTGCAGCGGTACGCCTACTACTGCCGCTGCTGTTGCTGCTGGTAGTCGGTCATATTCCCAGAGGGGAAGTCGTAAGAACGCTACGTCTTTCACCAAACAGTTGACCGTCCAACAGTCGTTTGCCATGAGCACAAAGTACGACAGTAGTCACCCTAGTGCAAAGCGGATAACTGCGACTGTAACAGCTATGTTGGTGTTAGACGTGCGTCCGGTGTCCGCCATCAGTGGAGTGGGATTTAGACGGTTGATGGAGGTATTGTGTCCCCGGTACCAAATCCACTCTAGATTCCACTTCACTAGGCAGGCGATACCCGGGATGTACAGAGAAGTACGAACAAGTGTCCTCAGTGCTCTGAAAAATGCGGTTGTACCCACTGTCCACTTAACCACGGACATGTGGACAAGTGGTTCAGGGCAAACGAAGGACTATATGACTGTGCCAGCCCACTGGGTAGATGCATCGCCTTCCGCAGCAACAGCAGCAGCTGCATCAGTAGCAGCATCTCCACAACGGCTGCTCGTTCCAAGGCAGGCAACGTTGTGTATCACAGGTTTTAATAAGAGGCACAACGCTGACAACGTCTTAGAGAAACTGAGGGAAATAATCTCGCAGTGGCTTACCCCACTTAGACTCTCCTGGGGATTTGTGGTGTCAGACAACGCCAGTAACATTGACATAAAAGATCCGCTGGCGGGGATGCTGAGAACATCTGGTCCGGACTGAAGGACCTGCCAACCATTGCAGACATGTCTACTGTCGCTGCATTGGATGCTGTCACAATTGAAAAAATGGTGGAGGATTACTTTGCTGACACCGTCCAAGTAGACATGTCAGACAGTCCTTATTTTTACTGGCAGGAAAAAAAGGCAGTTTGGAAGCCCCTGTACAAACTGGCTATATTTTACCTGAGTTGTTCCCCCTCCAGTGTGTACTCGGAAAGAGTTTTTAGTGCAGCGGGGAACCTGGTCAGTGAGCGGCGAAGGAGGTTGCTTCCGCAAAATGTTGAAAAAATGATGTTCATAAAAATGAATTATCAATTCCTCAAGAACAGCACTGGCCTCCAGAGACTACAGAGGGACCTGTGGTTGTGGAGTCCAACCAGGACGAATTGATAATGTGTGAGGATGAGGAAGTACACACTGAAGAGGGCGAAGAATCAGAGGATCAGGATGAGGACGACATCTTGCCTCAGTAGAGCCTGTTTAGTTTGTACAGGGAGAGATGAATAGCTTTTTTAGTGTGGGGGCCCAAACAAACCAATCATTTCAGCCACAGTTGTTTGGTAGGCCCTGTCGCTGAAATGATTGGTTTGTTAAAGTGTGCATGTCCTATTTCAACAACATAAGGGTGGGTGGGAGGGCCCAAGGACAATTCCATCTTGCAAATCTTTTTTTGGCATTATGTGACCGTCCAACAGTTGTTTGCCATGAGCACAAAGTACGACAGTAGTCATCCTATGGCAAAGCGGATAACTGCGGCCTTAACAGCTATGTTGGTGTTAGACGTGCGTCCGGTGTCCGCCATCAGTGGAGTGGGATTTAGACGGTTGATGGTTTACCCCACTTAGACTCTCCTGGGGATTTGTGGTGTCAGACAACGCCAGTAACATTGTGCAGGCATTACATATGGGCAATTTCCTTTATGGCTCCATTATCCCAATTAAAAGGATTTTTACCTGTTGGTGTAATGATGTTATAAACACTACACTTGAAAGCTTGAGCTTTTAAATGAAAAAGTCACTCTTCATTGCACGTAGATTTGCAACAGGGACAGTTTTTTTGTTCCCAAAGTCAACAAATAACACTTCGACGCTGTCTGTCTTTGACATACTTGATGGGATCTCAATGATGAATGCTCTGTATCATGGTCGTCGAAAACAAGAGGTAGTGACGCGCTCGAACTACACCCTCAGTCTATATGCTGCAGAGGATGTAGGAGCAGCCATATGTGCAGTGGAATTTAGACCAGTTGGAGGAGGTATTGTGGCCCCGGTACCAAATTGAGTACAGGGGCCACTCCACTACGCAGTCCAGAAAGCTACCTCGGTGCAACGTTTTGGACTAAAAACAATATTGTGAGGTGTTCAGAATAGACTGGAAATTAGTGGAAATGATTGTTATTGAATGTTATTGAGGTTAATAATAGCGTAGGAGTGGAAAAAAAAAACAAAAAACTGGATTTTAGTGCTTTTTATGCTTTTTTAAATATAAATCAGAACCAAAACCTTGCGTCAGGTGTTTTGGCAAAACAAATCAGAACCTAAAACCTCAAGCTAATCAGAACCCAAAACACTAAAAGTGCCCGGTGCATACCCTTAGCTCACTGTTCCTGCAGAGCAGAAATATTAGTATCAGATATTAAACTACGTTCACTGTTCCTGCAGTGCAGAAATATTAGTATCAGATATTAAACTATGTTCACTGTTCCTGCTACATCAAAAAAGCATGAACCTGCCCTGCCATCAACTAAAACAAGAGGTAGTGACGCGCTTGAACTCCACCCTCTAGATGCTGCAGAGGATGGAGGAGCAGCAAAAGGCCATTCAAGCCTACACAGCCACCTACGATGGGCCACGTGTTTGTGCCGCCCACTTGTGTCGCTTAGCTTAGACATCCAGCTACCTCGGTGCAACCTTTTGGACTAAAAACAATATTGTGAGGTGTCAGGTGTTCAGAATAGACTGGAAATTAGTGGAAATGAATGTTATTGAGGTTAATAATAGTGTAGGAGTGAAAAAAAAATAATATATGGATTTTAGCACTTTTTATGCTTTTTTAAAAAAAAATCAGAACCCGAAACCCAAAATCAGAACCAAAACCTTCGTGGGGTGTTTTGGCAAAACAAATCAGAACCCAAAACCTCAAGCTAATCAGAACCCAAAACACCAAAAGTGGCCGGTGCACACCCTTAGTCCTAATGCCACACAGATAGGGCCCTGGTCAGGAATGGAACTGCTGACCGCAGTGCTGCTAGTTGTGCTTCCCACATGAAAGGGTAGGATGAAGCCATAAACATAAGTATTTATATTTGGATACTGATGTCAGATAAGTGTTTTTTTATTTTCAATAAAGTGTAACACACTTTGCAGGTTTAGCCTTTGTCCTAAATAACTTGGATACAAGCTAGTAGTATTTGCATACATATGATAGATGTGGATCTTCAAGCAATGGGAAGGTCATTGTGGTGGATAGAATTTGGCCCAGATATTGATACAATGTGGGATCTTACTGATAAATGGGAGTTGAAACCACTGTAAGCCATGTGTTCAATACCTGAGCAAGATTGGTAGCAGTACAGTGTGATCAACAATGTTAATAGCTCTTACAGAATATAGGAATATTGCACCAGTCAACTGTCTTTCATTCCACACTGAATTTTATTGCAGATTTTAATATGATTGTTACTGTAAAATGGTTATGTTAAAAACCAGATTGAAACAGACTAAAAAAATGTGATGTTTTGTAAAAGCTGCTGATTTAAGAAAGAACACATTGTCCATGACTTTGAATAATATAGGAAGTAAATATATAGGTCTGTGAATAGAAACAATGCTTCTATCACCACTTTTGTAGATCGGGATGACTTGGAAATTTGACCAGATGACAAAATAGTTTAGTAAGGCAGCAACAAGTTTAGCCAGGACACTAGGGCATAGGAATTTTGAAACTGGTCGACCCCACATTGATTGCTCAGTTAAAAGCTCATGTGCAGCCTCGTCTTCACATATTTGAGTAAACGTGGCTTTATTACATTTAATGGGGGAGCTGTGGAAAGTGCCCAAACAGGACATCTGAATTCTGGTTACAGTTATGCCTCAACATTGAGGACATAACACACCCCACAAAGTAACTGAATTCACTGCCAATAGCAGTGTTGTCAGACAGCATTGTGTTTTCGTTATTGGTACTATTGGTTTCTGATAGCAAGAGGAATCCAATAAATTTTTAATGGCCTTGCAGTATTTTGCTCGATTTTTGATGAAAATTGTCAGAGTAGTATTGGTTTTTCACAACTCATGTTTGCCTAGTTCCTTTTATCTTGTAGATCTATATTAGAGTCATTATGCTTCCATCACTTCCACCAGGCATCTCTGTAGTGGCATAAGCCAGTAATATCTGAAGTAACATATGTAAGGTGAGCCCTACAGAGGCAAGGAGTTGCATCTGCCCTTCCTCAGACTGGGGAGTGTGGCTTTGGGCTATGACATCATAGCCCGACGCCGCAGTCCCAGCCAATCACAGACATGGAGGAGTAGCAGTCGGCAGCTTCACAGGTAAGAAGCTATTAGCTGCTGCCCCTCTATGACAATGGCCAGTGCTCACTGTGGGGATATGCAAGGAAAATGATAACACTGAATGAGTGTCACTCCTTCAGTGTTATAAGCGCACCTAAATCTTGGCACCCTAGATGATATCCTAGGTTCATCTAATGGTAGCGCCAGCCCTATGATAGCTTTATGATGGAGGGATGTTCATTTGTATGAACAAGGGAGGGTTGTATCTTACCTTTCTTGATAGTTTTAAGCAGTATAGTTTTAATGAATAATATCCCCATATTGTGAATTCACATCTATTACTACTTTAACTAGGTGACCTCATTCAGATGGGTAGTTTCTGTAACAGGGCATTTATCTCACTCTTTTTGCCTTTATGTTTTATATCAAAGGTCCTTGCTCTAACTGAAAGCAATGTAGAGATAGGTGGTGGGGTGCTGTGCCAAAATGAAGGAAGTCACCACCTTATATGGAAAGGTGCATTACTGCTGTGACTACAGAACACAAGACAAACATGCAGGAGTAACCGTTAAACACTAAAGACATACTGATAGGAAATATCTGTGTAGTGAACATTGCAATATTGCAAAGGTTTTTTTTTTTTTTCAAGTAGTGTTATCATTATATATCTTTTATATTACAGATGTGGAGCCACCTACTCGCAACTGATGAACACAGTGGGCATACATCCTACATGTGCTGAGGAAGTGACAAAGCTGCACATTACTAAACGCTCAGGACTGGACCCCACAGTCACCGGTTGCTGAGGTTAACTACCATCCCGGAGAAAGATACGCCATCTGTCTGCATGGTGAAGAGAGAACCATTAACATCATTCTGCTACATGTAACCACTTTACTCATAGCCATATGATATATGTCAGATCCTCTGCAATCAAAGGAATTATGTCTTACTCATTGTGAAAGGCTTCTGCCAGCAGTAAATTACATCTGAAATTCAGTGCACATTTCTACCACATTCAAAGCATTCATGACATGTCTGACGTGAAATCAGGTGGAAAGGAGCTGATAAGACGGTACCTTCCTCTGACATAGTCTAGTACTACAAACATCCAGGAGATGGAACTGCAGACCAGGAGATGTTCAGTGCACAGGTAGGCTGTGTAATGTAATCCAGCACTCCGCCTGCTGCATGCCTGGAGACAAAACAGTACAGGAACTTCATTCTATATTTAGGGCTCATTTATCATCACAGAATGAATACCTCTGCTTTCCCAAAGCCAATCAGCCCCTGGATCGCATTAATAGCTTTAATGTTGAAAACTCATTTTTCTGTCAATAATTTTTCTACTGTCTTCTCATCTTTCTCTGTCCTTAGAACTTTGCAAACTGTCTTTCTGTTTGTTTTTCTAGTATGTAGTTAAAGTGCAGAAATATGGCTGATTTTTATCTTCAGCTGTCAGCGTGTTTTCACCTATTTCCACATAAGTTAAACTGCACAGCTCTGTAATGGGTGATCTTTATATCCTGGGGGTCACGCTGCGTTTAGCAGTCTGTATCTTCCATGCCGAGTATGAATGTACTGCCTCCAATACTGTGCTTATTATAATGTGAAGTACTGTGGGGTAAAAACCTCACACTGTGCCACCAATAATTTCATGTTGGTCTTTGGCAGTGTGGTAAGTTCTACCAAAAGCCCAGTAGAAATGGAAACATATATAGCTAACATATCATCTGCATACATTAACTATGTCTTTGTTATGCACATTTAGCTTAAGCCAGATACAGCGTAAGTAGTTTTGTCTTCCTTACTTATGTGTATGACCCTATAATACTGTTCGCTCTCAAGTTTAAGTATTATTGTGACAGATGGACAAACACGCTGAAATGTCTGAGTGCTTCATGATGTGTTGCTGTTGCAGTTTAAGCTAAATTGCCTCAAACATTACAGAATAGGATCAGCAATAATTTCTGTTGCTTTCGGGAAAGTAGTACTCAAATTGCATGATTTTATATCCTTTCATATCACCTCTAATGTTCATTGCATGTGACTTAGTGATCCTTATGGAGTTATAACTAATCACATATTGTGAACAGCTTAAAGCTATTTCTGTCTCAGTACATGAGATCATTTCTGGCTCAATAAATAAGCTTAGATCACCTGGGTATCGACACCCATGCGCTTTGCTTACAGCCTGGTATAAGGGGTGTATTTGAGGACTGGGATGATGTAACATACTTAATGATGCTTTGCAGTGAACCAACGTATTACCCTTGTATGTTGACTTGTTATATAAGTGTGAGACTGCAGAAGGATCTTCAACTCACCACAGAATGCAAATGTAGTTATACCTGCATGTGTGTCGCTATACAGATTATTTTCTGAAGTTCTACAAATTAATGTCCCATTCTGCAGCTCACTGAGAGGTTTACGTCAGTAGAATTAGAATTAGGAGGAAACAGATTGGGAACCAAAATACATTTGGATTGCTGCCTGTAATTTGCGGCTAGGCTCCCAAATATTCTGAAACCCACATCACGCTCCTAGCCACCATCAAAGGCTTACCGTCTCCTTCAGTACAATAAAAAACAACAGAGGACATCCTGAGGAAACCATGTCCTAAAATCACTAGCCTGGCATGTCTTCCCCACAAGGAGATATGAAAAATGACATCTGACATTGAATGTTCCTTTAGCCAAGGATCTTGCACATTGATTTCACAGGGCTCTGGATATCTGAGCTGATGATCTGTGTGCGTGATTTCCAGGTGGGATTTGGGAGTCCCAGTTCTTACCGAAATGAAAACAAATGCTTGTGCTTTTCATCCACACCATGTGCTATTTAAAGCTAGCTGATTTTCCTGTGATGTATATATTGGTCAGTTTCAAAGATAGATTTATTCCATAATTTCTTTCTTCTGTCATACAGATCTGACTTACTGCATTTTGATGCTTGAAAAAACAGATGGAAAATGACCATGGATAAAAATAGTTTATTTAAAATATGCTTTGCTTAGTTATCGTACTACATTTGCATTTCTATAATGACTTGGTGGGAACTGCCGTTGTGAAAATACATGTGGTAATATAATAAAAAGAAGAAGTAGATCACTTTCTAGACCTCTGTAGAAGAGGAGGTGCCTTCATCTGAATATAGTTTTAAGGAAATTTGCGCCTTTAAGAAAAGGAAAAATCAAGGAACAGATACCTTAAATTGTTTGACAATTTTTACAATTAGTTTTGTGAATGTCACTTATACTGTTGCTAATAGGAGCATTTTAGCTATAATTTGTATTTAGTGTGTGTTAAAGGGTTCCACAGTTTGGTAAATTGATACATTAATTATTTTTTTTTATAGACAAATTTATCATATTACCACTGAAAGAAGAGCTGTAATCTTTCTGTATATATATTTCAGCATGCATTATACATAGCACCTAACAATACTCTTGCTAGAGACATGCCTCAATGTATACAGCTGATATTTCCAATAGCAGTGACATTGTTTTCTGATAGTATGATGGAGGGGTGCCAGTGACTGTAGCAGCACATATGAATATTGAAGTGTTTACTTTTCTTAGTTACTTCTATGAGTACAGCCTCTGCTTTAGGTTGTGTGCACACACATATGCACACCTGCAGTATTACTCACACTTATGGCACAGTGAAGATTGCCCTAGTCAAACTGGTGAGTTTGCAGGTTGCTGCATGATGTCATCTTAACAGTGTTACAGTATTTAGAGATTCGATAAAACCTTATCGAAATCTAACATAAACACTCTTCAAGTTTCTGCTAACTCTTAAAGGGATAATATGTGATATTTTAAAATACCATTCCTTTCTTTTAAAAAGGCAGTAATATGTATGTATATATCTTTCAATGAGACATCTAGAAATACAGATACCACTAACACTAATAATTTGTCCAGCAACAAAAATAATTATTTAATTTTATTGTTGTTATTGTGTCTGTGGCTATATGTGAGTAAAATGACTTAGCACTTGTTCAGTAAAGAAAGATATACAATATAACAATGAGTTTTTAAGTGTACAAAGTCTACAATATCTCTATAAATGGTAACATGGTGATGTTCCTGTGTTCCATGCAGGCAAAGTTTTGGTGTCTATTTTCAGGGATGGTTGAATTGTTATCAAAACTTCTACTTAGAATATAAAAATGTAGACGGGTTGTGATACCGACAAATGATGGCTTGTGTATAAACTCATTTGAGACATACAGGCCTGAAAATGTGCTGGTATTAACATTTGAGCTGTGCGTTACTGCATGAATAAAGAAATTAAAAAGCTTTGTACCAAAAAATAGTTCTGTCTCATTATTGAGGGCTATCTTCATTACAAGTCCAGATTAGTCTCTATACTTCCAATGTGATAGCTGCCATGTACTCCTTCAAGGTGGTTGCTGCTACAATCACTAAACAGCCTATGTTGGGGAGACAGAGAAGGAAACGCTGGTCTTCCTGCAGACATACTGGATTCAATACTTTAGTGTGTGTAGCACTCCATCTTCAGGACACTAAAATCATATTTGTGTCTGTAATGAGAAATCACTTAGTTTACAATGTTCTCTGTATTGGGCAACTGCACTTTAAGATTTGCAGGCTACTGTATCTATATCAATGCCTGGTAGCAAACCATGTATATGGGTCTGCCTACCTCTAAATACTATTTGTTTTCAATATATGTTAGCTGTGTGCAACTATAACTCTTGCTGGAATAGTGTTCTAATTAGATCCAAGGTGTGGAAACATAGTGTTCTCATTATCTCAACCTGACTGAACAAGTTTCTTTATTTCAGCAATGTAACAGGTAGTAATTATTAAGTATGTAACAGGAAGCAATTTGACAAAATGTCACAGTCTGTGTGTGGGGTTTTTCACTCCCTGTAGCCTGGCCTTTTTTCTTATCAATCTGTATTTTTTTGGACGCTTGCCTTTTGAACAGCTGTCTTCTGCTTTGTTACAATGTTAACACCTGTATTGCTGTAACAATGTCATGCCAGTGACTTATGCGCTATTTAGTTATCTCTATCAGTGGGTGAGACCATGCTTCATGAAAACTACAATCATACTACCTGTGGAGACTATACCTGGTGGTGAAATAATGTGGTGTTATAAAGGAGGGTACTATAAAGAGAAAGCAATGTATTTCTGGAGAAAAGTACAACCATAGTCCAATATATTTTAATAAAATGTTGATGATGTTACGACAACCAGTGCGGCATAAACTTATAGAACAGCTAGAAGAGGTCTTCACCTTTAGCAGCCGCCTTTCCCTTAGAGACTGGTTATGCTCACAGGTACTCTGATGCCCCCAGGTCTTAAACTCAAAGTAGTATAAGTTTATACTCACACAGCTGCGCACAGGTACAGTAGATGACACACAGAACAGAGGCAGGCCAGCGATCTGCAGACTGGATGGAGCACCGGAGGGGATGTCAGGTATCAGCACGGTCAGGGTCACAGGCAACGGTTCAGAATCCAGGGACAGGCAAAGGATCAGGATCACAAGCGATGATTCAGAGTCCGGGTACAGGCAACATGTCAAGGTCACAGGCAATGGTTCAGAATCCAGGAACAGGCAATTGGTCATACACAGGTAGTCAAATCCAAGGTTCACACCAACAATAGCTCAGGAGCAGGCTAGGCACAGGTAGACTGAACTATAACCGGCAGAGAGGCAGTGGGGATCAGCCGTAGGAGACTGTTAATTAATGTCCCCTGGCCTGATTTGCGCACGCGCCCGGCTGGCCCTAATGCCGGGATGCGGCGCTAACTACCACAGCGTCTCGGCTGTTACCTAGGCAACAGCCGGGACGATACCCGGAAGTGACGTTCCGGTCGTCATAGCGACGGCCGGGGCGCAGGTGAGAGAGTGGCTCGTAACAGATGAAAGGTGTTTACCCACAACATGATACAAAAAAAAACATTGCAGCTACCATTCTATGACATACAAATAGTAATCATCCCAAGTTACGAAAGAGAGATGTGCCATACAGCCAATATAAAATATTTTAGAGTTAGATTTTGAAGTAAAAATCCTAAAAGATTTAAAGGGACTGCAAATTTATGTTAGAAAAATCTGACATAGAAGACATTTTCCACCTCTTTTGTGCAAGCCCTCTCTTTTTCTCTATACTGATGAGAGTGAGTGAGAGTTCCTACCCTATCTTGGGTCTCCCCAAGATAGGGTAAGTTAGTATCTGTCAAGCACATATGTGAACAGACAACATATAAATAAATGTTACAACTCTTCATGGCTGCATGAAGTTAACCATCTTCTGTGCCAATGCAAATCTTCATGAACAGTATTAATGAGAGTATGAACATCCCTTAGACTGAAAATATTTCTTGAGAAATGGTCTTGGATATTTCCAAATTATAGGGGGTCTGCTAGCTTCCAAGACAGGCTCCTGATTGACTCTGAAATACCATAACATCAGTGGCATGAATGTTCAGCCTACACACACACAGCTAATTTAAATAATATCTAATGAATTGCTGCATTCAGTGTAAGAAAAAGGAGGGATTCCGTTTAATAGCTTATTTTTTATGAAGACTACCATGATGATGCATGTAGGTCTAATAATGGAGAAACCATAAATAAAAAACAAAAAATATAAAACCACACCCTCAATAAGTTATATACCCTTGATGTAATAGTCCGCTGGCAGTAGTAAGGCTGCAGGGGAAGATTATTGAGAAGCAGAAAATAGCTTGGACTGAGAGAGTCGGGAAATATTGAGTCTTGTGGATACTATGACTAGTGATAGAAACAGGGTCCAGCTGCCACCCTGCCCCTTACCATGCCCTTATTTAGGTTGGACTCTGTACAACAGGGTCAACCACACATGATGCAGATAAACTGCTGCTATTTTCAGAATTGGCAAAATTGTTCATTCTCTGTTAAAACCATGTGCACAAATCCAAATATTCATTTTCACCCTATCATATTTACCATCTGCACTTTTCTCCCATGGAACCAATGAATTAGTGAAATGCTTAGACAGAACACTAAATTGTGACAGGGTGGATCTAATGACGTCGTGAACCAAACTGGGGGAAATTACTTCAGTTCTAGTGCAGCACATTAATCATACTTACACAAATATGGATAACACATAATTAATACAGTGAGCAAAATCACAAATACATGGAAACACCTAAGTATGAGTAAAAACCTGTAGGGACTAACACAGAGTGTAGCAAAGACATACCAAGGACATATAAGCATGACAGACAGTAGACAGATATACGACAACAGGTAAGGCGCTGCCTGTGAGCTTACATTCTAGAGGGAGGGAGAGATGGTGAGAGACTGTAGAAGCAACTGGGATAAAATGGACATGGTGGGCAAAGGAAGAAAAGGTGATGTTGGATAGCGAGCATGAAGAGGTGAGTTTTGAGGGAGCATTTCAATGTTTGTAGGGTTAGGGAGAATCAGATGAGGCAGAGTAGTGTTCCAATAGTGAAGTGCAGCATGCAAGAATCCTTAGAGATGGAAGTGAGAGGAGGTGAAGAGAGGCTTACGTCAGATACAGCATGGAGTGGCCTGGTGGTGGTCTACCAGAGATCTAGAGGTGTGGGTTAGTGATTTGTAATTGAGGATGAGGAGCTTGAAACGAATTCTGATCATATAAGACAGATCGGGAGCCAGTGAAGTGATTCTTTGAGATCATCCTAGCCCAGCATTCTGGATGGATTAAAGGGGGAGTCAGGAAGGCCAGTCAGAAGGAGGTTTCAGTACTAAGGCAAGATATGAAGAGCAAATGGACAAGGATTTTGGTAACTTTCTGAGACAGGAAGGGGCGGATTTTAGTAACATTATGGAGGAGGAGGTGGCAGGACTTAGGGAGTAAATAGGAAGATTAAAGCTGAGGACATAGTCAAGGTTGCTTCCAAGTGGGCATGGGGACATGGGAGAACGTGATGTTTATACAGGGAAATTTAGGTAGAGTTAGGAACATTGGTATTGGGAAAGTTGCTGAGCTGTTTTCTCCTAGGATTGTGGGGGAGGCCACTAGATAATTTAACCAGTGCTGGACGATCTAGGGTTATTTGTCTGTATGGCAGTGGGACCCCAAGCTAAGGGTTTTCTTGCTATAGTGGCACCAACCCTATCATAGCCTACTTTTTGGGGGTACAACTTTTTCCCCCCTTTAATTATTTTTTTTACTTAATAGCAAAGTCTTGCACTGACAAACCCCTTCAAATACGACTCCTGACAGGCGTATCTACCGATGCTTCAACCTCTATTGTAACTAAGGGGTGCAAAATGCCCTTAGTGTACTTCCCATGCGCTTAACTACTACTTCTCTCCTCTCTTCTGCCTTTCTAAGTATAGAGAGGTGCATGTATCACGTACGTAGTCTGCACATGTGCAGGAAGTAAACACGTATTTACACTAATGAATTGCACTCTCTCTATATGAGCCCCATAGAGTCTATGTGGTGTGTGCCCTATATACTGCATATTGCACACACTGCATTTCATTTCATACACCACATGCTTAGTGTTGTAGTTAATTAATGTTTCTAATGGATATGAACTGCCTGTTGCTGTTGAAACAATCTCTTGAGAAACTAGAGTTTAAGGCAAACTGGATCAGCAAAATAAAAATCTTTAGTACATAACCATGTTTTAATAAGGAGATTGTGTTTCATCGGCTATACTGAATTCCATTAATTGCTTAGACATGACCTGGTAGTGATACACTGGATCTCTATGTTACTGCTCCCTGCTCTATACAGAGTCCTTTGAATTCATTGTTCCCTGATCACCATAAAAACCCTCACTGAAGCCTTACTTTCAGCAAGAAGCATTCACTATTGTAACTGTTCCAACAATTATTATTATATGGGATCACATATGGTGTATATGAATCTACATTGTATTTCATATGTTATTTATGCACTCCACCAAATAAGCGGATCTGTAATCAATTTGTGGATAGACAAATGGGACAGATCTGGCTTCAAGTTGCCGAAAGACCAGATCACAGCTGTGATTTGTTTCCTGTTGGCCAATGGAAGCACTCAGAGGCCAATATAGCCACCCACTGGCAGGATTTTCTATCCTGTCAAATCAAATTAAATCTGATCTGGTATTGATGGTGCAAGAAAATCAGTTAGGAAACCAAACAAAATCAGCACATGATTAGTATCAACCCATAAGTAGCTACACTATGCAGCTATTGGTTGCTTTTTAACACTAGTTGCCTAACCTCTACATTCAATAGTGGAGCAAGACTTAGAGCTAAATTTACTAAGCTGCGGGTTTGAAAAAGTGGGGATGTTGCCTATAGCAACCAATCAGATTCTAGCTTTCATTTATTTAGTACCTTCTACAAAATGACAGCTAGAATCTGATTGGTTGCTACAGGCAACATCCCCACTTTTTCAAACCCGCAGCTTAGTAAATCTAGCCCTTTATACCTTTAGTACAACACACATGGGCCTGATGCTGAATTGGAGGCATATGTATCAAAAATTCTGCACCAAAAGTTGCATGTTAAAAAACATACTTACAGATATATATTTAGCCGGGAGCAAATTAAGATGAATCTAGCTCTGCAATAGTATATGCGCCAGGTTTACGAAATGTGTACATCAGACATATTTACACCCAACTCAACCCGTTTGCGCAATGTTCTGCAACTGCTCCATTTGTAATCTGAAAACACTTTTTCACATTAATTTGAATATGTATTGTGACTGCACCACTAATACCTCACATTAACCACACTGTTGAATAAGAATTCTCTCACTTTATTAGAATACATTCATCCAATTTATGTACAATGAACAAATGTGATTGAAAAAACAATATTTATTTTTTTTGTAACAAATTTTATACCAAACTATATATATTTTGTTTATGTTTAACTCTTTAATGAAATTAAAAGACTGTTTTTGAGCAATTGCTGAAAAAAGGAATAAAAAGGAATGTGAAGGTTTGTTGCTTGAAAATAAACGAGTTACTGACCACTTTCAATCCAATTTAAACTCGAAGGGTTAAATTTATCAAGCTGCTACTTTCGGACGGATTTGCAAAGTGGAGTTGTTGCCTATAGCAGCCAATCAGATTCTAGTTATTTATTTAGTGCTTTCTACAAAATGATAGCTATGATTGGTTGCTATAGGCAACATCTTCACTTTTCAAATCCGCAACTTGATAAATGTATCGCCAAGTCTAAGGGGCATATTCAATTGTCCGCGGTTTCCGTCGCGGAAAAACTATTACCGGTATTACGGTAATAGTAAGCCGGATTTCAGCTCGCGGCTCCCTGAAATTCAGCGAGAAAAGTACCGTAATACCGGTATTTACGTGCACTATTACCGTAATGACGGTAATAGTGCGTGGGGTGTAACGCCAACAATTGAATATGCCCCTAACTGTGCTGTAGACTTAATAAGACAGACTTTATAAGCAGACTCGCAAAATAATGGTTATAAATACCATTCAAAGAGTAAGATTCTGCAGGGCGAGGCTAAACAATTAAACTAAACTACTGTGTCAAGTGGGATTTAAAAAAACCTTTCCAACCACAAGCTTTATTAACATAAACAAAATTAACAATAGATTTGATAGCAAAAAAAATGCATTTGCTATTAGGTTAATATAAATTAAAAAATCCTCTATAATATAGCAGAGATAATCTGTCTCCTGTACAAATGAAAGAAACAACAAAGTAAAGCTAACATACGCCCACCAAATCCTATTATATAACGGGCCCTAAAAACCCACCTTTTTCTTAAAGCCTTTCTGTCTCCCACTTAACTTCCTACCTTATCTTCTGCCTCTGTCCCCCTACTCTCCCTCTCTCCCCTGCGTCTCTCTGTCCACCCCTCCCCTTAGATTGTACGCTCCTCTGAGCAGGGCCATCTCTCCTCCTGTTTCCACCACTTCTAACTATGCTCTCCAGCTACTTAGCCCTCCTCCTCGAGGGTCCTCCACCCCACGTCCACTCTCGCTCCCTCCTCCCCCATGGGGGTCTCCCTGTCTTCCGCGCCCTCCTTCTTGGGCCCCGTCGTTTGCGGATCCTCCCTCCCCCTTCCCCGCCCTCTCTAGCTGTGCATTGAGCGTACTGAGTTGCTGTGTTTACTGTACTGTGCTGTCTACCATTGTATTGTGATTTTGTTTGTCTCTGTACAGCGCTGCGGATGCCGTGTGGCGCCTTATAAATAAATATTAATAATAATAATAATAATTATATAGGCTGGAGCAATGAAGGAATCACTATCAGATTCAGAGGTCAATCCACAATCAGCCAATGAGAAGGGTTAAATACTGCTGGCGACTGTCATAATCATCAGCCTGTAATTTGCACCAGCACACAGGCACTCGCAAGTGATAAAGCCTCTGACAAGCGTCTCCGCTAAGGTCTGCCCCATTGCAATTATGTGTACATGCCCCTACTTTATTCACCTGCATTTGCTCACTCCTTCTCTTCTTCGTTCCGCTTCTCGAATCATAAAGAGTCACTAGTGTAAGATGTAAGCAGCTCAATATACGGACATAAGCATGCACTTTTTTTTTTTACAATGCATATTTTGTGCTAAACAAAGACACACAAGACCACACGAGGATGCTGTCTTCTATCATGGCAAAAGTATTGTTTTAATATGGGAAGTGATAGTTTCTGCTTCTTTTTGTGCATCAGATATATATACAATTTTTGCCTATCAGGTATCTTTATTGTGGGTTAATGACCCCAGTGTGCTATATAGTCCTATTACTTTATACATAAGGTTAACATATCCGCCATGTGAATGTGGGCACACATGTAATATACATGCTGCATAGCTTCAGTTGCAATGTTTATATGCATTATGCGCTGTGTGTGTACAAATGGCCGTGAGTAATTGCACAAAAGCACAAGTCCTTGAAATAGCAATTGCTTAATACAATTGCTCACAGGCACTTACTTTACTTTCACCTGGCTCTTCTTGCTATTTTTCCTAGTTGGCTTCTGCTGGCTTGACTTCTCTATCTCACTGTGTTAAGGTGAATGTTATGGAGGTTTGATGTAGCCTGTTGGGGAAAGATTAGGATACAGCTGTTTAGGGACAAGTTGGGGAAGGTTAGGGCTGGGAGTTGTGGAAGAATAGGATTGGATAGGCACTCTACTTGTTTAATTTCTACAGCCACTCCGTATTTAGTCAATCTCTAGGCAAGCAATTGCTCACAGTCAAGCATACATGTTTTTACTACATAGGAATGCAACATGGATGTGAACTAATTACCACCAGTCATGTCCCATATGTAGTTTATATGTGTCTAGATTTACAAGGTTGCATAACTGATTTAGCAACAATATTCCACTCAAATACATTATAAAGTGATTTGGATTGGTATAAAACCAAATTGTTGGTAATGTATAAACCATTATCTGTGTAATATATGTGTTTGAACAACCGGATTTGTGATCTAACATGCATTAGCCTATAACTGTCATTGAAATTTCCACCAGCGTTTACTGATTATAGGTCAAAATATATTGCAAGACGTATTCTTGTATATTCTTTTTAAAACTTGCATGCAAGCAGTGGTTAGTCTGATGTTTGCAGCATAAGCCAGACTTTTTATGAAATGTGTATGTAACACAGAAGGTACCAGAGCTAATAATATGGTACAAACATCATATTGTTCTTTCATTAGTCTAATCTGGTCCACAGCTATAAAAGTTGTAATGTGACTGGTTTACATGTGTTGCTAGATTTTGGGATGTAAGCCATATAACATTGCCAACACTTGTAAACCACATGCAGCATGTATATTTGAACCCTTATGAGAGCTGTCCGATCTATTATCTGTATTACAACTCTAGCTGTATTATTATTTTTATTTACTTGTTAAAAATGTAGTGTTGCAAGGTCAGCCATTTATAAACTGGAGAGATACAGTTCACAGGTTACATTGTATATCTGCAATTGTTAGTACAGCATTAAGCATGTTTCTAAATGAACTCCAAACCAGCCACGTGTATTTCCTTTGTGTCCAGCCTAAATGGTTGACCAGACTGCTCTAGCAAGGAATTATGGGAAATATCTGCACCTGAATTCAATAATTTTAGGCAGGCATCAGAGATGTCACTTATCTGATTAAGGATTTCCTGTTGCCATATAACAAGGGCTGTATTTGTTTGAAACATGCACTGGTACAGACTGATACAGAACGTGTCAATGGCCGTCTTGTCATCACATTTTATTTTTATTTTCCTAACTCACTTTGGCTAATGGTGCATTTCCTACTTGACCTCCGATGGACAGTCCATGGCTGAATTTCACCGTCACTCTTCACATGTTGTCCAATCCTTCCCTATCCAGCCCATTCACAAATGTTCAGCAGTGTCCTGGAAAACAACAACAGATCCAAATTGTCTGTCAGTCGCCAGTTATTTTGTAAAAGCTGCTTCCCACATTGTGTGTCCTTGTAGCTATGAAGAGGCTGTTCCTTCAGAGGGCTCTCTGTGCCTCCTATTCATGTCATGCTGCCAGACTTGATATATGACTCTTTGTCCTTTTTTTTAATTAACTGGGAGATAAGTAACAGCGCCACTTTTGTCACCAGCCTAATTTTTCTTTCTCCCTTTTTTATGTTCTAAAAGCATTTTAGACACTATAAGATGACATTAGTGAGGATAAAATTTTAAAAGTAATTAAAACAAAGTTCAAATATATTTGATTTATTTCATGGACGTTTCACTTCTTAGATATCTGCATGTCTGACAGTTGCTTAGAAGCATTACAACTTTTGGTTTGTTAAAACACCTACTAGAAGATGTTTGCAGAAAACATAGTCACACTTTAACACACAGGAAGAAGAGCAGCTTTAAGCCACCTGGATATGGGCTGGGTTATGGGAGACAATCAAAATGTGTGATAAGGAGGGCTACATAAGGATGGGCAAGCAAGTCATGGCTACCAAATCTGAAGAAATAATCATCATAACCCTTTATTTATATAGCGCCACTAATTCTACAGCGCTGTACAGAGAACTCACATCAATCCCTGCCCCATTGGGGATAAGGATGGGCAAGCAAGTCATGGCTACCAAATCTGAAGAAATAATCATCATAACCCTTTATTTATATAGCGCCACTAATTCCACAGCGCTGTACAGAGAACTCACATCAATCCCTGCCCCATTGGGGATAACAGTCTAAATTCCCTAACACACACGCATTAAGGTCAATTTGTTAGCAGCCAATTAACCTACCAGTATATTTTTGGAGTGTGGGAGGAAACAAGAGCACCCAGAGGAAGCCCACACAAACATGGGGAGAACATACAAACCCCTCACAGATAAGGCCATGGTCAGGAATTAAACGCATGACTCCAGTGCTGTAAGGCAGAAATGCTAACCACTTAGCCACCGTGCTGCCCTAAATGTAGTTGAACAAACTCATTTAAATGCATCAGTTTATAGTGAGGGCACCCATTTACTCCGCATCTTCCATTCACCAATAGATAGTGATAGCGCTAGATAGTGGTTGCTCCATTTAATAGATACAGCTTTTCTTACATAAAACATAGTGAGCTTATAGAATACTCTCAGACTACTTCTCTCTACATAACCATTGATTACCCCAAGATTTGAGGGATTTATATACAGTCACAATCAAATACAGACTGAATTAACAAATCTGTATAGAGCAGGTTACCATTAAAATAATATGAACCCATTTCAAATCAGATGAAACAAAAGAGTCTCTGTAAATTCTAACGTGATCTGATGATTGGTGTTCTAATAAGAAGAGTCGGTGGGGATATTATACACGGGAAGGTATCTAGTATTAGAAACTTCTATATTATATACATGCTATAAAAATATGTTTTGGGGTGTGGCCTAGCACTGGAGCTGAACGACAGCATCTCTCATCAGCTCCCAATATAAACCAGTATTATAACCACAAACTGGTAACTTCAGGTTATCCCACCTGTTCATATACTCAAGGCGTTATCTTCAACCTGTGGGCAGGCAAAGAACCATTTTCTAAATGTCACTGGGTCCCAGAGCCCAAAACAATCTGCTCCACTTCCAGCCTTCCATGTGCCTGTGCATTAGCAAACAACAGAGGCAGTATCTACTTGCTTCCTGAGGTCGAGATTGACATCAGACACCTTCGTTGTGCTTCCATATTAAAAGGTTGTTTTTACATCCGAGCCTCCCGCATTGCTACACATTGGAGCATGCTCCTAGTCCCATGCTGCACTGTAGCAATTTCCAGGTTGCTGTCAGCCTCTTCCACATGCAGCGTGGCTCCTATTAAAGCAGGCCACAGAGTGCCACTGCAGACACCTCCTGCTCTGTACATTATACTTACACTGATCCCACCGCTGGTGTAGTCCAAGACAAGTGGCCCCCGCTCACTTCTTAACTAAGGCTTCTCACCTGCCCTGCTCCCAATGTAGCCAGTAGAGATAGCTCCATTGCCTCATGAGAGAACACAAAGGGAAACAAAATAAAGTAATATATAAACAAGTGTCTAAAGCCCAGGGCACTGCATAGGAAGTTTTCCTGCTAAAAGAAATAGAGGCCTTTATCACATCACTCCTAAGAGCATCTAGACCCCAAACAAAACAAAAAGAGCTGTGATAAATACCCACAATATTGTATCAATATTTGCACCAGTGTCTCAATTATCAACCCCATATATTTTAGGGGCTCACACTGCTCCCCAGCTCTGTGGCTTGGCACTAATCCTACCACCTCATTCTACATTGGGGAGCAGATGTACTAACTTCACCTTGAGGTTAGAGAGTCAGGATTTTATGCACAGGTTAACAGATATATTTCCACCTTTCTGAAGATCTACCACGCACAGGTTGCTGTCTCTATCCTCTCACACCAATGATAAAGTAAGAAGAACATGGCTGGACGTTGCTAATAACAGATCTATGGTAAAGATGATAGTGCCAGACAACTGTATTAGACTAACAACACACAAAGATGAAAAAGACTGTACGCGCGCAAAGGAATAGCTGCCGTTATTTACACGGGAATAGGTTCCACCTTACCCTTTAGTATCACATATTATTAGACTGTCAAATGGTGCGGTATAGAAAAGGAGCTCAGACAAGGTACTAGTGAAAGCAAAAGAAATCCCCACAACTAGCAATGCACCAATTTCTCAAAACTCCATTAATACCACCAGTGATTGGTGCCTAACCTCAGAAGGCATCTGCAATCTTATAGATCTCAGATTATAGAACCTTCATCTGCCACCAAGGATCATAGAATACTTAAACTCCCTACCAACAAAGTTAAACCTTCAAGCCCTAGAGCACAATATTCAAGAGATTGTTAGGGCCAAAGTCTTAACACTAAAAAACAACTTCTCACATGTGGGGGCTAGGCTAACGATGGAAAATAGCAAAGATGAGGCTTGTCAGGATTCCCACTGAGAAAATGCAAGTGGAATGAAGTGGTTTTTATTTAACACGGGTTACACAGGTAAGTAATGCAATAAGCGATAAGGCATGAAAAGTCAGCAGAGTATGGCTGTTACAGCAAGGAGTTGAAACACAGGACGCAATAGTTTGCAGACCGATACACAGGAGATACTGGAAACAGGATGCAATGGTTTGTGAGGCCCTGTCACTAGACAGTGGAGATGACACACAGGATTCAAACTGTGGGTGCTGTCATAACAAAGCCGAATCAGGGGTCATAGGAAGAGATGCCAAAACGGCAGAGGTCAAAGCAGAGGTCAAAACCAGTAAGTCAAACAAGGATAATTCACAGGAGAACCAGTAGAGGTCACTGCAACAGATGAACTGGCAAGGATTGCTGGGGAATGCAGTCTTTATAGGCCAGGGACAGGTACTAAGCATCCTGGAATAATGAGCTTAACTCTGGCAGGTAGGAGAGCAGTCCGAGTACCACAGTGGCCCCTTTGGTGGAACAGTGGTACTGCAGGCTGGATACACACAAAGGCAAAAGTCCAACATAGTATCTGACAGACAGGAACTGCAGGAGGCAGATAGTGACAAGGCTATAGATGTCTACGCTAAGCTGCAAGAATCAGCGGGGAAACAAGTCCTAGAGATGAGAGCCTTGCAGAAATTCTAGATGATCTAGATAATTGAGGAGACAGAATAATCTGCAAATCCGAGACATTCTAGAGGACATTCATGCCCAGGAAATTATTAACATGTTAATCAATATATATTAGAACAAAATCCTGATTCCCATATTGAATTCGAAGGGAGAGAATGGTATCTCCACCCAAAAGACCCCCAAACAGACAAGCCTTGCAACATTATATGCAGACTACATTAATACAATGTCAAGGAAGAGAACCTTTGAAAACCTAGGTAATTAAATAGTATAGACTTTAATGGACATAGGTTTATCCAGATCTACCAGGGCCTCTCATGGCACACACTCCAACAAAGCTGACTCCTAAAACCTAAGATGAGGTGAAAAACTGCCACATTAAATGTAGATGGTGTTTTCATCTAAGCCTTCTCCTTCCTCCTACATGAAGGAAAACATTAAATCCTTTGAGGCCCAGAACACCTGGAGCAATTCTGTGAGGCACTAGGCATCTGGAAAAATCCTCCTCCCAAATTAGCACTCATTGCACACATCTAGAACCAACAGAATGATCGCAGTGTGAAAAGCAGCACACTGTATTGTGAAAAAGAGCCCTAAATCTAATTGGTAACCTATCAAGATGGACAACATCCAAAGGAATGTTGACTTTACAATCTCAGTTGTGTATTGGAGAAATAACATAACTTAATGTAAAGTGAATCAAGTTTTCTCAAAACATAAAAGTGTAAGATACTGGCAACACTGGTGAAAATATCACTGTGTGAGGTATTTTTTTGGGCAGAGGCAGTAAGAGCTAAGCTAGGACTTTGGATAGTTGTACAGCTAAAAATGCAAAAGTCTTAGTTGCACACATTTGCAAATGTATGTTAAAGCCACCTACCACTCCATGGCGCTTTTGCTAATAGTGTGGTCCTAACTCTAAACAGTGAGAGTTCCATATATTTGGGCCATACATATATGTGTTTTTAAATTGAGAGCTACCTTACCAAAGAGGTACCCCAGAAGCCTGCAAACAGTAATTCAGCGCCAGTACTCCCCCTCAGCTACTGACACCACCATGCCTCTCAGACAAATACAGAAGTGGAAGTTGCTCAATCAGCGTATAGGCTATAGCAGGTGCATGAAAGGGTGGGGTTATCCTAAAAGGAACAAACACACAGAAATTTTCCTCGGCACACTGCTATAGCCAGCAAAAGACCTGCCATTTCTACTGTACAGTGAGAGTCCCATATATTTGGGCCATACATATATATGTTTTTAAATTGAGAGCTAATAGAGGACCACCCTATTAGCAAAAGCGCCGTGGAGGAAGCTAACAGTGCAGGAAAACCTGCACTGTTAGAGGCTCTGAGGACCAGGTTTGGGAAGCTGTGCTCTATATATTTGGTGGGGATGCCCTATACTCATATAATTTTGGACAGCAGTAATAAAGATATCTAAAGAAATAATAGTAGATAGCATACAATCTGGCCCTGAGTTTTGGATTTTAAATATTACCAATACCATATCTCAAAATAATAATCTCAAAATATGAAAATTCCTTTCTGAGGCATTTAAATAATTCTGCAAAAGCAGTTATAACTACCCCGCCATCTATAAAGATTAGTTTAATGAATTAGATTGAAGATATTACTATTATCATCTCTAGACTGATGCACAGAATTTAGTTCAACTTGGTTCTGTTACTTCAAATTTAAAGAAATTACAAATTACAGGATTTATATAAATTCGTCCCCTATCATTTCATTACCACAGTATCCATGAAATGTCAGGTCACCTTACTTCAGTGAGGAGTATACACTTTGAACATACCCATTTGATGCTGTGCAATTTAGTTTTAAGGGTCTACTAAAATATCCTGATGCAGTAAAGGGAATGATATGATACTATTACTCAGAAAATAATGTAAATCTGTGCATATTTTAAGCTAAATCTTTAACGCCCCTTTCCCTTGTTCCCCTAACCTTCCCCAAATCCTCATTGTCCCACAGTTTATCCTTCCCAGTTTTTTGTGATTTTTAGTTATATTTTTGTGCTTATGTTTTCTCTTAAAAAGAAAATAGGAAAGTAGCATTTTCACTTTACTTTGATATTATTGGTAATGTAATTCTTTACATTACCTGTTAATTTCAATAAATAAAGATTCCATCAGCAGCAGCTATTTATATAGAGCCACTAATTCCGCAGTGCTGTACAGAGAACTCATTAACATCGGTCCCTGTTCCATTGAAGTCTAAATTCCCTAACATACACACACACACACACACACAGAGACTAGGGTCAATTTAATACCAGCCAATTAACCTACTAGTATGTTTTTGGAGTGTGCAAGGAAAACCACTCAAAGAACATACTCCATACAGATAAGGCCATGGTCGGGAATCAAACTCATGACCCCAGTGCTGTGCGGAAGAAGTGCTAACCACTAAGCCACCATGCTGCTCATAATTGTATACAAAAGAAAGTACTTGTTCAGCTCTTACCACCTCTCATGTTCAGTCTAAGCATCATACTGGAAACTAATCAGTGATAATTAGCTTCTAAACACCACATTTTCCTATCATTGTGCAAGTGCTGCCCATTCAGCACAAGGATCTCCAAGCAGAATGGGGGTATGGAGAACTATTTACTTATTTACTTAATTATTTAGCCTCTATGAGTTCAGGGTGCTAATTTTAATCCGTTCTGTCAAACAATTAGCTTCAAAAAGAGTCTCTCCCTGTTTGAAAAAAGGGGTTTATTAACTTGCCTACCTAGGACATCAGGGGGCGGAGACTGCAATTTACTCAGAGTCCTGTTAAAGTTTGGTAGATTTCTAGGTAGGCTATACAACTAATGTTCTGCACATCACCAGTTTCAAGAAATAATTGGAATATAGGAAATACAATATTCTGTTTTATATGTTCTGTAAGTATTAATATACAGCAACAGTGGTCAAAGTGGGGGTGTATACGCCTTCATTGCAAAACTATCAAATTCCATTCACTTACATTCCCTTAGCATTTTAAATTTCTATACCGCCACTTCAATATTTCAACTTTTGACCACTGTACAACATATTAATAAAATCATATTAAAGAGTTATGTATATGATGAGGAATAATAAACACAATATATTTTATATTAAAAAACAATCACGAGCCCTCCCAGGTTCCATCTCATGGACTGACATAGAGTCGGCCTATCTAACCTGCCTGATCTTACCTCTTTATGAGGCTTGTCACCTACTCACTTTGTAGACGACACCACTTGGAAAAGGGCATGATTGCCCAGATATACAGTATCTGCTCTTCCCTTTCCAAATCCTCATGAGGACGACTGAGAAAAGGACCTTGGTCCTCCCCCGGATGATGAGGCTTGGGAGAACATGAGACTGGGGATAGCTAAAAGCTCCATATCAACTTAACTCAAAGAAAGCTCCTATAAAATGTATTACCGCTGGTACACCCACCTGACTCCACAGAATGTTTCCCTCTTCCTCGCCCTACTGTTGGCGGGGCTGTGGCCAAAGGGGTACTATGCTCCATATTTGGTGGACAATTTGGTGGCCTGACAATCACCTTCTTCTGGGACACAACCCATAGTTTCACACTCTATTCGAAGCTCCTGTCTCGAAGAACCCTTGGGTATTCCGTCTGTGCTACCCTCCATAAGACCTGGACAAATCCTCCAAAAAATTGACTGCCCACATCCTGACAGCTGCCAAATCACTCATAGCCCTCACTTAGAAAAACACTTCACCCCCATCTCTCTCTGCCCTCAAAAAGCAGATTTGGCATGTTGCCGTCATGGAGGAGATTACGTACTACCTCCATGACAGAGGCCATGTCTTCAACCAAGTCTGGGCTCCATGGCTGAACGCGGAATGCACCTTTTCCCCTCAACCCATCGCTTCCCCCAACCTGACCCATGTGCGATGACCACAGCCCCTTCTGACATGCTCCCTTCCCATTGCTCTTGGCTCTTTATATCCTGATTGTCCTCTGCATAGTCACACTGCTTAACTTTGTGCCCCCCATGCTCCCCCACTACACACACAATTCCCCCCCTTCTTACTGCCTACCCTTAATACCGCTTTCTAAACCATAAAAACTGGTCACTTTTTGTCTAATGTTACTCTCAAATACAATATATCACAATTGTTGTTTTGGTCTCCCTCTGTATGTAACACAGTATTATCATTCTGCTTTCTGTATATTCTTGACTGGCCATCGAACATAAAAAATGATATAAAAAAAAATTTTTTTTAGGTCATAACACACCATTTAAGAATTTGTGGAATGAACACAGTTCCTAGTCATCACACTAGTAGCAATTAATTTAGTACAAATATGTATCTAATCAACTAAGGTATAATTTGTTTACATTAACAATTTGCAGTCATTGTTTTTAAATGAAGTTCTGTTTTTCTTTATTATACATCCATATATCAATGTGAAGATCCAACAATAAGCGAATTCCCTCTCCATGCCAAAATAAGCAACTGAAAACAAAATTGACTCATTCTATCCTAAAGCATCAATCACGTGATTTATTGTGGTTTGTGCGTTGAAGTCCCTGAGGAATTGTGGAAGTAAAATATTGTTCCAAAAAGTGGGTTTATGACAGTTTTGTGCCAGTGAATATGAGCAACAGAAAAAGATAGCAATTTACTGAACCACTCCCACCGGTATCTGTCAATCTCTGGCGAAAGAGCCGCAGTCACATCTGTCTCTACATGCCAATGCTAGGAGATGTTTTAATAAATTTAATTTACAATTTGGCAGCACGTTAGAATAATGAGGTGGATGAAACATAATATATAACCTATACATTAATTTTTTTGTGAAGCATAGGGTCTATTTAATTCATTTCTATGAATAGAGAAACACAAAAGGTGCCTTCTTCTCTTAGAATTCATTGACTATCAAACCAGTTACACCCATTAAGATGAATGTGGTATATAAAGACATATAAAGATGTTTCTTATGTTGTTATAATTTTATTATTATAATACAATGTGCAAATGCAAATATACAGAGATTGAGTCTAAAATAAGTTGTTGTAATACTGCACCTTCCTAAACCTTAGCTTGAACCTCAGTTCTTCTACATGATTTTAGTATTCATCAGTGTTTTTTCCACTAAGAAGGCGCTGGGCGCCTGCTCTCTGTGACATAACAGGGTTTCTTGCTGTGATCCAACACTGTTCACATGTTTAAATATCTCACTGTGTAGGTCCCTCTTCCCCTTCATAAGGCCTTTACTTAGCTTATCTAACTTATCTAAAAATAAAGACACAGAGACATATAAAAGTTGGCTAAAAATGGAGGTCACAGTTTTATTGACTTAAGTTACCTTTTGGTGCCAGAGAAAGAGCACTGCAGGACAGCTATCAAGCTAATGGCAAGTAGCAAATGTGGAAAATGGCAAAACCGCCGTGCATCCACTTACCAGGGGATCTCATCCTTAAATATCTGGCATGCGCTAACTTGGCTTCAGAGTGATTGTACCCCTTCTAAACTCACAATTGCCCCCCCCCCCTCACTGAGCCGGACAATGGACCCTCCTCATTGAAGGACCAAAGAGCTACTGCTGCCTCAAAGGGGACAGTGACCTGCGGCCAAACAACATATATAAAATTATCTGCCGCTGATCGCAGTGCCTTCCTACCAACTGTGCCTGCTCTGTGGCGAATCGGAAAAAGTGGTTAAAACAGAGCTAACTAACCCAGAGCTACCCCCAACGTGGGTGGGCGGGATCTTGTGAAGAAGAGTGAGGCAGCCAAGAAGCGCTGCCTCCTATATGGAAGACCAGGGTCCTCCCACTCTACAACCATTGGTCGGGCTGGGACTACAGTTAATCCCTTAAAGGTAAGTGTAAGCTCAGATGCAAACACTGTCGCTATTTAAGTGCGTTCGACTCAGCTCCTCGCTTGTCATACTGTATGTATATATACCTATATACTTCTCCTACAGCTATCAATTTCCGTTCACTTACATTCTCCATACTGCCACTTCTACACTTCCACTTCCACTTCTCCTACTGCCTTCTGTTCAATGCCGAGCTTTCAGTATCTATATCCAAAGCCCAGCACACTTACCTGATTGTCGATGACTGCTCCGTTCAGCTCCGGCCGGCTGCCATCTTCCGCTGCAGGTCTGCACATGCGCAGACCCGATCTCTCTTACTGCCATTCATTCATTCGCTCCCACTCCAGCCTCCCACTATAAAAGGCACCTCCTCCCAACTACCTGTGCCTGTCCTTTTGGTTACCATCCTGATAGTAACTGGACATGGCTCCCTGCTGCTCTCACCCTGTGCTGTCCGCAGGCTATTGCAGCAACAATTCTCCACCATTCCAGTAGTATCTACACTGCTGTAGCACTACGGAATATGTTGGCGCTATATAAATAAATGATGATGATGATGATGATGCTGTCCGCAGGCTATTGCACCAATGATTCAGGCTTACAGCAGACATACCAACATCAACACAGGGCCGCCCATAAGAATCGTGGGCCATCTGACAAATTGTTCTTGAGAGTTGAGTTTATTTACTGCCAAAACGTCATGGGTAGGTACAATGATATGTATGTAAAGTGGAGGTGTTGCCCACAGCAACCAATCAGATTCTAGCTATCATTTATCTAGTACATTCTGGAAAGTGATAGCTGGAATCTGATTGGCTGCTATGGACAACACTTCCACATTTCCTTTTTAGAAGGTTTGATAAAGCTATTAAATGACTCTATGGCCAGATGCAGATTTGGATCAAAGAGTTATGGTGGTTAATATAAAATATTCCCTTGGCTCTGTCCACCAGACTCTCAGATTGATTCACTGGGGCAGATTCAATTCGGAGCGAGGTGACGCATCAGAGTTTTTACAGAAATGTACGCTAATCTTTCCTCCCATAGAGTTGTGTAGAAAAATGAGCTGCAATTTCTTACCATAACAGCCAGCCATATGCGCTTCAGAACATTGAAGCGATATTCAGCTGCACCTCAGGCCAAACTGATGGAAAGTGTGCCCCTGGGTATTTTCTTCCCCAGTCTTTTTAAAATGATTGAGAGAACAACTACACCTCTTTTACTGTGGTTTTCTAACAAGTAGATGGTAAAATATGGCACAAACTATATTAAATAGCAAAACTTGATATTAGTGGTAGGATAGTGCAATGCTGGACAGTACACCGGCAGCTGCATAACACACACATCACATCACTGACATCATTACAGAGTGGACCCAGGATGCCGCAGAAGCAGCATAACTGAACTCCAGTAGCTTGTTTGAATTCTTCCGGTCCCCAAAAGATTACATTTACAGTAATAGACATGGAGCCCTGTATGCCCCACTGTCATGATGGGCCATCCCGCATGTGTGTCCCCCTAGGCGGCACCTCTGCACCAACATACGCAGAACTAGCTTATAGGTGCAGTAAAACTTTGTAAACATTTATTTTCATAGGGAAAGTGCATTTGCTATTAGGCTTCACATAATGCAGTAGCTATAATTTTCCTTCTCGCGTACGCATGAAAGTAACAAATAATTGGGTAAATAAATTAATATAATATAAGCACGATCAATGAAGAAAATGTTCAGAACGAATCACAACCAGATATGGGCAGCACAGGGGCTTAGTGGTTAGCACTTCTGCCTCACAGCACTGGGGTCATGAGTTCGATTCCCAACCATGGCCTTATCTGTGTGGAGTTTGTATGTTCTCTCCGTTTTTGCGTGGGTTTCCTCCAGGTGCTCCGGTTTTCTTCCACATTCCAAAACAATACTAGTAGGTTAATTGGCTGCTATCAAATTGACCCTAGTCTATCTGTCTGTGTGTGTGTATGTTACAGAATTTAGATTGTAAGCTCCTATGGGGCAGGGACTGATGTGAGTGAGTTTTCCATACAGCGCTGCGGAATTAGTAGTGCTATATAAATAGATGATGATGATGATGATAGTGCTGGTGATTGTCATCATCATCAGCATGTATATTGTATAGTGGTGAAAATGCACTCCCCTTAGGGATATCTGCATCTGCATCAGGTCTGCATAGTCTCCAATTCTGTGAACAAGCTGCTGCTGTACTCTGCCTATGTTAGAATGCCCCTCTCCCCCCATCAAGCAGAGACAAGTGTTGATGCATGCAATCTGCATTGGCATAGGTACTTTCTGTTTGAAAGCAAAATCATACAATTTATGCTATTCAACACTGCAACAGGCACTTAATGTTCTCATTTCGCATCTAAACGTGTGTGTTGCCCATAGTTTGCCTACTTTGACGCAAAGTGCAGATTACAAACATTTTGTGCAATACTGATGAAACAGCAGGAAAGTGGAAGGTTTGACTAATACATATACACGTCTATTTAGACATCCATGCTTACATTACTTCTGCAAGCAACGTTGTTCTTTGTTGATAAAACTGTTGTCTTTATAGCGTTCAAAAAAATTAGAAAGAATCCTCCACCATTCTTTGGATGTTGATAGTTGATAGTAGGATCAGGTGGAGTTACAGCAGAGGTGTCACTAATTCTGGTCAATTCATTTACAGTAGACAAGACCAGATGTCAAAATGTTGTGCTGAGTCATCTGCATCATCAATGGGTGTCTAAGATTTTTGCTAAGCACACAACAGTACAACAGTATATAGAACATGTAGGTAACATTGGCACACAGCAGTAGCTGAAAGGAAAAGTGGTGTAAGATGGAATTGTCCTTGGGACCTCCCACCCACCCTTAAGTTGAATCTTTAAAAGGACATGTACACTTTAACAAACCAAGCACTTCAGCGACAAGGAGTGCCACTTTTGAGGCTAATGTGCTTGGTTTATTTGGGCCCCCACAAAACAAGCTAACAATGGCCTTAAGACACCTAAGGTAACATGCTGTGGCAAGACGTTTTTGTCATCATCCTCAGCCTCATCCTCACCCTCGTCAGTGTGTACATCATCCTCACACATGTTTAATTCATCCCAGCTGGAATCCACCATTACAGAAGTCTCAGTATTTTGATGTAATTTGCAGGAAAGGCCATCCTCGTGGAAATTGAAGTTCATTTTTATGAACATCATCTGTTCCACATTTTGAAGAAGTAGCCTCCTACGCCGATCGCTGACAAGGTTGCCGGCTGTGCTAAAAACTCTTTCCGAGTACACACTGGAGGGTGGGCAGCTTAGGCAGTGCAAAGCGAGTTGGTACATGGGTCTCCAAATTCCCTTTATTTCCTCCCAGTATGTAAAGGGACTGTCTGATGTGTCTATTTCTATGCTGTCGTTAAAATAATCCTCCACCATCCTTTGGATGTTGATAGTAGGATCAAGTGGAGTTAGGGCAGCGGTGTCACGTTTTTTGGTCAATTCTTTTAGACCAGACCAGATGTCAAAATGTTGTGCCGAGTCATCTGCATCATCCCTGGGTCTCTTGGGAAAGCTACGTTTTTTATCTAGAAGCAGTTGAGTGAGAAACTGAAGGAGGAGACACCGTCCTGTCACGTAACACTTGAGCTGTCATCTTGCTCACCAGGAGATCCTTGCATCTCTTCAGATCTGGGTCAGTTGGAAACAAAGAGAAGACATAGCTCTTAAATCTAGGATCAAGCACAGTACCCAAAATGTAGTAATCCGATTTCAAGATTTTGATAACTTTTGGATCCTGGTGAAGCGAATAAAGTACTTGATCTACAAGTCCAACATACTTAGAGCAATTGCTTTGTTTAATATCCTTCTTCAGTTTCTCAAGCTGCTTTTCCAAAAGTCTATTCAAGGAAATCACTTGGCTCAAGCTAGCAGTGTTTGAACTTTCTTCACAGGTGACTACTTAGAATGGTTTCAGCACCTTGCACAACACGTAAAGTATTCTCCACTGCGCTTGAGTAAAATACATCCCCCTCCTTTCCCAATGTCACAGCTTGTGGATGGCTTTTCGCTGTTCCTCCATCCACAGAAGCATATACAGGGTGGAATTCCACCTTGTCACCACCTCTTGCTTCAGTTGGTGGTAGGGAAAATTAAATTGCTCTTGTAGCTGCTGCAATCTCCTACATGCTGTTGCCGAATGCCGGAAATGTCCAGATATTTTACGGGCCACATACAGCATCTCCTGCACGTCCCTGTCATTTTTTAAAAAGCTCTGCACCACCAAATTTATTGTGCGAGCAAAACAGGGAATGTGAGGGAATTCACCCAGCTATAATGCTCTCACAATATTGGTGGCATTATCAGAAATTACATATCCTGAAGAGAGTCCAAGTGGGATAAGCCATGTTGCAATGACATCCCTTAGTATTTGTAACAGACTGTCAGCTGTTTGCCTCTTAGTGAAGACGGTGATACACAGAGTAGCCTGTCTCTGAAAAATGTGTTGTACTTGGTTACATGCTGCTGCTGCTCCTGCTGGTGAAGGCGAATCACCAACCCAGTGGGCTGTCACAGTCTTATAATCTTTAGTTTGCCCAGTTCCACTTGTCCACATATCTGTGGTTAAGTGTACAGTGGGTAGAATGGCATTTTGTAGCCCAATAATTACATTTTTACGAACCTTTTGGCAAAGGTGAGGAATAGCTTTTCGAGTAAAATGGTGTAGTGAGGGAATTTGGTAAGCGGGACACAAGACCTCAAGTAACTGTCTAAAACCAGCTGCATTAATAGTGGATATTGGATGCATATCTAATACTAGCATAGTCGCCATGGTGTCTGTGGTCCGGTTTGCGACTGGGTGACAGGTTTCATACTTGCTTCCTCTTGCAAAGGATTGTTTAGCAGTCAATTGTTGTAAACTACTAGTAGTCTTCTTCTTGGTCTGCTTCTGGGATGAAGATCCACCCCCAGCAGCAGCAGCAGTGGGACTAACACTCAAGAATTCTTCTGAGGAATCCAGGATATTGGAGGAGTCATCTAGGCTTAGCAACTTGGATGCAGGACTAACCCCGATTGCTACTGACAATATTGATGAGGACGGTGTTGTGAGTGTAGATTGCAGGTGTCGAGATCTAGCTAAGAGAAGGGACCTAGCTGATGCTGAACTGCTTGTTGTTGTTTTTTTCATAAGTTTCCAATTTGCCCAACAGCTTGCCATGAGCTTCCTTCAAGTAGCGTAACATATTCCTAGATGGTTAAGGTCCCTATCTCTACTGACTGTGGCTTTACAAATGCTACATATGGTTAGACAACTGTTGTCAGGATTTGGGTAAAGATAATTCCACACGTAAGAGATGGATTTTTTGGTCTCAAGCCCAGTCATGACAATGACCTTCTTCTTATCACGTGCAAGAACTGCTTCCACTTACACAAACAGCATCATCCTCATCAACATCCTCATTAGTGCCCTCACCAGCTACACAAATATCCCCCTCATCCTGTTGCAATTCCAAATTGGCATCCTCAATTTGTGTATCACCGGCTACACTTGGGCTGTTCATGCACACATCTGCAGAAATGCTGAAAATGCTTTATGGTACACTATCAGAAAGGTCAGGCTTGCACATAGCACTCGTGGATAGACTCTCCTCAGGCATTTGTGTAATTTCTGAATCTGAACAAACATTTTCCTCTAATGCCTTTCTGTTTTCATCCAGCTTGGCTTTTACACGGAAAAGTATTTGGACACCACTCTTGGAGTCAGAATCTAAAGGTCTTGCTTGGTTATGACTGACCTTACAAGAAGATGCCTCATTGACAGTTGCAGAACTCGCACTCATAGAGAAAGACGAAGGCCTCATTCTTTCCTTGCCACTGCTTGTGTAGAATGGTATGTTGGTAATTTTATTTTTTTCTTGCAGATAACTTTGCCTGGTTTACAAGTCTTTTTTTCTTGACCAAGGTAAAAGGTGTTTTTTTACATTTTTGTTTCCCTGACTTAGAAACACTATGCACTTTAACATAGGCTTTAGCAGATGACGTGGAGGGATTACAATCATCATGACTGGTGCCAGCAGCTGCTTGGTGGTCCTGGTTTTCTGTGTACTACTGTGAATCCATTTTGATAACACAGTACAATGTGACTGCAGATTAAGAACAACACTGCCAGCCCTTTTATTTCTATTTCAGCAATGACAATTAGCAATGGAACTCTCCTGTTGCGTGTTAGCTATATAACACCGTACAATGTGACTGCAGATTTAGACCAAGACTGCTAGCCCAAAACTCCAATATCCGATGAGGTAATAATGACGTTTTGCCACGTTTTCAATTCTGAGGGCACGCAAAAGTACCGAGCCGGCTCGGATCTGCTAAGTTCGGATGTGTTCGGTTCTCGAGGAACCGAGCCTGAGCATCTCTAATTTAAATACTCTTTATCCAAACCAAAATCTATTTTTTACATGTGGGTGTAAAACAAGTCACCAAGCCTCAGAAAAAAAGGGGGGTAAACGAAACCGCACCAGGTACTTAGTTTGAATATTGTCCATGTTAATAATTATTTTGAGGAAATTAATATAGTATTATTGAAGGGTGCACCCTACACTAGATAACAAGTATATAAACACCTAGCCTGCATTCAGCCAGGATTGCCCCCACGCTACCTTCTGTTTAAGATGCAGACTCTGTGTTAAAACTGTAGGACAATACTTAACCATCAATTCAAATCATTTATGCATATGTCTTAAACTACCGAGGCAGCTTGTCTGTCTCTGCCTATGACCTATTTTTACAATCATACCCACTAGGGTGTGGGCATAAATTTGAAGCTAATAATTAAAATGAATATCCTATAATAAATTATTGTGCAGATATAAGACTGATAATATCTGAAAAGCTGCGGAGACACCTGCCAAATGATGATGTATTATCCTAAAGTTACATCTTGCCATAATGTATTTATTTCTGACACCAGTGACTGCCTTTATCAGATTTCTGGCGTGCAGTTATAGATATAAAGGCCAAGAGCAAGTATTTATCTTTTACATGTGATGAAACTTGTCAAAGTAGAGAATTTACAGCTTACAAGGAGAATTTGTAGAAATCCTTAACACCTTGTCTACTATGCTTACCTAATACAGCAGTATGTAAAATCACATTGGTAGAGTTAAGTGCCCAATGCATAGAAGCACAACTTGTTTCCTTGCATTGGGCCATGTTAGCAAGTTGTGCTAGATTGGCATTCAGAAGTCATGGGAGATATACCCAGAGCTGGGTCTGCAATTGCAATGTAGCCTTTTTAGCACAACACATGTCTGTGTGTGTTGTCAGTCTTGTCTGTTGGGAAACCAGTAGAGACAGTTTGCTCTCCTGCAAAAAATCTTGTTGCCCACCTTTGTTCTAAGGTTTCTAAAATGCATTCTGTATTCTTGATTTTCTGATCTTATGTTGCTATTCATACTAGTTGCATTTTGATGTGATTTGAGCTTGCCCTCCCTCCCAGACATACTTATGTCAGCCATCCTATGTCATACACACTAAAATGTGGCACTGTAGAGATTCTGGTGATCTGATTGCACTGGTATTACACTCATATTGTTTCTATCATATTGTAAATTTAAAGGGTAGCTCAAAAAAGAATTTGAAACATTAAAATCATGATGATGGGTAATGCTACTTATTAGAATTATTCATGATATTTCAAATAACTTCTGCCTGAAATTGCCT
The DNA here is from genome assembly GCF_038048845.1 of Mixophyes fleayi. Lineage (NCBI taxonomy): Eukaryota > Metazoa > Chordata > Amphibia > Anura > Limnodynastidae > Mixophyes > Mixophyes fleayi. The sequence goes on along the minus strand of NC_134402.1, from coordinate 341,764,334 downwards.
GTTTAAAACTCTGAAACAGGCTGATGCTGCCATTTCACATTTTCACATCCATGGAAATAAACTGTATACTGTGCTTACCATCAGTCAAATGGAAGCAACAGTGTTTTGCTGTGTTTTAAGTCACCAATATCAGACAGAATCCCATGGACAGCTATGCCTATAATTATACCCTCAACTTCAGTCATTTCTATGGGGCTTCAATTGGACATTTGGACCATTGCCTGTCAGTTAAAGAGTTGTCTGTGTATGGGACAGCTGTTACTAATAGTATAATAGTGACTACTAGTATAACATGAACAAAAACAGCTTTGACTCCAGCTGTGAGTTGTGTGTGACCAGTTTTATTTGGATATAATTGGTAGGCTGTAAACTTCAACCTCTGCTGTTTCTTATATTTTTTTTTACAAGCTTGTCTCAAACTAACCACATAAAATAATGTCCGCTGAACATTTTATTTTCTTCAATTAGGCTACAAAAAAGCTTTACTACAGCAGACATAACGAAAGCTCCAGGGGCATCCAATTACAGTGTGTTCACATGGCAAAATAAGCTCTAAAGCAAATCCTGGTCTGACATCCATCCCTAAAATATTTTTGGTGGTTCACATTTAACAATGGCTAATTAAATGGATACATTTATCATGCCATTTTCATTTCTTTATATTATACTAATATTTGTTCTGGCCTTTAATGTTATACTGCCCTTTAATGTTATACTGCCCTTTAATGTAAAGCTCCAGCAAAATCCAGTGTACTAACAAGCCATATATAGGCATGGATTTGGTGGGAAGACACTACAGGTGGGATGTTTAGGGCTGAGGAGAAAGACACAGGATGGCGAGACAAACACAGAACAAGAGAAGGAATAGAGAGAAATATCCCAACATAAACACTGGGATTGCTTCTTAACACATTGTGAGTTCACTGAGTGGTAATATTTTAAATAAACCTATAAGATTTAGGGGCTCGTTTTGAATAGGGCACAAGACCGATGATGGCGACGACCATCAGCACAGACCTTTGCAGTGAAAAAAAGAATATATTTAAATTATTTTTTTTAAAAAAACACAGTGTGCCCCAGAGTGTTCCTGCCATCAGTGCTCATAGCCTAGTAGCCTAGGCTTGTAGCAGCAATTGGGCAGGAATGAACAGCGCAGGGTCCTTCTAAAAAGCCAGCGCTAACTATTACAAGCTCGGCTGGTGATACTATAACAGGGGTCCCCCTGTCATAATGTCAATCGGCCCTAACCTGTTCTGCACAGGCCAAATTCAGTAGGGGAACCAGGCTGGCCAAAGTGTTCCCCCCTCTACAAAACAGCTTGTGCTGAAGCTCTAGAGCTCTTCTCAAAACCTGTCCCCAGTGGGTGTTGGGGTATAAAAAAAATGTTTAAAAATACATTTAAGCATTTTTCTCTGGTGCACTACTGCTCCCAGCAAGCCCTGGCAGGCCTAAACTGCTTAGGTATGCTACTACTTGTAGAACTATAGGTGCCAATGTGCCCTGGCATCCAGGGCCCTCTGGCACCTGTAGCACCCGAGGAAAAAATACTGTGAAATAAAAACACTGACACTATTACAAAATAATTTATTAAAAAAAGGACAAGGACTTCCCCACTCCCCAACTTTTACCCATATATTATTCATCTAAATATAAGGGGGACTTTCCTTTTTCTTCTAGCTTGTAATACTACTGGAAAAAAATGTAAAGAGAAAAAAATGTCTCTTGTCAACCGCAGTGTACTTTGCAAACATTTACATTTTCCCAGAATTGTTTCTGTATGCAAGTACGATTGTTTTATATTTTTAGGCAAAAAGGTGAGAATATAAAAAAATAAAGACCTATTAATGAAAATCCCTACATACTCTCTAACCTTACAACAACATAATCATTAGGCTTGGCCAACATTGACTCATCTAGGGCCTGCAATGTTATGCTAACATAAACAAACAAGGATTTCAAATAAGATTAGATGCTACATTTATTTGCCTTCATCCAGGTTTATCCTCAAAGGACCAGCCACTTCCAAGGCTTCCATTGCCTCCTCCTTTGCCAACCCCCTCCTCTTTCCCTATCTCTCTACTAACTCCTCCATCACTGCCTCCTCCTCTGCTAACTCCTCCTGTTGCTCCTCCTCCTCAGGCACCTCCTCCACCTGTGGCCCCTCTTCCTCAGGCACCTCTTTCTGTTACCCCTTCTCCTAAGGACCCTTTTCCACCTGTTGCCCCTCCTCCTCAGGCACCTCCTCTACCTGTTACCCCTCCTCCTCTGGAACCTCTTCCACCAGTTGCCCCTCCTCCTCAGGCACCTCCTCCACTTGTTGCCCCTCCTCAGGCACCTCCTCCACCTGTTATCCCTCCAAAAGCACCTCCTCCACCTGTTGCCCCTCCTCCTCAGGCACCTTCTCATGTTACCCCTTCTCCTCAGGCACCTCCTCCTTGTGGGTTTGGGTGCCCTGCTCTCTGATACAAAGAATCAAAACAGTTTGGTTTTTTTAGATGGATTTTGTAATAAGTACACAGCTGTAATGCTCACTTATGTCCAAGGATTTTTATAGAAAGTGAATCAAAAAATAATGTACCATTTTACTACACATTGTGCATATTTTTTTTGTTTCATTGTGTACATCAAATCTTGAGCAAAAGACCATAATAAATAGTCACGATAATCAATTCTGATATCATTTTTATAGTCTTTTGTTTGCTTACAGTTTTTCATCTTAAAATTATCAATTACATGCCATTTTTCCCCATTTTTTGGTGGTGGTGGTGGGGTGAGGACTTATAGCAATCACACATTACTTTAAATACAATATTCCAGCATCATGTATGATTAAGGGGCCTATTTATGAAGCCCTAAAGGTAGCGAAAATAGCTTTTTCTGCATGGTTTAGACATTTTTAAGTAATATTGTAATTTAAGAAAAGCCTAATGAAGTACTGATTTATACTACAATGCCCTTGATACTCAATGGGGACTGTGGTGTGGCCAATTTTATCAAGCTCCGCAAAGCTTAGCTTGACCCCTTTAGCCATTTAATCCTATGGGGAGAGCATCACAGGAGAGGGATCTTTGGATGCCTCTACGGCAGTGTTGCTGGTCTAACCTGCGCTGTAACAGTGAGCTATTTATGGTAAGTCACCAACTGACAAACCTATTCTGTTCACATTAAAACATATTAATCTGTATCTATGCACCTCACGTGTCTAACTACTTTTGTGGACAAGAACAAATGACTTTGATTGACGTGACTCTTACTACAGATTTCCTGTGTTTTGATTTTCCCAGTACCCGCTAGTACCCTGAAAAACTGTAACTTGATATATTTATTTGATATTTAGATTTCTGTTTTCTGATATCCACAATTTAATATCATTAGTAGAATAAATATAATATATAAATGTTACTACTTTATTTGACTCTATTGAGGAATCTTATAGTAGATTTTATTGATTGGAAAAAGTTATGTCACATGAATATCCTGGTTTTCTGTTTCCAAATGATGGAACCCTTACTCTTAGTATAAGGGTAGGTGGGTCATGTGAAAAGTGGATTTAAATATTGTATATAACAGAACAGGTGACAATTAAATATGATATATCAACAACATTACATACTCTCCAGCAAGCATAATAATTGAGTCCTGCCATGGGGGTCTTACTGTTCCTCTTCACACGCAGTCACTAGCCAGCACACATCTGAGGACTATGTGGAAGCATAAACCTTAATCCATCTAATGACTTAGGCCCTGCGCCCCCCAAAGTCTTAATCCAGCTCTGCTAGAAATGCTACAGCTTGCTGCTTGATAAAAAATCTGAGACTACTCTCCAATGTTGTACAAATGTCAAACTTTTGTCTTGTCCGCTTACTTGTACCAATGTGTAATCTTATATTTTAGAGACCAACTTTTAAAAGACCAACCATACTGGTTGTTGGTAACGATGTAATATAAAAATTAGTGTTCAAGCTCCCGTGCTGTCTTTCCATAATGTTTACCTTCCTAAAAATAAAATAACTTGGTATTTTCATCAAAGGATTTATTTCAGACAGCCTGCTTAGTTTAAGCGTGGTCTTTCTGTTGTGTCTTGCTCATATCAGAAGCTTGAGCAGCCATGTGTGAATAATCAGCCTTTCTCCTCCTCCAGATCTCTGTGCCCTTGTTTTCATAATGAAGTAACAATGACCTTGACTGGCAAATAATTAGACTGGCTGAGATATTTGTGACCTAAATTAAATGTAATAGCATTTTGATTTGTGATAACATTATTTGAGGCTGTAATTATAAAATATTCATTTTATCTCTGTATCCTTTTTCATTGGAATAGTGCACTTTTATTCTCCATAACTGTGTGTAGCACAACAACAATAGGACCAGAAACCAAATAGTCCTTGTGTAGTTTATTAATGTTTAAGTCTGAAACTTCCCTGCTATATTAATAACGAACAACTGATGATCTCAGAGGCAGGCTTACTTAAGGTATACATTTTTTACTTCCTATTCCTAACCATAGTTCTAATAATACAGGCTTGGACAAAGTTAGGAGCCAGTAACCAATGCTAGGAGCCAGCAGTTTTGTAACATAAAATGTGTCAGCCATGTACAAAAAAATAGGGGCGAGGTTATGCACATAACTAGGTGTGGCTATGTAAAATACATTAATTGTACATAATGTTAACATAGTAAATTATGCTTAAAAATGAACAGTGGTCTATTACAGGTTTAACAAATCAAAATAACCACCTTGTTCCCCCGGCACATAGTTATACCTTTATGTACCGCTCAGCATACTCTTATGCCCACCTGTGCCCTTCCAGCACTATATTACACCAGTCTGTGCCATTATCAGGCTAGGACACCATCCGTGCCACTCAGGACACTATTACAATAGCAAATGCCCCCATCATTATATTGTATCTGTCTGTACTTTTAGACACTCAAGCAAACCAGGCTGTGGCTCTCAGCATCCTAGAATACCAGTCTATATAGTGTTATTATAATAACAGTAAATTATTACATTTTTGGGAAAATCCCTCTGCAGTTCTTCATCTTCTTCCCATTTGTGTTAGAGATACACATGAAATAATAAACATGCTTACAACCACTTAAAAACTCCATTAAAACAACCCTGTGGTTGCAATGGATACTATATTACTGAGCTAATGCTCAAGTTTCTGCAGATTTGCATTAACAATTCACCCAGAGATTCCCTTATATGTTCTGGTATGCTGCCAAGCACCTGTGAATCAATGTGTAGCAAATATTCTTGCTGTTTAATTTAACTTTGCACAGAAGGACTGTATTAGTCCTGATCTCAGTACCTAATCCCAAACCTCTAAAGAGGTTTAAAGCACTCTAGTTTCACCTAATCCTGAAACCGAAGAAGGAGTTTTGGAAAAAAACAACAACCCTGTAACATCATTGGAATGGGCAAATAGGCATTTACTACCAGGAAAATATTAAAAGGACAAAGTACTGTATGTCTTTTGGATTTGAGAAATAAAACCTTTGCTGAGGAGATTGGGGGATTTTGTCATGAAGACAAGGTTGCTTTTAAATGTCAAAGGTTTATGACTTAAAAATGCATTTCTCACTTGAACAAGTTTCTGAATGACATTTATTAATACATATTATATTACTATAATCAGTGGTTGAAGTGGAAATTTAGAAGTGGTGGCATGAAAAATGTAATGGGAATGTAAGTGAATGGTATTTGATTGTTTTACAATGAAGGCAGTGGGAGAAGGGGTGGTATGGCATACTACCGTACACACAACCACTTCCACCTCTGACTATAATACTATAGTATTACAATATCACTATGATATGTATTAATACATATTATAGTAGAGCAACATGATGGACCTGATTCATCTTCGAATGCAACCTGCATGCAAGTTGCATTTTGAAAGCAAGCACGCAGCTTAAGCGTATGTGTGCACAAATTCAAATCCAAGTGGATACCTTTCCACGGTAATCTAAGTACGCTCTGACTAAACAGTACTTGTCGGCTGGTAACAGATAGAACAGGTTGTAGGATATGCATTTATGAAATATTAAATCCATTCAGAATGCATGAACAAAAAAAAGGATAAAATAAATGACCAACTCATAACACTATAATTATTAATACAAATATGTCCATTAAGAAAATAAAAAATACATTTTTCCATTTTTTTTAACATTAAATACATAAATCAAGGTGTTCTTAATGCGTACTGTACATGTAATTCGTTTTTATAGTTTCTCTTACTTGCAAACACATGTTCTGTGTAATTCCTAATGCAAAGACGATGGTGTGATAGTCATCACTATCAGTCAGCACTTACACCTGCCCTGTAACTGGTGCTAATCATATGGCTAATAATCACATACTGAAGATAAACCCAGAACTAGAGTCGGCTACCCTTGCTGTACAATGAATTCATCTGCCCCATCCATCCCCTGTTCCACCTTTTAAGTTGTAGGCAGGAATACAGTGTTTCCCAAACCCAGTCCTCGGGACCCCCAACTGTGCATGTTTTCTATATCTATTTGCTGGAGCACAGGTGTAGTCATTACTGACTGACACATTGTAACAGATCCACAGGTGGTATAATTATTTTCCTTGTCACCTGGTAAACCTGCAATAGTTAATGGTCCTGAGGACTGGGTTTGGAAAACACTGTTAAGGTATTACTCGTTTCACCCAGGATACAATGATATCTTCCCATTTCACTCACTAATTTTGTATTTGAATTAATCCGGGCTGAAACAGACTCTAAGGGGGTCACATGGAGTTCTACACAATGCCAGGTTTTAAGCATAAAATATTATGTGTGTATATATATATATATATATATATATATATAAATATATTAGTGTAGCTAAAGGCTCCTCTTTCCTTTGTTTGCTAATTCTCCTCATGTAACTGGGGCTTTCAAACATCCAGTGTATGAAATATTGCTAAAACAAAATATTTCTGCATACTACCCATGTAATTTTAAGTGAGGGTCACCATAGAGGTGGGAGGTTTTCTTTTGGACCCACTGGATTTAATCAAATAATTAATAAAACGTCTACGGTGTTTATTATAAAGAAAACTACCAGGATCAAGAAATAATTACAAACATCTGTTACAATGATAACTATTTTACCACATGTTGACATGTCTGGTTATAAAGTTAATTCTTGGACTTCCCGAGTTGCGTACAGACTTTCAGAAGACCAGGACTAGGTACCATGAGATATACTAACTGTAACGTGTAGTGTCTTTTGAAACCATGACATGTTTAGGAAGCGAAAGCAATTTCTCTTAAAAACTGTACAGTAGCTATAATGAAAAATGTAATTTGGAAAATAGTACGAAGCCTGTCATAGCTGAGGAAGAAGATGAAGAGCAGTTGTTCGCCATATTGATGTACCACAACTGCATTGCGTTTGTGGTCTACTGCAGCAAGATTGGTTCATTATTTATAAGTAGCTACAGAATCAGTCTGCTAGCAGACAAAGCCAGTAATACTATCTGAAAGCTGTTTTCACTTTTGATGATGTTAACCTTTAACTGAAGCTTTATGCAGGCTGCCCATCAGTTAAGTTGATGAGCCTGTGATGTTTTTCAGCCAGTTTAGAAAATCCTGTAAAAAAATACACTTTATTATTATTATTATTATTATTATTATTATTATTATTAATAATAATAATAATAATAATAATAATAATAATATAATAATAATAATGTTATTATTATTTTATTTGTAAAGTGCTAGCATATTCTGCAGATCTGTGCAGCTAAACAAAATAATGTTTTACACATAATTTACAACATTCAATATATACTATGAACGCTTATTGATTATTCATTTTTACATCCCTTTATTAAAGATATGAACAACTGTGTACAAAAAAACAGACAAACCATTGACACATCATGGGTAGAAAAGCTGGAAATGTTTCCATGTATATGTTGAGATACAATAAATTTAATGAGGTTTTCCATTTTATCATTTATTCATAGTACCTATTGTGCTCATTTTTTTCTAAGTAACATTATCATACATCCCGTCATTATCCATTTCACCAAGTATACAATTGATTGTTCTTATTTTCCATATATTTTCCAATTGTAATTATTGTAATTATGTGTACCAAAAAAACTGTGATAAAACCCCATTACCATGAATGTATTTAGCACAGGTTGCTGGAATTATAAAACAAATGTTAAAACCAGAGCAAACAATTGTGTAGTAAAGGAAAAGGGATATTTTGGAAGGTCCCGGAAAGTCTGTAAGTAACTTGATTGAAGCAGTGGTTATTGTTAATTACATTTTGGTCATCTTAAATTACCTGTCTCTTTTTGCCTAGATATAGCACAAGCAGGACATTGTGGATTTGCACAAACAGGAGATCATATGTGATCTTTATATGTTACTACAGTTTGTGCAGCAATAAAAAACATTGATGAATATTATAAATGTCATGATCTAAGGTATTTTTTTATTTATTTTATTTGTCAGTAGTGTTGTTGGTCTGAAACTACTGGCTGTGACATCACCCTATGTTTCATTAGGAATAATACTCCCACAGTGTCTCTAACTGGTGTTCAAGGTCATTATTCCACTGCCCTTAGCCCACCGAGTTCACATCTGAGACTAACAAGAGGGGAAACAGGACAATAATAACTGACATTTGCATATTGCATTAAAATCTATAGGCTTTTTGTGCTTAGTGGTTTTCTGGGTACTTTTTCAGCAAAGCTATCTGCAGGCATCCAATTTTACTGTGCTGGTGTCTAGACCACTAAGTAAAGAAGTACTATGAGATCTTAATTAGAGAGTATTTGTGGTTCATGATCATCATCATCACCAATTATTTATATAGCAACATTAATTCCGCAGCACTGTACAGAGAACTCACTCACATCAGTCCCTGCTCCATTGGGGCTTACAGTCTAAATTCCCTAACACACACACACACACACACACACAGATTAGGGTCAATTTTGTTAGCAGCCAATTAACCTACCAGTATGTTTTTGGAGTGTGGGAGGAAACCCACGCAAACACGGGGAGAACATACAAACTCCTCACAGATAAGGCCAGGTTGGGAATTGAATTCATGACCCCAGTGCTATAAGGCAGAAGTGCTAACCACTTAGTCACCATGCTGCCATTATGGTTTATTTGTAGGGCATCACATATTCCATAGTGCCTGGACAATCATCTTCCAGATATGACCTACATGAATAATAAACATAATAACGGATACATAAATACAAACAAGAATAACTTGTAATTAAATAGTCATGAACTCGCAAAATAGCACAGATTCAGGTACAAATTCCATACATGTGTGAACAAACAGCATAAGATTCAACTTACGATATCAGACTTGCACAAGGTGAACACACATGAGACAAAGGGTAGAGTGGACCCTGCCGCCTGTGACAGCTCATGTTCTAGAGGGGGCAATCAGAGGGTGCAGATAGGACACGAGGGAATGTGGTGGACAGAGGAAGAAGAGGGTGGAAGAAGGTATATATGAGGGTTTAGTAGGGGGTATTGTAGGTAAGCATGAACAAGTAAGTTTTGTGGGAGCGTTTGAAGAATTGTAGGATGGGGGAGAGTCTAGTAGGGCGAGTCATAGGTGGGGAGCAGTGCAGGAAAAGTCATGGAGATGGGAGTACGATTAAATTATAAGAAAGGAAGAGAGTTGTAGGTGTCAGGCCCGAATAGAGAGGAACACTAACCGGTATTAGCGCTACTGAGCAAATAGGTGCGGAGTCTAACGTACCCCTGGTTTTTACCACAGGACCCCCGCGAGGAGGTTTGACATCGCTGCACAGGGTACGCAGGTCGCAGTCTTATTAGTCAGTTGCTGGTGTAGTGAAAGAAGGGTCAGACGGTCTGGGTCAAGTCAATCGGTATGCGAGGTACAAAGTGAGAATCCAGGAGACTCGTCAAACAAGCCAAGGTCGCAGGAACACAGTGGGGCACACAGAACGGAGGATGGTCAGCAAGCCGGGTCACAACAGGAAGGCAGAAACTGAAGGATGGTTGAGGAAGCCGGGTCACAACAAGGAGCAAATACTTGGGGGCTAAAGGCAGAAACCTGTTACTCTGGCACCCTAAAGGTGCCAGAGCCAGGTCTAAATAAAGACAGGTAGGCAGGGATTGGAGGAGGCAGAATCAGGCACACCGAGTGCCGATGAAAGCATCTTGTTGCCTTGCAACAGGACGGACCTGTGCGCATGCGCCCGACAGGACTGGGGGGCACCGTCCGGGCTGAGTGGCGGAGACAGGCGTCCATCCCCGCCGAGTGGAAGAACGCCGGGGACGCCGCCTGACAGTGCCCCCTCCCTCTCTCTCTCCCCAAAAGAAGGATTGGTCTTCTTCAGAAATCTTGCAAGGAGACAGGGGGCATGAAGATCCGCTTCAGGAACCCAGGATCTCTCCTCGGGACCGTAACCCTTTCAGTGAACCAAGTACTGAAGATTGCCACGAATTGAACGGACCCTCAAAATTCGTTCTACTTCATACTCCTCCCCCATGAAGGTCTTGATGAGTGGAGGAGCAACTGGTTCTTTGAATAATTCTTTGAGGACCAGGGGTTTCAGCAGGGAGATGTGAAAAGTATTGTGGATCCTGAGGGAAGGAGGTAAAGCGAGTTTGTAGGAGACTGGATTAATAATTTGGGATATGGCAAATGGTCCAATGAAACGAGGAGCTAATTTCATGGCGGGGACATGGAGTCTGAGATTCCGGGTGGCTAGCCACACCCGATCTCCAACTTTTAGTACAGGAAGGTTTCTTCAGTGACGATCAGCAGCCGACTTGTACCGTTGCATAGACATAGTGAGTCTTGCTTGGGTCCTGGACCAAATTTGCGACATGTCGTGGATGAGGTAATCGACAGCAGGCACAGTGGATGCCGGAACTTCAGATAAGAGGGGAGGTGTAGGATGTTTCCCATAAACAATGAAGAAAGGAGAGTATCCCGAGGAGGAATGTGAAAGGTTGTTATGAGCGAACTCAGCCCAGTAAAGGAGATCACTCCAGGAAGCTTGATGTTCCGAAGAGAAGCAACGTAGAAAACACTCCAGGTCTTGATTTACTCGTTCCATTTGTCCATTCGTCTGAGGGTGATAACCCGAAGAATATTTGAGTTTGACCCTGAGTTTGGTACAGAAAGCCCTCCAGAACTTAGCCACAAATTGTACTCTCTTGAGGACATCCATGGAGGCGGAAGACATTTTCAGTAACAGATTAGCAAGTTCAGAAGCTGAGGGAAGACCTTTACAGGGAATGAAGTGGGACATTTTGGAGAAACGATCTACCACGACCCAGATGGTATTGTAGTCATGGCTTAGAGGAAGATCAGTGATAAAATCCATTGTGATGCTGATCCAGGGGGAATCAGGAATGGGAAGCGGGAGAAGAAGACCAGGTGGACTCTGTCTAGGAGTCTTGTTGCGAGCACATATGCAGCAGGCAGACACGAATTTTCATACATCCGGGCCCAGGTAGGGCCACCAGTGGTATCTAGAAAGGAATTGTTTAGTCTTTTTGTAGCCGGCATGATCTGCAAACTTAGATTCATGTGCCCAGCACAGCAACTTGGGGCAGAGATGTGGATCCACAAAGAAACATCCAGGAGGTGGAGAGACCGTGGTGGAATTAGTCAATGCTACTACCTGAACTGGATTGAGAACAGTCTTGTTGTCTGGAGAAACCAAGGAGTCAGCATCGATAAAAGATCTTGATAATGCATCGGCTTTGCAATTCTTAGAACCAGGACGAAAGGTAAGGATGAGTTGGAACCGATAAAAGAAAAGGGACCAGCGGGCCTGGCGTGGATTAAGACACTGTGCCTCCTGAAGGTAAGTAAGTTTTTTGTGGTTGGTCATTATGGTCACGGGATGTAACGCCCCTTCAAGGAGATAAGGCCATTCTTCTAAAGCCATCTTCACTGCTAGTAGCTCCTTATACCATAGTTCAACTCGCAGCCGGAAAATTTTTGGGAGAGAAATCCGCAAGTGTCCAAGGAACCAGAAGATGATTTTTGGGACAGAACGGCCCCTATTCCTATTGAGGAAGCATCAACTTCGAGAAAGAATGGTCTGTCTTGATCTGGTTGTTTAAGAATGGGAGCGGAGATGAAGGCCTTCTTGAGAGTTTTGAAGGCCGTAACTGCCTCTAGGGGCCATGGTTTACAGCAGGCTCCCTTGCGAGTTAAGGACGCAATGGGACTAATGATGGATGAGAAGTCTTTAATGAACTGGCGATAATAATTTGAAAACCCAATAAAGCGTTGAGTGGCTTTCAGACCAGAGGGAAGTGGCCAATTGAGAATTGCTTAGACTTTCTTTGGATCCATCTGGAGGCCAGTACCCGATACCAAATAACCAAGGAATGGAACCTGGAAACATTCAAAGAGGCATTTGTCCAAATTGCAGTACAAGGAGTGCTGACGGAGACGAGAGAGCACAGTCTTGACATGGAGACGATGAGAGTGTAGATCAGAAGAAAATATCAGGATATCGTCCAAGTAAACAATCACAGATTGGTATAAAAGGTCCCTGACGATCTCGTTGACGAAATCTTGAAAGACGGCAGGAGCATTACAGAGCCCGTCCGTCCCCGCCAAGTGGAAGTACGGCAGGGATGGCGCCTGACAGTAGGTCAGAAATTGAGCAGAATGGTTGAGGTAGGGTGTATCTCATGACGAGGTCAAAAATGTATGGAGTGGTAGCATTGGTGAGGGCCTTGTAAGTGAGGGTAAGCAGATCAGTATTGCAGAGTGGTGCAGTGAATGAGGAGCGACAAAAAAGAAAGCTTAGTCTAACTGCATCATTCATGACAGATTTATTAGGGGAAAGGCTGGAGCAGGAAAAGCCAGTGAGGAGGAGGCTACAGTAGTCAAGGTGGGAAACAATGAGCGAATAGACCAGGGTTTTAGCTACTTTAGTTCCTCCACCAAAGGAAGGAGTGGTATTTTGGCAATGGTGTGGAGGAGGAGGCGATAAGATTGCGAGAGGAAGTGGCAGGGTTAGTGTACTTTCTCCCTGTCCATGAGCTGCCAGGTTAAGGGAGGCTCAGCCTTCTCTCCTCCTCTGGCTCCACCAGGTCTAGGATGGTAGATTTATCTTTAAATCTCCCACCAAAAAATACTTTCAGGAACATTGTCCCAGTGTCTGACTCCCTTCTGTCTCCGAAATTGATTCCAGTACAGCGCCCATGGACAGGAACTAGACTGGTGGCAGGAACCTGCCAGAGGAGTCACAGATCCCCATTAGATCACCAGAAGAGGTAGGACCAATCCATTTTATGAAATTAAACTTACATACATTTTATTTAAAATACAATTACACTTTCACATGAACTTACTCTTACAGTATAACACTGATCTTCTAGTGGCCAGCCCTAAGGTATCTGTTTCAGACTGATCTGAGGTAGCAAAGCTCCTTTTCTGCTACTGCCAGTAAGACAGCATTTTTGCTTCCTTGCAACCAGCTTTCGGGAAGCACTCAGATTCAGAATATTGTCGATCTTAAACGTAGGATCAAGCACAGTCACCAAATGTAGTGATCCGATTTCAAGATTCTATAGCGCCTATATAATCCTCTTGTGAATTAATAATTGATTTCCATGCAGTTGCCCATTATGTTTTAGTTTGTGATGTTGAGATAAGACATTGTTATTCCCTCTCGTATTCTTTCTGGTAGACATACCCCTAGGTATTAGAAATAAAAAATTGGGATCCATTACGGTTCTTCAGATCACTATGTAACTTTGTGCATAAAGCCTTACTGACATGTCATTAGGCAGACCAATAATTCCCAACCAGTGTATCAGGATTACTATTGTTATTATTATTATTATTATTTTAATATAAGGCATCACAAAAATTTCTGCAGCACAGTACATGAAATGTACAGTAGTTTACAATACACCTAGAACTATCATCCATAATACATTACAAAATACATTATTAAACTAAACACAATTATACAAAGATCAGACATCTACTAATTAGCAGTTTTTGCACACAGATAACTAGGTAATGCAGATCAAGTTATTTACAGTACAGTAAGTAAGAGTAATGGCAGGAGCTGGATGACAAATTCTAGCTCGGGGGGCGAGAGTCGAATCAGCAGACTCTTATGAACATTTTAAAGGAAACAAAAAATGCATGTAGCCCAGTGACCCAACCAGGGCCATCTCTTCCATTGGGCACGATGGGCAGGTTTTTTTTAAATACTTACCTTGCGGTCACATCAGCGGTGATCCGGCTCCCTCCCTGGTCCCCTCTTCCGTGCTGTGCTCGCAGTGAATGCTGGGCATGATGTCACGCCCAGCATTCACTGCAACCACAGCACGGAGGAGCGCAGAAGAGACTCAGCGGCGCGGAAAAAAGAAGAGGATCGGACTTAAGGTAAGTTAAGGGGGGCCCTATATATATATATATATATATATATATATATATATATATATATATATCTAAAAAAACAGTGATTATATATATTATCACTTTTTTTTTACATACATAAATATTTTTTTACACACACACACACACACACACACACTATTTATATATATATATATATATATATATATATATATATATATATATTTATTTTTTTTGTTTTATTTTTTTTTAGGGGCCCGGTACACTGCATTGCCCGGGGCCCATAAAGTAGTTAAGGTGGCCCTGGACCCAACCAAAGGTAGCCCACTATGGGAACGGCTCAGGAGCCAGATGCCCACCAGCCCCTAAGTGATAGAAATGTTCAAACAGGGCTATGGAAACAGGCCTAGAGGTGCAGAGAGTGATGCAATAGTAAAGGGAGAATATGCAGGAAGAGGGCTCTGCTCCTGAGAGCTTACTACCTAAAGGGAAGGGGATGACACAAATAGGGTGGTACAGAGTAGGGAAGAGAGAGAGAGACTAATCTGATAGGGCATGTGAGATCATTCTGCAGATAAAGAGCAGCCCAGTTAAAGTCCTGGAGGTGGGAATGGCAAGAGGTAAACAGTGTAGTGTTTGTTTTCAAATATATTTATATTAATAATGATTCTGGCTTTATTGTTCAACTTGCAATATTTTAACATTGGTGTGTCACAGAAAGAAAGAGTGGTATAGCATCTATGTCAGGATGTGTGTCACAAGATGGAGGTGGTTGTGAAACAATGGTGCAGAATATCATCATATTTGGTATGCAAAAGCAATCCTTTCCTTACCCTCCCTCGCTCGCTCCCATATCTTTTCTTGTATTTTTCTTTCTTCTATTCTTTGCATGGGATCATTAAATAATAATATAATTATAAAGAAAACTTGCCTTACTCAAATGTATTGCAATAAAAACAGCAGCAAAAAAACTATAATAAAATAAACTAAAAGAGAGCTTGACTTTTCTACTTGCAAAAACATGGGAACTGTGTAGAATTAGAAAGCAAACCATTGTTATCATGATATGTCTTGTTTTTCCAGTCAAGTAAACCGATTTCCCCCCATTTTCAAGTTTAGGGTGTTGCTTCCTCCTGTGTTTATCTTAGAGTAGATTTTTATTGTGCACGTTTTTAGCAGGCAAATGCACTTCCTAACATTAGTTCCATGTATTGGAGTAGTGTGATACACAACGGTACTAAGTGCAGCTAATGGAATTCATTCATCCCTGCCGCTCAAGCAAGTGGGAGTTCCAGTTTGTGTCGACTATATTCCCTTTGTAATGGATTCTGCTCGTTAAGTTTCAGTTCAGTGATTGTGAAACAATTTGGGAGATCCTAGACTGATCCAGCATTTGTAGTTTTAATGCTGTATGACTGCAAATAAAAAGCAGTAGGAAAAACCCACAGATTCTTTGCAATATCATCGACAGAAAGAATGTGTAAAACAAATTAATGGCACGCACAAGATATGTGTGGATAAGTATCACAGAGCCAAATATAATAACATTTTAGTCTTTGCAGGCCTATACTGTTTCATGACTCCATTTAAAGCAATGCAAGGGCGCAACTTTGATCTGTGAACTGTTCTCAGCTGACGTAGGTTCTTTTGTAAGTTCATATTACTTTGCCTTTGCCAAGGCATCGATTCTAGAAAGTTACAGAGCAATAGTGAAATGGAATACATCTATTTGGTTATTATACAAACCTTAGATTTAAAGATTATTTTAAGTATTAGTATTAGAGATGTTCACTTTCCCCCTGTGTTCTGGTTTTGGTTTTGATTTTGGATCTGGATTAACTTCCTATTTTGGTTTTGGAAAAACCGCCCTTGTGTGTTTTGGTTTTGGATCTCTATTTTGTTTTGCTAAAATCACATATTTTTGCTTTTTTTCCCCCCTACATTATTATTAACCTCAATTACACTAATTTCAAGTCATTTGCAGTCAATTTTGACCACCTCACAGGTCACAATATTATTTTCATACACTGTCAAACAAAGACAGCAGCTGTGCTGCAAACGCTTTCCGAGTACACACTGGAGGGTGGACAGCTTAGGCAGTGCAAAGCGAGTTGGTACATGGGTCTCCAAATTCCCTTTTTTTCTCCCAGTATGTAAAGGGACTATCTGATGTGTCTATTTCTATGTGAAAATAATCGTGAAAATAATCCTCCACCATCCTTTGGAAGTAGGATCAGGTGTAGTTAAGGTAGAGGTGTCATGTTTTTTGGTGAATTCGTTTAGACCAGACCAAATGTTGTGCTGAGTCATCTGCATCATCCCTGGGTCTCTTTTGAAAGTTTTTTCCTAGCAGCAGTTGAGTGAGAAACTGAAGGAGGAAACACCGTCCTGTCACATAACACTTGAGCTGTCATCTTGCTCACCAGGAGCTTCTTACATCTGTTCAGATCTGGGTCAGTTGGAAACAAAGAGAAGACATAGCTCTTAAACGTAGGATCAAGCACAGTCACCAAATGTAGTGATCCAATTTAAGATTTTGATAACTATTGGAGCCTGGCGAAGTGAATAAAGTACTTCATCTACTGGTCCGACATACTTAGCATAATTGCTTTGTTTAATTTCCTCCTTTGGTTTCTCAAGCTGCTTTTTCAAAGTCTAATTAAGGGAATCACTTGACTCAAGCTAACAGTGTCTGAACTTACTTCACAGGTGACTACTTTGAAGGCTTTCAGCACCTTGCACAACACGGAAAGTATTCTCCACTGTGCTTGAGTAAAATACATCCCCCCCTTTCCCAATGTCATGGCTTGTGGAGTAAGTGTGAATGGCTTTTCGCTGTTCCTCCATCCGCATAAGCATATACAGGGTGGAATTCCACCTTGTCACCACCTCTGGCTTCAGTTGGTGGCAGGGCAAATTAAATTGCTCTGTAGCTGCTGCAATCTCCTACATGCTGTTGCCGAATGCCGAAATGTACAAATATTTTACGGGCCACAGACAGCACCTCCTGCACGTCCCTGTCAATTTTCAAAAAGCCCTGCACCACCAAGTTTATTGTGTGAGCAAAACAGGAAATGTGATGGAATTCACCCAGCTGTAATGCTCTCACAATATTGGTGGCGTTATCAGAAATGATATATCCTGAGGAGAGTCCAAGCAAGATAAGCCATGTTGCAATGAGTTCCCTTAGTTTTTGTAACAGATTGTCAGCTGTATGCCTCTTAGTGAAGCCGGTGATACACAGAGTAGCCTGCCTATGAAAAATGTGATGTACTTGGGTACATGCTGTTGCTGTTCCTGCTGGTGAAGGCGAATCACCAACCCAGTGGACTATCAGTCATATAATCTTTAGTTTGCCCAGTTCCGCTTGTCCACATATCTGTGGTTAAGTGTATAGTGGGTAGAATGGCATTTTGTAGCCCAATAATTAAATTTTCACCAACCTTCTGGTAGAGATGAGGAATAGCCTTTCTAATAAAATGGTGTCGTGATGGAATTTGGCAATGGAGACACAAGACCTCAAGTAATTGTCTAAAACCATTAATAGTGGTTATTGGATGCAGATCTAATACTAGCAAAGTCGCCATGGCGTCTGTGGTCCACTGGATGACAGCTTTCATACTTGCTTCCTCTTGCAAAGGATTGTTTAACAGTCAATTGTTGTAAACTACTTGTAGTCTTCTTCTTGGTCTGCTTCTGGGATGAAGATTCACCCCCAGCATTAGCAGCAGTGGGACTAACGCTCAAGAATTCTTCTGAGGAATCCAGAACAGTGGAGAAGTCATCTAGCCTTAGCAACTTGGATGCAAGACTAACTTCGATCCCTACTGAGGATATTGATGAGGACCAGAGCTGTAACTTAGAATTCTAGCGTCTGGGGCGAGAAAGACTAATGCTGCCCCCTAGCCCTCAATTTTAACCAAATTAACCTAAAACATTCCTAAACTGCGCCCCCCTTCAGCATTGCGCCCTCGCCCCTATCGCACAGCCCTAGTTACGGCCCTGATTAGGACGGTGTTGTAGGTGTAGATTTCAGGTGTCGGCATGTAGCTGAGAGAATGGACCTAGCTGATGATGGACTGCTTGTTGTTATTTTTTTAGCATAAGTTTCTGATTTTCCCAACAGCTTGCCATGATCTCGCTTCAAATGGTGTAACATGGATGTAGTTCCTAGATGGTTAAGATCCCTATCTCTACTGACAGTGGCTTTACAAATGCTACAAATGGCTAAACAACTGTTGTCAGGATTTGGGTAAAAATAATTCCACACATAAGACGTGGATTTTTTGGTCTTATGCCCAGGCATGACAATGGCCTGCTTCTTATCACAGGCAAGAACTGCTTCCACTGGTGCAGGACTTACACAAACAACATCATCCTCATCAACATCCTCATTAGTGCACTCGACAGCTACAAAAAATATCCCCCTCATCCTGTTACAATTCCAAAGTGGCATCCTCAATTTGTGTATCACCGGCTACACTTGGGCTGTTCATGCATACATCTGCAGAAATGCTGAAAGGGGCTTTCTTTATGGGTACACTATCAGACAGGTCAGGATTACACATAACACTCGTGGATAGACTCTCCTCAGGGATTTGTGTCATTTCTGAATCTGAACATAAATTTTCCTCTAATGCCTTACTGTTTTCTTCCAGCTCGGCTTTTACACGTAAAAGTATTTGGACACCACTTTTGAAGTTCGAATGACAAGGTCTTGCCTGGTCATGACTGCTTACAAAAAGATGCCTCAGTGAAAGTTGCAGAACTAGCACTCATAGAGAAAGGCGAAGGCCTCATTCTTTCCTTGCCACTGCGTGCGTAGAATGGCATGTAGGCAATTTTATTTTTTTCTGCAGATAATTTTGCCTGGATTACAGGTCTTTTTTTCTTGACCAAGGTAAGAGGTGTTTTTTTACATTTTTGTTTCCCTGACTTAAAAATATTATGCACTTTTACATAGACTTTAGCAGATGACGTAGAGGGATTACTATCATCATGACTGGTACCAGCAGCTGCTTGGTGCTCCTGGTTTTCTGTGTACTGCTGTGAATCCATTTTGATAACACAGTTCAATGTGACTGCAGATTAAGAACAACACTGCCAGCCCTTTTATTTCTATTTCAGCAATGACAATTAGCAATGGAGCAATGGAGCTCTCCTGTTTGTGTGTTAACTATATATCACCGTACAATTTGACTGCAGATTTAGAAGACCAAGCCTGCAAGCCCTATTATTTCTATTTCAGCAATGACAATTAGCAATGGAGCTCTCCTCTTTGTGTTTTACCTATATAACACAGTACAATGTGACTGCAGATTTAGAAGATCAAGCCTGCCAGCCCTATTATTTCTATTTCAGCATTGACAATTAGCAATGAAGCTCTCCTGAATGTCACTGGAGACTTTGAAGAACACTGCTACCTCTCCTCTTTCTATTCTACCTATGACACTTCCCATCTGCACTAGAGACTTCCAAGAACTGTGCCTCCCCTTCTGTGTCCCTCTGTGAAGTGGCGCTGGATCGCCGTGGAGAGCAGTACTTATAGAATTCAAAACTCGCGAGATCCGAGATCTGACGACGTAACTATGACGTTTTGCCTCGTTTTCAATTTCGAGGGTGCACGAAAGTACCGAGCCGCTAAGTTCGGGTGTGTTCGGTTCTTGGGGAACCGAGCCTGAGCATCTCTAACTATTATGGAGTAATACATTTATATGTGTATTATTACTACAGAGTATGACTTCATTACGTATTACCTCTTAGAAAAATGTATGTGAATCTTTATGATAATATAAACATATGGATGTACTCAGTTTTGTGATTTAGTAGTACACCAGATTATATGTCAAATTCATACATTCTTTTATTGATGCAATAATGCTCTGCAACCTGAGCTGAGAAATTGTTTCAAGTAAGACATTATTAAATACAATGTAAACACTAAAAGAAAATTGTTAAATGATACATGAACATGCTCTGTTATATATACAGACTCTGGTAAGTAAAATCTTGTTAAATTGATGTTTCACTGAAGCATAAAATGATAGGACCTGAATTTTACAATTTGCAACCAGAGGTAATAACATAGTCTTGAAAATAAAAAATTACCTACAAAGGCCTGTGTGTAGTTTATGCACTTAGTCAATGTACAGTAAGTCAATGTCCGACTCAAGCTTTGGGCATCTCTAAGGTACGTGATTTTCTGTTGTATCATTTGCACCGGCTACAGGGCAGATGTAAGTCTTAAACGATAATGATGTTGGTCGCATATGCATGCTAGAACATGTATTTGCAATCAAGATCAACTGTAAAAATGCATTTTTATATACAGTAGATATTAATAACATCCACAGATCCGAATCCAAATGGCGGCAGCCATTGAAAGAAACACGGCACTAGCGCCGGCAGGGAGCCCTGCTCGGAGTAGGTAAGTAAGTCGGGACCCAACCGCGGGCCTGGCTTGTGACACTCTTTCTTTTAAAAAAAAACCACACCAATCCACCAGCTTGAAAAAAAATAAATGTAATAAGATGATAAAAAAGAGGCAACCTGCTACTGCTGCATTTCGCCACCTTATCCCAGGGCCTACAAATTTGGGCTTGCGAAAATTAATGAATGATAAACATGAAATAAAATGTATATAACATTAATAAACACACATAAACATTATAATTATCTTAATTATAACATAAGAAATAACGCTTAAATATATAATATTCAACATCTTTGAACATCCTCTAGATTGTAAGGTCTCTTTACATTCAGTCTCATTTCTGGACCTCCTTTGTCTAAATCGTATGTACTTGTTATGTTTGTATGTTTAATTTGTACTTGTATGATTTACAATGATTGGTAATGCTGACTGTCTGAGGCTGTGGCACCCTGCAAATATTATCCTTTTCTTCTGCACCCCATTCCCATCAATGACTTCTGTGAAACAGTTATTTCTCCATTCATTTTCTAGATATCAAAACACTCCTTCAATGTATAGCCCCTTGCCCCACAATACTATGTTCTTGGCCCTTTGCTTTTGTTACTGTATACCAGGGGGTAAATGTATCATACTCTGATTTGTACAAGTCGCCGGAAATCGGCGAGTTGACAGCTAAAATATAAAGCGGCGCTGCCTTGTAAAGGGAAACCTGCCTTTACAAGGCAGCGCCACTTTAAATTTTAGCTGTCAACTCGCCGATTTCCGGCAACTTGTGCAAATCGGTGTATGATACATTTACCCCCAGGGGTTGGCAACCCTTTTCTATCAGTGAGCCAGCTAAAATCTAGTCAAGCCCAGGTATGCCAGGTATGCATGCGTATAATATTTATATATATATATATATATATATATATATATATATATATATATATACAGTCATGGTCAAAAGTTTTGACAATGACACAAATATATTTTTCACAAAGTCTGCTGCCTCAGTTTTTATGATGACAATTTGCATATAATCCAGAATGTCATGAAGAGTGATCAGATGAATTGCAATTAATTTCAAAGCCCCTCTTTGCTATGACAATGAACTTTATCCCAAAAACAACATTTCCACTGCATTTCAGCCCTGACAACAAAAGGACCGGCTTATATCAGGCCAGTGATTCTCTCGTTAACACAGGTGAGAGTGTTGACGAGGACAAGGCTCGATATCACTCTGTCATGCTGATTGAGTTAGAATAACAGACTGGAAGCTTTAAAAGGAGGGTGGTGCTTGAAATCATTGTTCTTCATCTGTTAAGCATGGTTACCTGCAAGGAAACACGTACAGTCATCATTGCTTTGCACAAAAAGGGCTTCACTGGCAAAGATATTGCTGCTATTAAGATTGCACCTAAATTAACCATTTATCGGATCATCAAGAACTTCAAAGAAAGAGGTTCAATAGTTGTGAAGAAGGCTTCAGGGCACCCAAGAACATCCAGCAAGCGACAGGACCATCTCCTAAAGTTGATTCAGCTGCTGGATCGGGGCACCACCAATGCAGAGCTTGCTCAGGAATGGCAGTAGGCATGTGTGAGTACATCTGCACGCACAGTGAGGTGAAGACTTTTGGATGATGGCCTGGTGTTAAGAAGGCCAGCAAAGAAGCCACTTCTCTCCAGGAAAAACAACAGGGACAGACTGATATTCTGCAAAAGTTACAGGGATTGGACTGTTGAGGAGTGGGGTAAAGTCATTTTCTCTGATGAATCTCGGGGCATCTGGAAAAACGCTTGTCCGCAGAAGGAAAGGTGAGTGCTACCAGCAGTCCTGTGTCATGCCAACAGTAAAGCATCCTGAGACCATTCATGTGTGGGTTTGCTTCTCAGGCAAGGGAGTGAAGTCACTCACAATTTTGCCTAAGAACACAGCCATGAATAAAGAATGGTATGAAAACATCCTCCAAAAGCAACTTCTCCCAACCATCCAAGAACAGTTTGGTGATGAACAATGCCTTTTCCAGCATGATGGAGCACCTTGCTATAAGGCAAAAGTAATAACTAGGTGACTCCGGGATCAAAACATCACAATTTTGGGTCCATGGCCAGGAAATTCCCCAGACCCATTGAGAACTCGTGGTCAATCCTCAAGAGGCGGGTGGACAAACAAAAACCTACAAAATCCGACAAACTCCAAGCATTTATTAGGCAAGAATGGACGGCCATTAGTCAATATGTGGCCCAGAAGTTGATTGACTGTATGCCAGGGCGAGTTGCAGAGGTCTTCAGAGAGAAGGGTCAACGCTGCAAATATTGACTCTTTGCATAAACTTAATGTAATTGCCAATAAAATTCTTTGACACTTATGAAATGCTTGTAATTTTACTTCAGTATACCATAGCAACATCTTACAAAAAGGTCTAAAAACACTGATGCGGCAAAGTTTGTAAAAAATAATACTTGTGTCATTCTCAAAACTTTTGGCCATGACTATATATATATATATATATATATATATATATATATAGATATAATTTGATATGTTTTACATTTTGCTTTATGATGCTAATATCATAATATTAATAGTAATGGGGCCGACAAATGAACATTCATGTTAAGCTGCACAGTAGTGCCCAAATTCATATCATGCCCATAATTGTATCCCCAATTCATTGTATGCCACATAATTGTACCCCCAGTTCATAGTATGCCACATAGTTGTGCCCCAATTCATATCATGCCCATAATTGTAGCCCCAGTTCATAGTATGCCACATAGTTGTGCCTACAATTCATAGCATGCCACATAGTTGTGTCCCAATTCATATCATGGCACATAGATGTACCCCCAATTCATAATATGCTACATAGATGTGCCCCCAATTTATAGTATGCCACATTGCTGTACCTTTAATTTCTAGTATACCGCATTGCTGTGCCACCAATTTATAGTGTTCCTCATACTTACCTTTGGAGTCAGCATCCCTGCTCCGTTCCATAATGAACTGCTGCATAACGAGTTGCTTCACTTATGCAGCCGGTGATGACTGAAAAGAAGCTGCTGCGCATGCGCAGAAGCTCTGCTTCTTCCATCATAAGCTGCTTTAGTGAGGCAGCTGTGGAGCTCCGGTGAGCTCCAGCGTGCCAGACAGAAGTGGTCTGTGTGCCACCTCTGGCATGCGTGCTTGAAGTTGTCAACCCCTGCTGTATAGAATTTGCATATACCACCTCTATGCTGATCTTTCTCTACTCCCCTGACCTTTGCCTTTCTCTACTATCTTGTGTGATTGACAGTCTTTGCTATTTCTACATAAATATCCCAAGGCTACATAAAGCTAAACATGTCCAAAACTCTCTCAATGTCTTTAGGACAAAACCACAAACTGATGACTTTTTTTAAAACTTGAAAAGCAGAGATTGCCTCCTGCGATCAAGTATTATGTGAAGAACCCTTATTCGTAAAAGCAGTGATAGGTGCTATAATCATAGAAAAGTCTTTGATGAATTGACTTTAATACTTAACAAATACCACAAATCGCTGAATAGCCTTAAGACCAGACGGTTGAGGCCAAGTGAGGTCAACTTCTCTGGATCCATTTGCAGAGCCGGACACGATATCCAAGAAAAAGAACCTTTGCCAGCTGAACCTTTTTCCAATTTAGAAATGATATGACCAGAGACGAGTGAGAACCTCCATGACCTATTGACCTAGTTACGGTGGTAGTCCAAATCCTTACAGAAAATTAGAATGTCATCCAAGTGTACGACTAGTGAGTGATACAAGAGGTCCCGGAAAATCTTGTTCATGAATCTCTTGAAGGCTGCCGGAGCATTAGTGAGACCAAATGGCATTACCAGGTATTTGTAGTGACCACTATACTTGGTGAAAGCAGTTTTTCACTCATCCCAATGACAGATTCTGGGAATATAAGCGCTGCTTAGAAGATCCAGGCCCCACAGATACGGTCAAAGAGTTCAGGGTTAAGCAGCAAGGGTGGAGTTTCTTTATAGTTATAGCATTAAGCCAGGGTTATAGTAATTATACAAGGTCTTAGAGAACCATCCTTTCTTCAATGAAGAAGAAACCGGACTTGCGAATGAAGTTATATTTGAGATTCTCCGAGATGTGTTTGGACATGGCATAGGTTTTGGTTAGAGAAAGTGGGTAGACCTAGTCACGAGGAATGACCTTTCCAGGAAATAAATCTAAAGCACATTCCAAAGATTGATGAAGTCACTGGGTATGGCAGACTGATCTGGTAGGACCCAGAATGGAAGATTTAAGGCAGTTCTCTGATCAAGTAGAACCCCAGGAGCTGACTTGTGCCATCTTCCAATCAAACAGGGAAGAATGTTTCCAGAGCCTCGATAAGCCCAAAATTATGGGGTTAACAGCCTGAGGAGGCACTAGTTGGCTGATCCATCCCAAGCGGAGCAAACTTAATTGGAGTTGTATAGGTAGAGTCATTTTTACATTGTACTCAGAAGGACTCAGTTACTGTCCACCATGATCAAAGATAGAAACATAGAATTTGATGGCAGATAAGAACCACTTAACCCCCATCTAGTCTGTCCATTTTTTAACTTATAATAACCTCCAATTATATTTAATCCTTATTTCTTTTTAAGGCTATCATTATGTCTATCCCAAGAATCTCTGTTCTATTGTATTAGCCTCTACCACATCTGATGAGAGGCTATTTCACTCACCCACTACCCTTTCCGTGAAGTAATTTTTCCTCAAATTTCCTCTGAACCTACTTCCCTCCAGTTTCAGTGTATGTCCTCGTGTTCTAATACTTCTCTTCCTATGAAGAATATTTCCCTCCTGTACCTTGTTAAAAACCTTGATATATTTGAACGTTTCTATCATGTCCCTCTTTTCTCTTCTCTGCTCCAAACTATACATATTAAGATCTTTTAGTCTTTACAGGTAAGTTTTGTGTAGACCATGCACCATTTAGTTGTCCTTCTTTGTACAGTCTCTAATGTATTTATATCCTTCTGGAGATATGGCCTCCAGAATTGAAAACAGTATTCTAGATGAGGCCGTACCAATGACCTATACAGTGGCAGTATTACTTCTTTCTTTCTTCTACTGATTCCTCTCCCTATGCAACCAAGCATATGGCTTTTAATTCTCATTGCTTTGTTACATTGCTCACCTGCTTTTAAATCACCTGAAATAGTGACTATACTATAATATACTATATTTAGCCTTTGCGTTTTTGATACCCAAGTGCATGATTTGGCATTTTTGGCATTAAACAGTAGTTGCCACACTCTTCACCTATCCTCTAGTCTACCTGGTGTGTCTACCCTGTTGCATATCTTTGTGTTATCTGCAAAAATGCATACTTTTCCTTCAAACCATTTACAATGTTGCCAATAAAGATTTTAAAAAGCACTGGTCCAAGTACAGATCCATGGGGTACCCCATTGGTAACCTTTCCCTCCTGTGAATGTACTCCATTTACTACAACTCTCTGTTTTCTATCATCCAGCCAAGATCTTATTTATTCAACCATTTTAGAATGCAATCCCAAGCTTTCAAATTTATTTAACAGTCTGCGATGTGGGACGGTGTCAAAATAAGCTACATCTACACCCCCCTTGATCTATTACTTTAGTCACCCAGTCAAAAAAAAATCAATAAGATTTGTTTAACACAATCTCCCTGTCACTCACCAGACTGTGAGTGCTTCTTCCCGTGTGTTTAGGAACCGTGGCCGTCCACCATCCTGAGGGTCTGCGCATGCGCAGCCCTTTCAAAACCTTCAGTACCTGTCCCTTTACTTAATTGGCTGATCAGGCAACACTCCCTATTTAAAGCACCTGCTGTCCATACCTCGTTGCCTGATCTTGGAGTCTCATTCCCCATGAGCCTCTGAAGGTGTTCCTGTGTTTCCTCGTGTTTTCAGCGCTGCTGATTCCTGTGGTTTCCAGACCACTTCTACTCCTGTGGTTTCCAGACCACTTCAACTCTCCTGTGTTTCATCGTGACTGTTAGCTGATTCCTATCCGCTGCCTCCGTGCACTACAGTCTTCAGACCACTTCAACTCACCTGTGTTTCATCGTGACTGTTAGCTGATTCCTATCCGCTGCCTCCATGCACTACAATCCTCAGACCACTTCAACTCTCCTGTGTTTCATCGTGACTGTTAGCTGATTCCTATCCGCTGCCTCCGTGCACTACAGTCCTCAGACCACTTCAACTCTCCTGTGTTTCATCGTGACTGTTAGCTGATTCCTATCCGCTGCCTCCGTGCACTACAGTCCTCAGACCACTTCAACTCTCCTGTGTTTCATCGTGACTGTTTAGCTGATTCCTATCCGCTGCCTCCGTGCGCTACAGTCTTCAGCTCATCTCAACTCTCCTGTGTTTCCTCGAGACTGCTACAACTGATTCCTATCCGCTGCTCTCCGTGCTCAACAATTCCAGCTCAGCTCTACTCTCCCGTGTTTCATCGTGGCTGCACCTGCTGGTTGCTATCCGCTACCTCCGTGTACCTGCAGAGTCCTGCTGGTTGCTACTCCTCAGTTCTACTCGTGTCTGCAGCAGCTGATCCGCTCTCCGTGCTTCTCAGTGTTCCTGCTGGTGTCTACTCGCCAGTCTGCATCGGATCTGCGCCTCACTGCTTTCATCTCGTCTAGACCATCGCTACTCTTCAGGGTCCTCCAGGAGTCCAGTTCTACATACTACTGCTTCCTGAGTATTTGTTCCCCTGCTGGTCTACCTACCTGTGCGCTGCACCTACTTGATTACCGCTTCACCCTCCAGGGACTTCGCATCCTGCCGGCCTCCAGCCGTTCAGGTATCTCTGCACTCCTGTCTGACAGCCTGCTCCTGAACCACGGTATGCATACTTCTCATTGACTGTGCTGGTGTATTGCATATCTTGCTGGACTGAGTTATTCTCCTCTGGAGCTTACTATCCGCTGAGACTTTTGCCATCATTGACTGTGTTATCTTTTGCCCGGATAGTTTCTATGACTTTGTATTATTGCAGTGCTGTTCAGTCATTACTATATTGTGCATGTCATTGTGGATCAAGTTCAAGGTGCCCGTGTATCCTCTGTATTGCAGTCTCTCCCCGTGCTCCTCCTCACTCATATATTCAGTGGTACAACTTGCTAGAGGCAGACCACTGATTCCTGTTTCCTGTGTCACCTGTGCCAGTGTCCTCTTACATAGCAGTGGTACAACTTGCTAACGCAGACCACTGACTCCCCGGATACCTTCACCTGGATTCTATTCCTTCACCCAGACAGTGGTACAACTTGCTAAATGCAGACCGCTGACTCTCATCACCTCCTCGTTTCTGTTGGACATTCCTCCTCACTATAGCAGTGGTACAACTTGCTACCGCAGACCACTGTCTACCCTCACGTGTCCTTTGTCCATTCAGTTCCTCGTGTATTTCTACATATATATTACCAGTGCTGCTAGTCATAGACTTTCCCGAGCATCTCTATCATCTGCTGTCTCCTGTTCTGTGATCACCCCGCTACCAGAGTACCATATTACCATCTATACTGCTCTGGTAAGCTTATCACCTGGTGATCCCTGGGTAAAGACTCCTAGTGCCCGTGACAGTAAGATCAGGCCATGACAGACCCAGATACGGAACCTACAGCCAAAGAGATGCTGCAGCATCTGGTCACCCGTGTGGAGCAACAGGATGCTCGCCAACAGCTGTTACTTCAATGCTACCAGTCGTTAGCCTCCCAAGGAACATCTGGACAGACTGTTACAGCTAATGTTGAAGCTCCTGTGCTTTCCTCCATTTCCCCAGTGCCATCCCAGGTGTCTACGGCTTCCACGCTTCACCTGCCTACTCCGTCAAAATACGATGGAGACCCCAAAACTTGTAGGGGTTTTCTCAACCAATGCTCAGTTCATTTTGAGCTCCAACCTCAAAATTTTTCTACCCATCGTTCCAGAGTGGCCTATCTTATCTCATTGTTTTCTGGACAAGCTCTGGCTTGGGCCTCCCCTCTGTGGGAGAGAAACGATCCTGTATTACAAGATAGTGCCAAATTCATTTCTATGTTCTGAAGTGTGTTCGATGAACCAGGTCGTGTGACCTCCGCTGCTTCCAGCATTCTTCGTTTACGTCAGGGTTCTTATACAGTAGGCCAGTACGTCATTCAATTTAGGATATTAGCCTCTGAACTTCAGTGGAACACTGAAGCATTAATTGCCGCCTTCTGGCAGGGGCTCTCCGATAAAATTAAAGATGCACTGACTACCCAAGAGCTTCCTACGTCATTAGAAGATTTGATCTCTCTTTGCCATCGTGTAGACATGAGGTTTCGTGAAAGAGAATCTGAGAAAACAACTTCAGTTAAAGCACCTCTTCGCTCAACCCCTCAATTTCGTCCAGCTTCACCTTCTGTGATCCCCATGGAGATAGGACGTTCTAAATTAACTTCAGAGGAGAGGAACCGAAGAGTAAAGAATAGACTTTGTATCTATTGTGCCAATTCCACACATATGCTCAGTTCTTGCCCTAAGAAATCGGGAAATGCCAGGCCCTAACTAGTTCTGGAGAGGTGAAGTTAGGGTCCCTGGAGTCCTCTCCATCTTCTACGAAATTAAAAGTCTGCGCTTTTGATGTTACGATTTCCTTTGCTACCAAATCCTTTGAGTCTCAAGCACTGATTGATTCTGGAGCAGCAGGAAATTTCATTTCTAAATCCCTAGTGAATCAATGGTCCCTACCAGTGATTACTTTGAAAACACCGATTACTGTGACTGCTATAGATGGATCACGTCTCATCAATGGTCTCATTACCCAGAGTACGTCTCCAGTAACGCTTCAGATTGGTGTGCTACACCATGAAGAGATTTCATTTTTAATTCTTCCTGTTACGACAAGTCCGATTGTCTTAGGTCTTCCATGGCTTCAATGTCATTCTCCCCAGATTGACTGGCGCACTCCTCAAGTTACGTCTTGGGGAGCTGAATGTCATCATCGTTGTCTTTCTCAAGTCATTCCTCTTAAAATACAGCAATCTTCCATCTCATCTTCCTCACCGGGACTCCCTCCTCAGTATGCTTCATTTGCCGATGTTTTTGATAAAGCTCAGTCTGAACGTCTTCCTCCTCATCGTTCATGGGATTGTCCGATCGATCTTCTACCTAGCAAGACTCCTCCTAGGGGTCGGGTCTATCCACTTTCGTTACCTGAAACTCAAGCTACATCTGATTACATCCAGGAGAATCTCCAGCGAGGGTTTATTCGACCTTCCACCTCTCCCGCTGGAGCCGGGTTCTTCTTCGTAAAAAAGAAGGATGGATCGCTACGCCCCTGCATAGATTTTCGTGGACTCAATGCCATTACTATTAAAAATCGGTATCCCATTCCGTTGATCACTGAGTTATTTGATCGCATCAAGGGAGCTCGGATCTTTACCAAGTTGGATCTTCGTGGTGCCTATAATTTAATTAGAATCCGGCCCGGTGACGAATGGAAGACAGCGTTCAACACCAGAGATGGGCATTACGAATATCTAGTAA
The DNA here is from genome assembly GCF_038048845.1 of Mixophyes fleayi. NCBI lineage: Eukaryota > Metazoa > Chordata > Amphibia > Anura > Limnodynastidae > Mixophyes > Mixophyes fleayi. The sequence goes on along the minus strand of NC_134402.1, from coordinate 341,734,012 downwards.
TGCCTTTCGGGTTGTGTAATGCCCCCGCTGTTTTCCAGGGCTTTGTTAATGAGATCTTTCGGGACTATGTATGTGTCGTTGTCTACCTGGACGACATATTGATCTTTTCACAGGACCTGCCTTCTCATCACCAACATGTGGCAGAGGTCCTTTCCAGACTCCGGAAAAATTCATTATTCTGCAAACTAGAAAAATGTTCATTCGAGTTGCCCCAGATTCCATTTTTGGGGTATATTGTTTCCGGAGTTGGCCTAAAAATGGATCCAGAAAAGGTGAATGCTGTATTACATTGGCCCCAGCCAACTACTCTTCGTGCTATCCAGCGTTTTTTAGGTTTTGCCAATTACTATAGACGCTTCATTCAAGACTTCTCGTCCATTGCATCTCCTATTGTGGCCCTGACTCGTAAAGGGGCCAATACTAAGCAATGGTCATCCGAGGCCCTCCAAGCCTTTCAATTTCTTAAAGAGTCCTTCTCCTCTGCTCCCATTCTTCGACAGCCTGATGTGACACTTCCCTTCTTCCTAGAAGTAGATGCCTCTAATGTGGGCTTAGGAGCCATTCTCTCCCAACGATCGGAGCAACAAAAATTCCATCCTTGTGCCTTTTACTCTCGGGGTCTCCTGCCTGCGGAGAAAAATTACACTATCGGGGACAAGGAGTTGCTGGCTATCAAAGTTGCATTAGAGGAGTGGAGATACTTATTGGAAGGAGCTCGTCACCCTGTGACGATTTTCACGGATCATAAGAACTTGTCATACCTACAGTCTGCCCAATGCTTGAATCCTCGTCAAGCAAGATGGTCTCTTTTCTTTTCCCGTTTCGAATTAATCATAACCTTCAAACCAGCTGCCAAGAACAAGAAAGCTGACGCTCTATCTCGAGCTTTTGTGACGTCCTCTGACGTTGAAGAGGTTCCCAACCATTCTATACTAGACCCCAAATGTATCTCGCTGGCTGCTTCTTCCACTAAAGTGCTACCATTTGGGAAGACCCTCGTGCCTCCTACTCTTAGGAGGAAAATCCTTTCGTGGTTCCATTCTTCTCGTTTTTCTGGACATGCTGGTGAACGCAAGACCTTTGAGATTCTCTCTCGAAGTTACTGGTGGCCCTCGATGAGGAGAGACGTCAAAGAGTTTGTTGCTTCTTGTGAATTGTGTTCTCAGTTTAAATCCTCCCGCAGAACTCCAGCGGGGTTGCTGCAACCACTACCCATTCCGTCCAAGCCCTGGACCCATATTAGTATGGACTTTGTTACTGATCTGCCACCTAGTAAAAATTGTAATACTATTTGGGTAGTGGTAGACAGATTTTCGAAGATGGCTCATTTTGTCCCTTTGTCTGGTTTGCCTTCCTCGTCTACTCTGGCTGAACATTTCGTTAAGGAAATCTTTCGTATTCATGGATGTCCGTCTGAGATTGTGTCAGATAGAGGAGTACAATTCGTTTCCAGATTCTGGCGGGCCCTTTGTAAAACCTTGGGCATACGATTAGCACTCTCATCTTCTTACCATCCGCAATCAAACGGACAAACTGAACGGGTCAATCAAGATCTCGAGACCTTTATAAGGATGTTCTCATCAGCCAATCAAGACAACTGGGTAGAATTGCTTCCTTGGGCTGAATTCGCTCATAACAACATGTACCATGAGTCATTGTCCAAAACTCCATTCTTTGTGGTTCACGGTCACCATCCGTCTTTTCCGGAATTTCCTGCCCTCCCTCCCACCCAAGTTCCTGCTGTAGAGACTGTTTGTCAGACCTTCAAAAATATTTGGTCTCAGGTCAAAACCTGTTTAAAGAAGACATCTGCCAAATATAAGTCTTTCGCAGATAAGAAGAGGCGGGCTATTCCACCACTGAAAATTGGAGATCGTGTCTGGTTATCTACCAAAAATATTCGTTTGAAGGTCCCATCTATGAAATTCGCTCCTCGTTTTATTGGTCCATATAGGATCATTCAAGTGATAAATCCAGTTTGTTTCAAACTTCTACTTCCTAAGAACCTTCGTATTTCCAATGCCTTCCATGTGTCCTTGCTCAAACCTCTCATCATCAACCGTTTCTCGGCTCCTCCTTCAGCACCTCAGCCAGTTCAAGTTCATCAAGAGGAAGATTTTGAGATTACTCATGTATTGGACGCAAAAATTTCGCGAGGAGTTCTCCGTTTCCTCGTTCATTGGAAGGGCTTTGGTCCTGAGGAGCGTTCATGGATCAAAGCTGAAGATCTCAACGCCCCAGCTCTTCTTAAGAAGTTTTATTCCAAAAATCCGGACAAGCCCAGTTCCAGGTGTTCTGTGCCCACCTTTAAAAGGGGGGGTACTGTCACTCACCAGACTGTGAGTGCTTCTTCCCGTGTGTTTAGGAACCATGGCCGTCCACCATCCTGAGGGTCTGCGCATGCGCAGCCCTTTCAAAACCTTCAGTACCTGTCCCTTTACTTAATTGGCTGATCAGGCAACACTCCCTATTTAAAGCACCTGCTGTCCATACCTCGTTGCCTGATCTTGGAGTCTCATTCCCCATGAGCCTCTGAAGGTGTTCCTGTGTTTCCTCGTGTTTTCAGCGCTGCTGATTCCTGTGGTTTCCAGACCACTTCTACTCCTGTGGTTTCCAGACCACTTCAACTCTCCTGTGTTTCATCGTGACTGTTAGCTGATTCCTATCCGCTGCCTCCGTGCACTACAGTCTTCAGACCACTTCAACTCACCTGTGTTTCATCGTGACTGTTAGCTGATTCCTATCCGCTGCCTCCGTGCACTACAATCCTCAGACCACTTCAACTCTCCTGTGTTTCATCGTGACTGTTAGCTGATTCCTATCCGCTGCCTCCGTGCACTACAGTCCTCAGACCACTTCAACTCTCCTGTGTTTCATCGTGACTGTTAGCTGATTCCTATCCGCTGCCTCCGTGCACTACAGTCCTCAGACCACTTCAACTCTCCTGTGTTTCATCGTGACTGTTAGCTGATTCCTATCCGCTGCCTCCGTGCACTACAGTCCTCAGACCACTTCAACTCTCCTGTGTTTCATCGTGACTGTTTAGCTGATTCCTATCCGCTGCCTCCGTGTGCTACAGTCTTCAGCTCATCTCAACTCTCCTGTGTTTCCTCGAGACTGCTACAACTGATTCCTATCCACTGCTTTCCGTGCTCAACAGTTCCAGCTCAGCTCTACTCTCCCGTGTTTCATCGTGGCTGCACCTGCTGGTTGCTATCCGCTACCTCCGTGTACCTGCAGAGTCCTGCTGGCTGCTACTCCTCAGTTCTACTCGTGTCTGCAGCAGCTGATCCGCTCTCCGTGCTTCTCAGTGTTCCTGCTGGTGTCTACTCGCCAGTCTGCATCGGATCTGCGCCTCACTGCTTTCATCTCGTCTAGACCATCGCTACTCTTCAGGGTCCTCCAGGAGTCCAGTTCTACATACTACTGCTTCCTGAGTATTTGTTCCCCTGCTGGTCTACCTACCTGTGCGCTGCACCTACTTGATTACCGCTTCACCCTCCAGGGACTTCGCATCCTGCCGGCCTCCAGCCGTTCAGGTATCTCTGCACTCCTGTCTGACAGCCTGCTCCTGAACCACGGTATGCATACTTCTCATTGACTGTGCTGGTGTATTGCATATCTTGCTGGACTGAGTTATTCTCCTCTGGAGCTTACTATCCGCTGAGACTTTTGCCATCATTGACTGTGTTATCTTTTGCCCGGATAGTTTCTATGACTTTGTATTATTGCAGTGCTGTTCAGTCATTACTATATTGTGCATGTCATTGTGGATCAAGTTCAAGGTGCCCGTGTATCCTCTGTATTGCAGTCTCTCCCCGTGCTCCTCCTCACTCATATATTCAGTGGTACAACTTGCTAGAGGCAGACCACTGATTCCTGTTTCCTGTGTCACCTGTGCCAGTGTCCTCTTACATAGCAGTGGTACAACTTGCTAACGCAGACCACTGACTCCCCGGATACCTTCACCTGGATTCTATTCCTTCACCCAGACAGTGGTACAACTTGCTAAACGCAGACCGCTGACTCTCATCACCTCCTCGTTTCTGTTGGACATTTCTCCTCACTATAGCAGTGGTACAACTTGCTACCGCAGACCACTGTCTACCCTCACGTGTCCTTTGTCCATTCAGTTCCTCGTGTATTTCTACATATATATTACCAGTGCTGCTAGTCATAGACTTTCCTGAGCATCTCTATCATCTGCTGTCTCCTGTTCCGTGATCACCCCGCTACCAGAGTACCATATTACCATCTATACTGCTCTGGTAAGCTTATCACCTGGTGATCCCTGGGTAAAGACTCCTAGTGCCCGTGACACTCCCCACAGTAAATCCATGCTGTTTGGGATCTTGTATATTACTGGATTTGAGATATTCAACAACTCTTTTTTTTAAGAGTGTTACCATAATTTTCCCTACTACTAATATAAGGCTCACTGGTCTGTAGTTGCTCTCCTCTTCCTTGCTTCCATTTTAGTACAGTGTGACTACATTCACTCTTTTCCAATTCTCTGGAATTACTCCTGTAGCTAGTGATTGGTTAAATAATTCTGTTAATGGAGTTACCAGCATCCCCTTAAGCTCTTTTAGTATCCTCGAATGGATCCCATCTGGCCCCATTGATTTATCCACTTTCAGCTTTGAGAGTTCGGTCAGGATCTTCTCCTCTGTAAATGTACTTGGATCTACCTCAGTGCAGTAGAGGAATAATTTGTTCTTAAACCTCCTTTCTTGCTCCTTTTGCGTAAGACGAGAATTACCCACTTGCATGGGCTCTTCAGAGGGTATGATAGGTTTATGGCACCTGGGTGCCAGTTGTACTATAGGCCAACAGGAGTGTTCCTTTTCTTGGGTCTGCTCCCTGAAGCAGATGTCAATCCTGATGCATAAGGAAATTAATTCATCCAGGCCTGAAGGAAGTTCCCTGGAGGCCAGTTCATCCTGAATTCAATCAATCAAACCTTTCCAAAAGGCTGCCACATGGGCCTCATTGTCCCATCCAATCTCAGAAGTGAGGACGAGGAATTGCACCACATATTGACCTACCATCAATGAGCTCTGTTGGAATCTGGAAGCGGCTGAAGAAACTCTGCAATTCTCATCAAAGTTTTACCTAAAGACTTCAATGAACATTGTGGAGTGCAGTATAGCATCATTACGCTTCTATAGATGAGATGCCCAAGCGAGAGCCTGGTCAGATAGCAAAGATACCATATAGGCAACCTTAGCTCTCAGAAGAGAAATTTCCTAGGGAGAGCTTGAACTGGATTGCTCTTTGGTTCAAAAATCCCGGCATATTTTGGGATCTCCATCAGATTTGTCAGGGGTATGGAGGCATTGAAGAAACCTGGGTCTGGTTCGTGCAACAGAAGAATAGTCAGGGTAGCTGAGGTCAAACCAGGAGATAAAAGCGGAATTAGAACGCGTATTGGTATTTCCAGTGGTCAGTAATGTCACACTGACCGTCGAATTGTCTGTAAAGCACTAGGGCTCTTACCAGTCCCCTGGGCGGTGGGTGTAGGGTATTAAAATATATTTTGATATTAAAGACACCATTTTGTGTTGGTGCACTACAGGTCTCAGCAAGCCCAGGCTCCCATTAACAGTTTTGGCATGTTGGTGCTTGTAGTACCACAAGCATCAGCATACCCATGACTGCTAGGACATGCTGGCAGTTAAACAACCACAAATACCACCATACCCTGGCACCCAGTGCCTGCAGTGACCTGTAGAACAAAAAACAGTTATACTCACCAACCACTCTCTTCCTCTCTAATGACTTCAATCTTCCAAGCATATAAAAAATTAAAAAAATAAAATTAATTCCAAAGGTCCGTGGCTGTCCATAAAAAAAATGCCACATAAAATTAAATTGAAAGGTCTGTGGTTGTCCATTAAAAAAACATCTTATTAAAGTAATTCCACATTGACATTTTCTTTCAGCTTGAATAAATTAAATAATTGACTGGAACATGCTTGACAAAATAAAAACCATTGCAAACGACAAACACTAGTTCCTGAATGCAGGAGCTCCCGTCGCATAATGAAAAACTGACAGCCTCTAGGTCTATATATAACCTGGGACTTTCCCACGCTGTCAGACTTGGCAAAGAAAAAAAATCAAAATATATCATCAGGATCCCCATGAGAACGACGCTAAACTAGTCCTTCACTGAAGAACTCCAGGTGCGTAATGAGCTCATGCCGGCCACTACTCCTATTTATGACATGGGGATTTCCCATGACCTCAATGCTGAGGGTTATTCAGAATTGAGGACAGTATGATGTCAACATTCTGAATGTCGTCATACTGTACCCAACCCACTACACCTTGGCATAGCCCTCATCATTAACTTTATAAGCAGTGCTTCTCTCAGTGGTAATTGATAATAATCACATTGTTGGTAAAGACGGTACCACTGAGCAGCTACAATTGTTTAGTTCATTGTTTTAGCGTTTCTGGGACTTTCTAATCTCATACTTGATTATCTCTGAATATATGAGCCCACTTGTATCTTAAATTTAGTGATCCCTTAAGGTAGGATGTAATGCTGATTATTAATATATCAATTTCTGACCTTTAATATTTAATGTTATTTTACTTTTTATTTTTATATAGACTAATTGCCACACAATTTTGCATGACAATAGTGTGTACTGTTCTGCAACAAACGAGTTAAAACCAATTGATTCCTTATATTACCTTTTCTAAATAAAAATGAGAATCACTGTAAAACTATGTTCCAAAAATACAGATAAGATGCTTAGCAGTTGGCAGATATACATTACTTCACACCCAAGGTTGCTGGATTTTTATGTCAAGTGTGACCAGTCAATAGTTTAAATTTCAGCCTACTGAGGTTTTAAAAAGATTATAATGGCTGGGATTTTATAAAGTGGTTCACAGTTTAAGTGTTCACTAAATCCTGCAATGTATCTACCAAAAGTACAAACAATAGTTTTATGGTGTTAAAATACACACTGTGTGAGAAGTGTCAATCATTTATACAGAAATCATTAAGCTGTAGTTGCATTGTGTTAGGGTCTTATCAGGACATTGGCTAAGTTTAAAACAACTGCTTTAGTTTATGTTTATATGAGAGTAAATAAAATCAACATAAAAGACACATTTTATGTATGAAAATAATGTCAATTATTATTGTTTGCTTATAAATTTATTTGTTTAATAGTGGCATGAGCTATAATATTCTAGAAATAATTGCTTTAAACGTGACACTAACCATGTTAAAATCTGATATTGAAACAATGGATTCAAATTTTCTCCCACGGAAAATAATGTTTATATGATGGTTACCGAAATTGGTGAATGTATCAGGGAAAAAGTATTGAAATTTGGTCTTAAATAGAATTCATTATATTTTTGTTTGCTCAAGGACTTTTGTTTACCTTTTAGGTGGGTGATGAATTCAATAATACACTTTATAGTTAAGTTTTAGGTTAGGCTTTAATATTTTCATGGTAAAGGTGAATGACTTGTTATTCCTTCACCTTAAGCTAGGTACACACTACAGTGTTTTCAGTCGATTATCAGGCCAATCAAACGATAAACGACCGTTCGGGCCGATATTGTATTAGAGTGTTGCAATGATGAACGATTATCATTCCAAAGCACATCGTATCGATTTGTTAAACCGGACTAAAAATGTTGCTCAATGTTGTTCAATGATGGAACAATGTCGTTCCAATTCTGCAGTGTGTATGCAATCATGACCGGTAGTGTCCATAGATCTCTATGGAGTTTACAGATGCATGATCTTTTCTGCCAATGGTTATGACAGATGAAGAGCACAGATGTGAAGGTAAATCTTGTAAAACCTGTATAGTGTGTACACATGAATCAAGTCTCGATGCTGATCAGGACTTTTTTTTCTGTCGTTGGTAAAATCATTAAAGATGTCGCAATGGTAGTGTGTACCCAGCTTTATTCTGTCTTACCTGGGGTAATTGTAAGATACTATAAAGGATGTGAGTGAAGGGATTTTAGCTTCAGTAGATCTATATCTTGAAAGAATATTGGAAAAACTGATGAGCTATCTTAAACTATGCCATTTGAGAAAACAACTGGACAATATTTGTGTCTTCTAGATAGGATTTAGCCAGTGCTGAAATATAGAGTAGTCTATAATGTTATCACTTAAAAAGAAATCATCATCATAATCATCAGTTTATTGTAAGACACCACAGAATTCTGCTGCACTGGACAGTCTGTGCAACACATCATACAGAAAAACAAATCATACATAGAATCAGAAAAAGGCAGCACGAAGTTGATTGAGAAGGTGCAGGCTGGTAGAAAGAGAGCCCTGCGTGAATGAGTTTACAATCTAGAGAGAGTGGGTATCAGTGAGACAATAGGAGCTAGAGCAGTGGTCAGGGAACAGGGGTAAATTACCCCAAATGGGGTAAAAATGAAATTCCTGGGGGTAATGCTGCTGATTCACATGCTGTCAGTTGGATTGTAGACCCCTTTAAATGTGAAATTGCTGTTGTACCAGAAGAGCCTCAAGGGTTGGCAGACGCACTTCTTGAGCTTCGATGCAATAATGAAGCACGTATTGCATTTGAAAAAAAGCAGATCTGTCATATTTTTGGATGTCAACAGCTGCAAAGGCATTCAAAATTGCACATGAGGAGGCAGTCAAAAAGTTGCTGCCTTTTGCAACAATCTACCTTTGCAAACAAGGATTTTTCACTCTAACAAACATAAAAACAAAGCAGAGAAATCGATTGGACGCAGAAGACTGTATCCAAATTGCTCTGACATCAAAAAGCCCCAATATTGATGCTCTCGTATCAAAAATGAAGCAACATTATTTCTCCAAAACCTGAAGTTTTGAAGTTGAAGCTTTCAAAGAAATTTTCAATAGATTCAATAAATTTTGAATTCCAATAATTAATACTATATGATTTCCTTCCTTTCAAATCAAGGGGGTAACATCAGCGTATCTAATATATTTGGAGGTAAAAGGTAAAAAAGTTCCCTGAGTCCTGAGCTAGAGGGATGTGATGGTGGCTGTTAGTATGCAGATGGAATAGTATCAGGTGTGGATAGAACAGACTATATTAAAGAGATGGGTTTTGAGAAGGCTCTTAACAGACTGAAGGTTGGGTGAGAGTCTGGTCAGGTGTGGGAGGGAGTTTCCTATGAGGCATTGACAAAGTGTTGGCGGAGGGAATGAGAGGTGGTAATCAAAGACCTGATTAAGGGTTCAGGCTGTTCTAGGTTAATACGTTCATTGCGCCTGCTCAACTTCCACGCCAATATGCGATAGGTAAAAATAAATCATCCTTAATTTAAAATACAGTTTCCTTCACCCCACCCCCACCAAAGTTCCCTTGTTTTAGAAACTCTGCTCCACTTATCTTTTTACAAGGTGATGACAATCTTTGTCACTCATTTTGCTTTCTTTAAAATAAGAACTGTAGCAGAAAAGGGCATGAATGAGAGTTACTGATGGCAAAGATGTGAAGGGGGAGCGAGTTGTCTCTTACTTGTCTCTCCTACTCACTTATCCTAAAGCGCCCACCCAAGGTTTATTTATAGTCTTCAGTCTTTACCATGGGAATACCTCAAGATTAAAACCTTAATATATTATTATTTTATGTTTTCCTTTTACTTTGTAGAACAACTATTGTCTTATATTTTAAAATTAATTTCAGTTTATACCTCTCCCTGTTACAAATTTGCACCCTCAAAAATGTTGTGAACCCCAAAAGTCTCTCGCTCTATGCTGCAGGATACTCAGGCCCTGAACAGAGAGGAGGTGATGCCGAGGTCTGAGGGAGATCTAAGAGGGTATGAGGTCGAGGTTTAGAGATTTGCAGAGCGGTGCAGCAGATGTGAAACAGCGAAAGAGGAATATCAATGTCATCCTGGCATTTATGACAGATTGCACAGGGGATACATGGGTAAAAGGAAGACAAGATAGGATTGGGTCGCAGTTTTCATCGTGGGAGATAATGGAAAAATGGATAAGGGTTTTGGCAACGTCCTAAATGAGTATAAAGGGGGAATTTTGTAAATGTTTCAAAAGAGTCCATATTTGGAGCAGAATAACGCTATATGTCATTAATTATTACATACAATGCGGCTTAGCTAAAAAAAGAAGCAAAACTTATTTTGGTGCATGGAGGTGGGGAGAGTGGCACACACCACATGGCAATTATTAATCTCATTACCATGTGTGTACCTTAGCTCCACCCCAAATCTTTATCCTAACACACCCCCAGCAGCCAAGAGGGGGCAAATATGGAGGAAACAGTGGAAATAGTACACAGACCCCCATATTTGTAATTTGTGACCATTTGAAGATATTCTTTCCTGTCACTTTGAGTATATTTTATATATTATAATAAATAAGAGAATGAGAAATACCACCCTTAACTATATGTTATTATTATTTTTACAGTAGAGTTTAAATAATTGAGATAGAAGGTGAAAAGGTTTGCTTGAACAAGCTTATAACTTATAACCATAATAATTTGCTACAGTTGTAACCAGGGCCGATATTTCTTATGAATATTTGCAAACAAATTATGTAAGGTATTTTAAAGACTGAAAAACTTGCTCGTTTATATCCAAGAATAGGCTTGAGTCAGTCATAAACTAGTCCAAAATTTTACAGGAAGGAAATGAAAGGAAATTTAAGGAGAGTTTTCTAAACTAACAAGCTATATTATTAAGGTATTTTTCCACTCCCAAGAAGCTTATGGTGGCTCGAGAGACTATGAAAGACTATGGTTTGATGTCAGACAACATACAATCGTTCTTGTTGCTATGTATATTGCCATGGGAAAGACTACTCTATCGTCTCATCTTTCATTGCAGAAATAAAATATCTAAATAATGAATATTCAAGCCAAACAAGTGTAGGATACTAATTTTAAAATCACATTAGAGCGGAATTAAAGTTTACTTTTTGTTTAATTTGGATTTACTTAATTTTTATGGAAGTGGACATATTTACAATGAACAAAATGTCAATGGAAAAGAAAATAATTTCTAAAAACAAGTAACAGAGTATTTGCAACAATATGTCGGTGGTTAAGAACCACCAATTCATCCCATCATTTAATTAGGAAACAGACGCTGGTTTCTTTGATCCCGTATCTGTATTCTGGCATTGGCTTTGTACTTGGCACCATATGAGCTAAACAACAAAGCTGGCAGTAAGATAACTCTACAAGGACACAACAAAAATACCTGGCTCCTTTTAATTGGAGTTAATTATTACTTTTTAGTTACCTGTAATTAAGTCCTAAAAAGCAACAAATAAGAGAATGGGATGACAAGTGTCTAGTACTGAACATTTTCATGGAAAATAACATTTCAACACAAACTAATAACAGTTCATTAAAAGGAATGTTTTGTTCTTAAACATATAAGTATGCTATTAACAGTTGCTCAACAAATACATACATAAACTCTTGGGCAACAAAGCATCTATATTGTTAAAATACTTTTGTACCAGAATATACACAACAAAAGTGTGCAACCACCAGCACTCTGGTTTCTGTACAGAAATATTATAGTCTGAAATATTTATATTCAATTTTTTATTTTTGTTTATTTTAAAGTAATACACAACACAATACAGTACAGAAACATCAAATATCCATGTCCAACATAGCTGTAATCATTAACGAGACTTAATACAACCATTATGCTCTGTGCCAATGATAATATGTCTTATGTAGCCCTCTTGGTTCAGACATGAATTTAGCGGGGCTAATGACAATAACACAGATCTATGGACTGGATCTTAAAGATAATTCATCCAAACGTAAGATAATGCATTTAGGACATGAGAATCCAGATGCTGAATGCTTCATATTGAATGTCATTGTACTGACAATAACAACAGAAGAAAGAGAATTCTCTCCCTTGCACAGTAAGACTTTCCTCTAGTCTTCAAACCTTCAAGCGTTCTCTGAAAATCCACCTCTTCAGACAAGCTTATAATATTCCTCTACCACCCTCTTAATCTCCCTAAGTTACCCTATTACCACCATCTACACAGCTAACACAAGACAACAACCCTTTGACAACATAGTTGTGTGACTGAGCATACAGCCCACTAAATACGTTGTAACCTTTGCATTCCAGCTGGACAAATATTCAATATAATGTAGCACTTACCCTTGTGTATCAAACCTTGTCCCATAGATTGTAAGCTTGCGAGCAGGGCCCTCTTACCTCTACGTATGTATGTATTACCCAGTATTGTTTTATTACTGTTTGTTACCAATTGTAAAGCGCTACGGAATCTGCTGGCGCTATATAAATAAATGATGATGATGATGATGATGAAAGGGACCTATGAGATTGAATTTGATATTACATGAAGTAAAGCAGTGGGAAAAGTTGATAGAAACTTGCTTGTATTTAAAGAGGAATTAATAACAGAAAAATGGAGAATATATTGCTACTTTCTAAGTCGATGGTGAGACCCCCACCTCAAAATTGTAGAGAAATTGTCTCAAAAAGGTATTATTTAAAAAAAATAGTTGCTAAAATAGTATATGGACTACAAAAATAATGTTATCAGTAAATAATGAAAGAGCTTCACAATAACATGGAAATACAAAGTATTGTTAGTAGTCTTTTGTCTTTTGACAAATGAGTAAGAGCTTTAGCATATACTAATTAACATTACAAGCAGAGGGAAGAAGGTGACAGATAACAGTGATTAGTGGAAGGTGGGGGAAGTAAATGGAAAACTTGGTTAATTGAATTACTGACCGGCTATTTTGTCACCCTTGGGACACCCACCTTTTCCTGCAGTTTGCACACAGTCCACTGCATGTGACAGGCTCAGCATGCAGTAGGCTGTTAGCACTAGTGGACTATACCAGCCCTTGGTATTCAAGTTGATAGGGTGGGGGAGCACATTGTATGAGGCATGCAGTACATATCCACATGGGCCATGGGTTTACAGAGCGTTATGGTGGTGTTTGCTGATGAGCAGAACCTTAAACACGTCGGGGGGAAGAGGATGCAAGACCGCCATAAGCAGTCTGTCACTCATCACACCAGTTGCAGTTCCTGCTTTAAAAATCTGGACTAGTAGTTGTCATTGTACTACCAAAATGTAAGATGATTTTCAAACATAAAAAATAGTCCACACAATGAATCCACACACATTATACCAACAAAACCCTGACACAAAACTCTGCAAGCAGCTCTTTAGTATTAGACATCTTATTTGTACACTGCTCAATAAAGGCTTCTGTGAAGCAGGGTGACAATTTCTATAAGATGGTCGTATACTTGAATACAGATAAATAGAGATTATTCAGCATTGTTATTCACTAATCCTATTAGATTGTGACATTTAAATATACAGTATACTGACAGTAGAACAACGATTAGCATACTAGTATTTTCATTAAATGGCTTCACTAAGCTCAGCGCTGTTCATTTTGTAAACTGAAATTGAGGAGATAGGCTGGGAGTAGTTTATATATACAATCAGTGGTGGAAGTGGGGGTGTATACGGTGGTATTTCCACTTCGAACACTGTATATAATGATATTGGTAATGCATGTGTTATACAGCACAATGACTGTAATTATATAGTTACTGTAAGCACTCCCATCACATTCTTTGTGTCACAACTTGAGTATGTGCTTACTGGTTTTGACACTACTCACCAAAGAGGCGCGGAGTCTAACGTGTTCCAGGTATTCACCAGGAACCCCCGCAAGGGAGTATGGTCTTAGCTGCGGGAGACACGCAGGTCGCGTTCCTCAGAGGGAGCAACCAGTGAAGCGGTGAGATGAAAACGGTGTCAGGCAGGCCGGGTCAGAACGAGGGAATCAGGATATGCCACAAGGAAGATCCAAGCCAAAGTCAGAAGTAGCCGGGTCCGGTACACAGGAATATCAGCAGTAGAATGGTCAGCAAGCCGGGTTCGGTACACAGGAATATCAGCAGTAGAATGGTCAGCAAGCCGGGTTCGGTACACAGGAATATCAGCAGTAGAATGGTCAGCAAGCCGGGTTCGGTACACAGGAATATCAGCAGTAGAATGGTCAGCAAGCCGGGTAATACACAGAGAGCAAGGAGGACACAGGAACGCTGGAGCTAGGTGGGACCTATTACTCTGGCACTCTCTTAGTGCCAGAGTGATCCTTAAATAGCGCCTCAATTAGCGGCGGTGGTGAGGCTGAACACCACCGCTGGATTTACTAGAGAGCGTTCCGTTGCCTAGCAACTCGGTTGCTTAGCAACCAAGCGCTCAGAGGTAGTAGCAGGCGTCCGTCCCTGTGCGACGGACACAGCACAGGGACGGCGCCTGACAGTACCCCCTCCTCTACTTTGTTGGATAGATCCTTGGTCCAAGAATTGTTTCAATAGTCGTGGGGCGTGAAGATCCTCTTTAGCCACCCATGATCTCTCCTCTGGACCGAAGCCCTTCCAATGGACTAAGAATTGATGTTGTCCGTGGAGAATACGGGAGTCCAGGATGCGGCTTACTTCAAATTCCTCGCCATTGGTAGTCCGTACAGGAGCTGGGTGATGAGGCAAGCGATGAAACTTATTGAGTATAAGTGGCTTCAGAAGAGAGACGTGAAACACATTATGAATTTTTAGGGAGGGAGGTAAATGAAGTCTGTAGGTCACCGGGTTGATAACATGTGTTATAGGGAAAGGTCCAATATAACGAGGAGCCAATTTTTGAGAAGGAACTCTCAACTTAAGATTGCGCGTAGACAACCATACTTTGTAGTGAACATGTAATAGAGGAATAAGTCTCCGATGACGGTCAGCCGCTTTTTTATAGCGTAAAGAAGTCTCCTGGAGTTTGGTTTTAGTAGTTGACCAAATCTGAGAGAAGTTCCGTGTTAAATTTTCCACAGCTGGAACTGGTGAGGAAATCTGACCGGAGAAATCTGGGAGGGTGGGTTGGGTTCCATAAACAACAAAAAATGGAGAGGCACCAGAAGACTCGTGATGATGAAAGTTGTGAGAAAATTCTGCCCAAGGTGGGAGATTGGCCCATTCTGTTTGATTGTCTGCAGAAAAACATCGTAGAAATACTTTGAGGTCCTGGTTGACCCGTTCCGTCTGGCCATTGGTTTGTGGGTGATAGCCGGACGAGTACTTGAGGTCAGAACCAAGAATTTTACAAAAGGCTCTCCAGAATTGAGAAACGAACTGCACTCCACGATCCGAAATGATTTCATGAGGACAACCATGGATTCTGAATATCTCCTTAATAAAGATAAGGGCCAACTGAGAGGCAGACGGTAGAGCAGGTAAGGGTACAAAGTGAGCCATTTTCAAAAATCTGTCAACGACGACCCAAATGACAGTAAACCCATTACTGGGGGGAAGGTCAGTGATGAAATCCATGGATATACTTTGCCAAGGAAAATCTGGAGTAGGAAGTGGTTGTAGAAGACCTGGTGGAGCCAATCTGGGGTTTTTACAACGAGCACACTTGGAACATGAGGCCACAAATTTCCGTACGTCAGAATGCAAGGCCGGCCACCAATATTTTTGACGAAGAAATTCGTAGGTTTTCTTCACCCCGGCGTGTCCCGCCAGTTTGGAGGAATGTGCCCACCGTAGAGCTTTGGCTCGTAGCTTGGGTTCCAAGAAAGAACAACCCCTAGGAGGTGTTTTGGGAGAGGTTCTGGTAAGGGCTATAACCTTGGTAGGAGTTAAGATTGGCAGTGGCTTCAGAGATGTGAAAAGATCTGTGTTATCAAAAGATCGAGACAAGGCGTCCGCTCGTATGTTCTTGGACCCAGGATGATAAGTTAAAATAATATCAAAACGTGCAAAGAATGAAGCCCATCGAGCTTGGCGTGTGTTGAGGCACAGAGCTTCACTGATATACAACAGGTTCCTATGATCAGTTAAAACTGTTACTGGATGACGGGAACCTTCTAAGAGATGTCGCCACTCCTCCAAGGCGGCCTTGATTGCAAGCAATTCTTTGTCGCCAATACCATAATTCTTTTCATGCGGCAAGAATTTTTTAGAGAAAAATCCGCAGGGAAGATGAGTACCAAGTTCAGATCTTTGGAAGAGTACTGCTCCAGTACCTATTGCAGACGCATCAACTTCCAGAAAAAAGGGTTCCAATTGATTAGGTTGAGAAAGAACTGGTACAGACGAGAAGGCTTGTTTTAGGGAATCAAAAGCCTTTAAGGCATCGGTAGACCATTCTCTAGGATTGGATGATTTCCGGGTCAGAGCGGTTATTGGGGCTATAATCGAGGAGAACCCCTTAACAAACTGCCTGTAATAGTTGGCAAACCCAACAAATCTTTGAATGGCCTTGGTGCCTTGAGGAAGAGGCCAACTTTTAATAGCGGATACCTTCTTTGGATCCATGCGTAATCCTGATCCTGAAACAATGTACCCTAGAAAAGGGAGTTGCTCAACTTCGAAGATACACTTCTCTAATTTGCAGAAGAGTTGATTAGCTCGTAGTCGAGGTAGAACTTCTTTGACATGAAGACGATTAGAGGAGATATCTCGGGAGAAAATCAAGATGTCGTCCAGATAGACAACTACGGAGTGATATAATAAGTCTTGAAAAATCTCATTTACAAAGGACTGAAAGACAGCGGGAGCGTTACTAAGCCCGAAGGGCATAACTAGATATTCGAAATGTCCGCCCCTCGTGTTGAACGCTGTCTTCCACTCGTCCCCTTGGCGAATTCGTACTAAGTTATATGCCCCTCGGAGATCCAATTTAGTGAAGACTCGGGCTCCGCTGATTCTGTCAAAAAGATCCATTATAAGGGGCAGAGGATAACGATTTTTAATGGTAATTTTATTTAGTTGCCGATAATCAATGCAGGGGCGTAGGGATCCGTCTTTTTTCTTGACGAAAAAGAACCCTGCTCCGGCCGGAGAGGAGGATTTTCTGATAAACCCTCGGGCTAGGTTTTCAGAGATATATTGGGACATAGCTTGGGTTTCTGGCAGAGACAGGAGATAAGTCCTACTACGAGGAATCTGTTTTCCTGGAATTAAATCGATCGGACAGTCCCAAGGGCGATGAGGTGGTAGAATCTCTGATCTTTGCTTGGAAAAGACGTCCTTAAAAGTCAGATAGACCGAAGGTAATGTGGATGTCTCCGAATTGGTTTGAGTGAGGCAAACGTTGGAGCGAGGAGAAAGAATACACCGATTATGGCACTGCCGACTCCAGGAGACAACTTCGGCACGAGCCCAGTCAAATTGTGGAGAGCGGTTCCGGAGCCAGGGGAGACCCAATATTAAAGGATTGATGGATTGAGGTAACACTAGGAATTGAATCCATTCTTGATGCAAGGCTCCAATCCGCAATTGAACTGCACTAGTGATGCTGGAAATGGTGCCGTTGCTGACACGATTACCGTCTACAGCTGTTAGTGTTAACGTCTGTGGAAGAGCCAAAATGGATAACTGAAGCTGTTAGGCAAGAGAAGCCGAGATGAAATTCCCGGCCGCACCCGAATCCACGAAGGCAAGGATCTGCTGGGGTCCCTTAGAACTGACCAGTAGAACAGGCATAAGGAACTCAGGGTTAGAAGTTGAGTAGGGAGTGTAAACAGCTACTCCTAAGGCGGCCTCCCTCTTACCGTTTAGGAGGGAGCGTTTCCCGGTATTTTAGGACAGAGGCTTAGTACATGTCCGGACTCTCCGCAATATAGACACAGTCTCTGTTTGAATCGTCTCTCACGCTCCTCAGGTGTCAATTTTGAGCGACCCAGCTGCATCGGTTCCTCTGTAGCCGGAATAGGATTTTGAAAGGTAGGTGCCAAGCGGATGGGGCGTCTTGAGAAAGATCTCTCCGATGTTCTTTCCCTAAAACGTAGGTCAATCCGGATACACAGGGAAATGAGGGTATCCAGGTCAGAGGGAAGTTCCCTGGTGACCATCTCGTCCTTAATTCGGTCCGTAAGGCCCTGCCAAAAGGTAGCAATGAGAGCCTCGTTGTTCCATCGCAGCTCTGACGCAAGAGTACAGAACTGTACCGCATACTGGCCGACTGACATCGAACCTTGTCGAAGATTTAATAGACCAGAAGCAGCTGAGGAGACCCGACCTGGTTCGTCAAAGACCTTGCGAAACATGTCGATGAATGCTGCGGAGTTCTCTAGTAAAGGGTCGTTGCGCTCCCATAACGGGGAAGCCCAGGCCAAAGCTTGTCCGCTGAGCAGGGAAATCATGAAGGCTACCTTGGTGCGCTCAGATGAGAAGGCAGTAGAGTTGCACTCAAAATGGATTGCGCACTGGTTGAGGAACCCCCTGCATCTTTTAGGATCCCCGTCATACTTCTCTGGAGAGGGAATTCTAAGCCCAGTAGAATGAGGCGGGGAAGGGGGCGGAGCCACCGGAGCAACTGCGGGCAAAGACGGAGCAGCGGGAGGTTCCACCGGAGGTGCTTGGACCGCCTGTAAGGAGTCTAGACGAGACAGTATTCCTGGGACACACTGAAGTAACCGACCCTGATCGGCTTCTTGTTGTTCCACTCTGCGGCCCAGGTGGATGAGCAGATCCCGAGCTGAGGGTTCACCTGTTCCATCTGATGTCATGGCCAGAGTAAACTGTCACAACTTGAGTATGTGCTTACTGGTTTTGACACTACTCACCAAAGAGGCGCGGAGTCTAACGTGTTCCAGGTATTTACCAGGAACCCCCGCAAGGGAGTATGGTCTTAGCTGCGGGAGACACGCAGGTCGCGGTCCTCAGAGGGAGCAACCAGTGAAGCGGTGAGATGAAAACGGTGTCAGGCAGGCCGGGTCAGAACGAAGGAATCAGGATATGCCACAGGGAAGATCCAAGCCAAAGTCAGAAGTAGCCGGGTTCGGTACAAAGGAATATCAGCAGTAGAATGGTCAGCAAGCCGGGTTCGGTACACAGGAATATCAGCAGTTGTATGGTCAGCAAGCTGGGTTCGGTACACAGGAATATCAGCAGTAGAATGGTCAGCAAGCCGGGTAATACACAGAGAGCAAGGAGGACACAGGAACGCTGAAGTTAGGTGGGACCTATTACTCTGGCACTCTCTTAGTGCCAGAGTGATCCTTAAATAGCGCCTCAATTAGCGGCGGTGGTGACGCTGAACACCACCGCCGGATTTACTAGAGAGCGTTCCGTTGCCTAGCAACGGAACGTGGCCGCCGACCCGGAAGTGTACTCGGTTGCTTAGCAACCGAGCGCTCAGAGGTAGTAGCAGGCGTCCGTCCCTGTGCGACGGAGACAGCACAGGGACGGCGCCTGACACTTTGCTCCTACAAGCCAATAAACAGGACCCCTACTGGCCCCACAACTCGTTCTAGTGACTACAATATGTGCCCTAAGTGGTGGATATTTTACAACAGCAGAAACCATTCTGATGCCAACTATACTACATTGCACCAATGCTGCTGGTATACAGAGCAGAGTTTATTCTGGTTAGTAGTATACAAAGCTGAGTCAATTCTAGTGAACGTTGTACTATTCATTTTTCTGGTTAGTGTACAAAGTAGACCCAAATTTTGCAGCTAATAAAATAAACATACATCCAATACAGTCTCTATTATATGAGACTCACTTTCAGTCAGGTGACTGACAAAGTAGACCTCATTCTCTGTAGTATATAAAGTAGATCTACATTCTCATGGCTAAAGTACCTCTAAGTATACTGCCAGTTACCTATAGTAATGCAGTGACTGCAGGAGGAAGCGTGGGTGATTGGTGTCACATTGTGCTCCTTCCTGTTATTATTCAGATAACCAGAGGGTGGTGACTTGATAAGAATGGGAGAATTTTTTTCCAGGATCGGGAGTGCTCAGGGTTTGGCATTTATGCCAAAAGTTGTGTAAGAGGTGGAATGTGACCTCTTCTACTTTATCAGTTTAATTCAGATCGATTGAGTACAAATGATTGGAGTATCCCAGATATAGAAAACAAATCCTAAAACAAGTACACTGCTTTTCCAACACCCAGCACCCTACTAAGCTCCAACGGCTCTTACAGGACAGCATTATCTGAAACTTCCACAAGTATTGTTCTTGTGGAACCAGACCCTTTAATTGGGGAAAACAGCTGTTGGCTGTCTAACTGTCAAAGAAGCACTGCCTAAATGTAATGGGATTGTGGTTTTTACTCACTACTCCAACAAGCAGGTCCTCTCTTTCGCTTTCCAAAAGTTGCAACAAGTGAAAGAATACCCATACAATATATCTCTTGTATCAGTTGCTCATGATACATCTCAAAGAATCTTCATAGTGGAGATCTAATTAGATTAAGCTCTCAACTGTCTAAGCTCCAGTGTGCATCTCAGACCCTTCTGACTATAGATTTAATATTAAGAAGAGATAATAACTACCGAAACCCTTCATCACCTAAATTTCACCCCAACTATGCTGCAATCTAATCTCAGAACTGAAAGTTATCCCATTACGGTGCATTTCCCTCAAAGGAAAAGGGTTATTTATGACGTTGCAAAAATGTCGCTTTGTGAACTCATGCACCTGTTTCTGTACTATTAGCTAATGCAGGGGCTTTGGCTCAGAGTTTCACTATTAACCTTACTGCCTACTTGTAGTCCTATATCATTTTCCATCTCGGTTTTCCCTAGTTGCATCCTATTTCCTTGTTAAGAGGGTACATCTTAGATTTATCTACACTGAATCTCATTTATTTTCTTAATTCTTTCTGTAATGAGTAAAGGTCCTGCACTAATTAAATAACCTTACATCATTTTGTGTCATGTTAAAATATGGAGGTCTACAAATTAATTAATAAAAAACATTGACAAATATAGGGCATAATAATGATGCCGCAGCCATATAAAACCATTCGTTTTCCTAGTGTTTCTTCCGGGCCCACTTTTAGTGTAATTTACTAATACTGGCCAGTCAATGGCTCAAATTGGAATATGTCATTGTCTGATCTATTATGCTATGTATTGTTTGTACTATTTTTAGTTATTTTATTATAATATTGATAAAGAATCAAAAACAATTAGCTTATTCACGGTATGTTACAATTTATTTTGAATCAACCAATTTGCTGTGTGACACTGTATCAAAACACATTTGCAAAATCTAAATATTCCTCATCAAGGGCATTGACAAGATCCAAATCACCTTTTATTTCCACATGGACTGATCCTTCATAATACTGTCATGACTGCTTTCTATCACAGCAGAGAACGCATCAATTGCATTTAAGAGTGAGTTCTAGGATATCCGAAATTATCCTCTTTTTTTTAAAGTGCACATGTGCAGCCATCGTTAATGGTAGTTTATTCTTCCATCTTATTTAAAATATGATCTGTAAAAGAATATGAAAACAATTAAAGAATCTCAAACACATCTAAATAGGCAGCACGGTCACTAAGTGGTTAGCACTTCTGCCTTACAGCACTGAGGTCAGGGCCGGATTAACCATAGGGCTAACTGGGCTACAGCCCAGGGGCCTATGGCATCCAGGGGGCCATTGAAAGTGCTCAGCAGCAGTATTGATCGGTCGGGGGCGGGGGCGCCCCCGGCGCGATCAGTGCTGCTGAGCACTTTCACTGCGGTCCTTCCCCGGCGAGCTGTAGTCTCCTTACTGAGGAGATCTCGTGAGTCTCACTCTCACGAGACCTCCTCAGTAAAGAGCGTACAGCGCGCCGGAGAAGGAGGTAAGTGCCGGGGAGGGGGGCCCCCACGGGGGAATGGAGGCCCCCTTAGCCCAGGGGCCTCCATTCCCTTAATCCGGCCCTGACTGGGGTCATGAATTCTTATCTGTGAGGAGTTTGTATGTTCTTCCCGTGTTTGCGTGGGTTTCCTCTGAGTGCTCCGGTTTCCTCCCACACTCCAAAAACATACTAGTAGGTTAACTGGCTGCTATTAAATTGACCCTAGTGTGTGTGTCTGTCTGTGTGTCTGTGTGTGTTAGGGAATTTAGACTGTAAGCCCCAATGGGGCAGGGACTGATGTGAGTGAGTTCTCTGTACAGCACTGCAGAATCAGTGGCGCTGTATAAATAAATGTTGATGATGAAATATGTCATACACCTGGGCTGCCAAAGCCAAATTGCTGGAAGGCTTCTACTGAACAGCACCACTAAGTACAATGAATGTGATTTGACCTCTGTCTGACTGACTTTATCAGTAACACTTTGCGTACTCAGAAGTAGCTTCTTTGTATTCCTAATTGACTTAATTGTTTTCACTATTCAAATGAAGTCCTGCAGCTCTAACTGGGGTATCATGCTTGTGATCTTATTTATACAAAAAATATTGGCTTTTCTGAAGCAAAGATGGAATCTTTATCACTTCCATCCAAGACAGCAGCATACTGAAATGTGTTTGAAGTGTTTTCATTTTATTTTTTTGGCTCCTCTGACTGATGCCAGGCAAAAAGTTGATAGTTTACAGGAATTGACATTGTTCACTTTTAAATATTGGCACCATATCTGCTTTGCACTAGCCTTGCGGTAAATGTGTTAAAACCCTAATGTTAATTCCATTGTTTAATGGAAAGATTGATCAGTGCCTGATTAAGGGTTCAGGTCGCCCCAGGCTAATATGCTAGTAGCGCCCCCTCGCCTTTAACGCCAGGCTAATATGTGGCAGATAAAAATTAACTATTTCCTTAATTTAAAATACGGATTCCACACTGCCCACCAATGTTTATGTTTTCGAAACTCAGCTCCACTTGGCTTTTTCAAAAGCAATCTTTGTCACTCATTTTTTCTTCATTAAAATCCAAACTGTATAGCAGAATAGAGGCATGAACCAGCACTACTGAGGGTGAGCATGTGATGGTGGCAGGAGAGGGGGCTGTCACGCTGCGCCTGTCGCCATCCTTTCATACTCGCTTATGCTCAGGAGCCGGCCCGAGGATGACTCATTGTCTTCAGCCTTTACATGGGAATACGTCAAGATTAAAGCCTTAGTACAATTTCCTTTCCTGTTTGGATAAGAACTATTCTTTTATACTTTAAAATAAATTTCAGTTTATACCTCCATCTGTCACAATTTGCCCCTCCCCCCCAGAGCCTCGCATCCTAGGTTGCAGCCTAATCAACCTACTGATTATCAGCTCATGACATTAAGTGATGATTATAGATAATCATAAGACTGAAGGTATTACTGTCACTTGAAGACCTCATCATTATTTTTTATTATTATTTAATAATATTATTATTATTATTTATTATTAGTATTATTTATTAGTATTTTTATTCATCCATTGTTTTTGTCAGAATTCCAAGGACTATGAAGTGGGTCTAAATATAGAAATGATGAGTCAAACAAGTACTTACACTTGCACAATGTAAAAAAGCAGTGCAGATCCCTACTTTTTGCAGTTTATATTTGACCATTAGTGATGTCCATGTGTGATCACTTTTGAATTACACCTTTGAAGAGATGTATATTTTTCATGTGTTGAGCTGTATTCATATTAAGTTATTCACCGCGTCATGAACTTTGCCATTTATATAGTACATATTATGCAGCCAGTTGCTTGGTCCGACTTGGTTCAGCATGAAGTGTTGTAACATTTACAGTATATCCTTAGAGATGGTCCTTTATTTCAGATATCTATAAAAGATAATTCATCCACTCTGACCTTGCACACTTTCTCCATAATGTTTACTCCTAAGGAATTGTAGAACGACTGCAATTGTGACAACTACCAACCCATCTCACTTACAAACAATGATCTAAACATTGTTGCGTAGGTGCTGTCTAGCAGATTTCTCGCCATATGCCACTCCTAGCTAATTTCAAATAGGGTGGATTGGTCAGGGACAGGCAATTCTCTGATACAATGCATGAGATCATGAATTTTTCTAACAATTTGCAGCTATTCTCTATGCTTCCTGCAGTAGAGACCCTGACACCATTTGATAGAATACACTGCTGTTTTATATTTTAACTTATTTAAGTTCTTTGTCAGCAGCAGCCCTCTTTCCCTAAAAGCTACTTGTACTTTTTTGTCTCCAGGGCTTGTGCATGAGTCAGATGTATTTAGTATTTATTAATAAGGACAAAAGGAAACGAGGCATCGTGACTGAAAATAGACCAGCAAGATTACACCAACCTTACAATAAATTAAACATTGTCCAAGGCAGGTTCCGTCAGCAATGAGAGAAACAAGGTGAGAGTCAGGCAAGGTCCCCAACAGATGAGAGTACATATTGCAGTTGGCCAGTGTGGGAGGTGATGTATGTGCGTTGCAGACACAGGTCCCCCCACCTAGTAGATGACTAGACCTCTTTCTTACACACAGTAACGGTGCAGTTTCGGTTTTCAGCCTCTAAATTGCAGGGTAATGAATGCTGCTGTTTGGGGCCGAAATATAATGTACACAATCCTCTGACTTTTTTCTCCCACTTGTTTTGTCTGATATTCCTCATTTATAAATCTTGCTAAAGTAACAGCTAAAAAGTTGTTGCCAAACAATTCTGTACTATTTTAATGTTATGTTGTTATGTCTCATTTATTATTTTTAAAACATCATTAAACTTAAAGAAATCACTTGTTTCTGGCCTGTAAAAGCAGAAAAAACCCCCAAATGTGTTATCCATGTACTAATTGTGAAGGGGTGAAAAAATTATATAAATATGTCAGGACATTTTGAAGCTTATTTTCCTACACTAAGTTTAGTAAAAATAGCACAAAAACAATAAGAGCAATAACACAAGTATATGTTCTTCTACTTGGAATAATGAATTTCACTGTAAGCAGTTATTACTATGTAACGGGTCATTTTGATAACTCTGCTGAAGTCTAATTGAATATCAAACATAAGACAGAATAAACCAGCACCACAAAGCACACATTCCCTCAGGTGCCTGGTACGTTTACATTACATTACATGAATAGATGTACGCAAATTATATTTACAACTGGATATTAAAAAAGCCATCCCATTAAAAGAATATAGCATCTTTCGATTGCTGGTAGTTCCTGAACACCTATAGAATAATAATACTTTTCTAAAGAGATAGAGCGTCTGCAGCAACCTGCTTATCATGGAGAGTTCCCATAAATGTTCCCTTTCTTTATCTCCCTTGGCTCATTTAAATATCCCCACCCGCTCACATGTGGAATGTGAGGAACATGACTTTGCCCAGCCCCATTTTTGGGAACGCATTGATCTGTATAACCCCTCCCATCAGCAGTTGCATCATTTTGAGCCCTGCAGATACCACCTATTGAACACAGTTCCATGCGGATCTGTGGGTGCAGACTCACACTGTAGGTGCATAACATTACAAAACAACATACGCATTTTTTCACGTTTGTAAATGACGCACTATATCTTTATACACAAGCCTAATAATGCTAGTGTAACCCCTGGGGATGCTGCAGTTGGACTTGAGCACCCAGGGGCTAATAATCACAATTGCATCAGTAAGAAAAGAGATGCATATAGCTATTTACCAGTCAAGGAGAAGGAACTACATCTCCCAGAAAGCTGTTATGAAGAGGGGGCGGAGCCTAAGAAGACTGAGAAACCAGAGGGCGGAGAGAGAGAGGAAGAGAGGGGCATCCTGGGAGAGACTGAGCTGTGTGACGAGTTCAGATAGGTGACCCTAGGCAGAAGGGCACTGGATGAGTGATCTGAGCAGAGAGAGCAGTCTGCAGAGATATCAAAGCTCAGTGCAGTTCTGAACAGAACCTGCTGGAAGCCACAGTTTGAAGCTGTAGGAGGAGGTTTGCATGCATCTCTGAAGAAGGACATTTTACAAGTCAGCCATTTTGGAGATAATCAAGTTCAGACCTGTGACACACTGGTGCAGATAAGTTACTGGTTATCTTTATCTATCTGTTGTTGTTCAAGTGGGATTTGGACTATATCTGGCCACAAGGGCTGAAGAGTTAGGGATAGATGGGTGGGCAGGTAAATATGCACCAAGTGTGTGTCTAATCAGCACTTGTGGAACTACAAGTCCCAGGATACAAATTAGAAAGAATTTTACAGTTGTTGCTAGAGGAGGATCTGCATACTGTGACTGCTGTACCTCACTGCAAGTGATTTAAAGACCTCCAAAATCTGCAAACTGGACACATGATGTTTCCATGCCATGCTGCATACATACAGAAGGGCCCCAACTTGCAGTGCACTGCTTTATTTGTGTGGTGTGTTTGAATACTGCTGTGTGTGTTTGGCAGTACATTGTAGGGCTATAAGGGAAAATATATAAATTCACCCTGCAAGATATTCACAGTATCAGGAGCAAGTAAGATATCTGATATATTTTTTCATGTGTATAAAGCTGTGACAGTTAATGGTTATATTGTTATATATTATATTATATTGTATGCTGTTATTGATTTATTGCGAGTTTTTGTGTTAACTTGGTGTGCATAGTAAGAAGTGGTGCGCCACTTTCATCCACACTGTTTTATTACTGTATTGTATTGTTTGCACTATTATTTCAAATTATACCAAAGTATATTTTTCTATAAAATTACAAAGCTGCATTTAGGATTTCCATTTAAATAAATGTGCCTGGCTGGCTTTTGCAGCACACATTTTGTCACAGAGTGTTAATACTGGGCAGGGGGTTTCCCGGATCTCCCCCTGGTGTATCTTTTGAACACCCCCAGAAGAGAAAGCAGAGATTCGGGTGGAGGCACTGAAAACCAAGTACCAAGGTGAGAAGCATCTGCGTGGTTCAATATATATATATACCCTCACAACGCTTAATACACAAGGGGGTGTTACAGTGGAGGCACTGCTGAGATACTGAAGACACACTCAGTGAAACCCATCAGCACAGACGTCATGGATAGTATAAGAGAAGAAGTGTTTCTGTGGTGTGAACAACAGACTGTGGCCCCAACTCGATGTTTAGGGATCTATGGTGACTCTCAGGGAGTGACAGATGAGGAAGTCCTGCATGTGCTCCACAGGATTTATGGGGTAGAACATCCTAAAATCCTTGGATGGAAAGGTAGAGATCAGCATAAGACCAGTCTGATCCTCTGTGAGACGCAAGCAGAATTGGATAAAGATTTTCTTCCCTCCCTCGTTTCTGGGCCACAAAAACAACAATGGCATATTGTGATACCGTTAAAGCCAAAACAGCTAGTCGCAGCACCTCTTAATGCTGAACTTCCAGATGGAGATATTAACCGACAAGTATTCCCTCAGGCCAGGGAAGAGAATTCTCAGTCACCCTCCAGTACTAGGAAAACTGATGAGGATCAAAGCGAACTGTTCCTCACTGCTGTACAGAAACTGGTAGACCAGTTAGGAAAGTCACAGCATGAAGGGGGCTACAGAAGGCTCCGGCTCTTCTCAGGAATAAAACCAGTCCCTACTGGGGAAGAAACTTACGAGGCATGGAAAGAGATGGCTTCCCAATACCTGGAGGAATGGCATTGCTCCGAACCCTATAAGAGACAGCGGATCGTTGAAAGTCTGCGAGGTCCCGCTGGAGAACTAATCCAAGCTGTACGGAGAAGTGACCCCCAAGCCACTGCACGACACTACTTAGCGACTCTAGATCAGGAATATGGAATGGCAGAGGATGCAACAGATCTGCTCTATCAGCTACGCCACACCTATCAGGAGTCAGGGGAGACATTGTCCAATTATATCTATCGGCTGGACAAGCTGATCCACCTTATTGTGTCAAAGAAAGGAATACCCCTAGCAGAAGTAGACGACAGGCGTATGCAACAGTTGTTACGGGGTGCTCTGTCCCATGACCCAGTAGCGATGAAGATAAGAAATGCTCAACTGGGACAACCATCACCTACTTTTCTTCAGTTGATACAAGATGTTAAACAAGAGGAAGCTATAGTTAAGTCCCGAGAGAGGGTGACCAAGAAAGTCAAGGTCGTACAGTCAAAGCCCGAGGCTGACCTTCCCAGCACTGAGTTAATGAAGATTGTGGAGAAACAAGGTGAGCAGATTGCTCAGTTGTTGGAGATGCAGAAGCAGATTCAAGCACAGATGCTGAAATACCACACTACCGAGCAACTGCACCCGAACATCCACCCCCGGCAAGTTCTCGAAGCTAACACTACTCGGAAACAGAACAATTGTTTCACTTGTGGAGAAGTTGGGCATCTCGCTAGACAATGTCCTCAGAGGAAGGGAGGAAGGTGGTCACCCTCACCATCCCACCGGGATAGGAAGCTTTCGGAAAACTGAAAGGGAGGACCAGGAACCCCCACACTGGCCCTCTAAAGAAAGCTGACATTAACACTGTGGGGAACTCTCACCTGGAATGGGGTCTTTTGCCCAAAGGATTGCTGGGACCCTCTCCTCACGTGCCGGCATGTCTAAATGGGAGACCTTGTATGGCCTTGCTAGATAGTGGTTCACAGGTGTCCATTGTGTTCGAGAAGTGGTACCGAGATAATCTATCTGACTTGCCCATAAAGCCATTGTGTGGACTGACCATCTGGGGTCTGAGTGACAAGAAATATCCCTACCTTGGGTACATCACTGTACCTTTGAAGTTCCCACGGGAAGTAGCTGGAATAGAAGAAGAGGTGAACATGCTTGCACTTGTCTGTCCTGAGGCCGAAGGAGAACCTCGAGATGTCTCAGTGATTATTGGAACTAACTCCCATTTGTTCGAGATACTGGCCAACTGGTGCCAAGAGGTGGGAGGAGCAAGTTATAGTAAAACACTTAAGATTCATCCTATGTGCCTTGCTGCTTATAAGAAGAAAGAGAAAAAAAAATCTCAGAAAGAAACCACATTACAAATAGGAAGTTTTGATCAATGCTTTAATGGTAGTGATGCTAGTCAAGAAGACCGACACTGGCTAGTTATGCAAATGCTACAAAGAGAGGCTGCCTTCTCTTCGGGGGACTGGGATTTAGGTCTAGCGACAGGAGTGGAGCACCACATAAGGCTAACGGACGACAGACCTTTCCGAGAACGGTCAAGACGCCTAGCCCCTGCTGATTTGGATGATATTCGGGAACATTTAAGGGAGATGCTAGAGAATGATGTGATTGAGAAATCTGAGAGTCCCTATGCTTCTCCTATTGTGGTGGCTAGAAAGAAGACGGGAAAAATACGGATGTGCGTGGACTACCGGACATTAAACAAGCGCACGATTCCTGATCAGTACACTGTCCCTAGGATAGACGAAGCCCTTGATTGTCTTCAGGGAAGCAAGTGGTTTTCTGTGCTAGATCTACGCAGCGGGTACTATCAGATATTGATGAGTCAGAAGGATGCTGAGAAAACCGCCTTCATCTGCCCGGTTGGATTCTTTCAGTTCAAAAGATTGCCACAAGGATTATCAGGGGCTCCAGCCACTTTCCAACGATGCATGGATGATGTTGTGGGTGACATGAATTTCAGGGAAGTGCTGGTATACTTGGATGATTTGATAGTATTTGGCCAAACATTGAATGAGCACAACGAAAGACTCCTCAAGGTATTGGATCGCTTAATAAAGAAAGGGTTGAAGTTGTCCCTTGACAAGTGTAGCTTCTGTAAAACCCAGGTCAAGTATGTGGGATATGTTGTGGATCGGGAAGGAATTTCTACAGATTCAGCGAAGATAGAAGCGGTGAAAGAATGGCCTCGACCAACAATACTGAAGGAATTAAGGTCTTTTTTGGGGTTCTGTGGCTATTACAGAAGGTTTGTCCCAAACTACAGTAAACTTGTCAAGCCTCTTACAGATCTAACTCGAGGTTATCCTGCTCCAAGAGGTTCCCATCGGAAAGAGAAACCATTGTTCCGGGTAAATGATGCGTTCGGGGAAAGGTGGAGTGAGGCTTGCGAACAAGCTTTTGAAGGATTGAAAACCTGCCTGATTCAAGTGCCTGTTCTGGCATATGCCGATCCAGAGTTACCATACATTCTGCATGTAGATGCCTCCTTTGAGGGACTTGGGGGAGTGCTATACCAAGTGCAAGAAGGAAGGTTAAGACCAGTCTATTACATCAGTCGAGGTCTCTCACCCAGTGAACGGAACTACCCGGTGCATAAGTTGGAGTTCCTGGCCCTTAAGTGGGCAGTTGTCGACAAACTTCACGACTACTTGTATGGAGTACCATTCGAAGTGCATACAGACAACAATCCCCTCACATATGTGCAGACCACAGCAAAGCTAGATGCAACTGGGCACAGATGGTTGGCGGCGCTGGCCATTTACAATTTCACAATAAAGTACAGGCCTGGGAGAAGAAATGTAGATGCCGATGCTTTGTCAAGATTACCGGGAAGGTTTGTGGAATCTCAGGAAGAAGAATGGATAGAGTTGCCAGCTCCAGAGGTGAAGGGGATGTGTCACGAGGGACGTGTGGTCGTGCCTCCAGTCAAAGAATGCTTAACAGCTCTAGGGGCAACGACAGATGCACTACCAAGACAATATTGCTGGCTGAGTCAAATGGAGCTCAGTGATCTTCAGAAGTTGAGTTCAAGCCAAGTCAAAGAAGATCAGCAGAATGACTCCTCTATAGCAGCAGTTAGGTGGTCTGTTAAACACAGACAAAGAATCCACCCGAGTAGTTTGAAAACGGAGGAAGCTATTTTGCTAAGCAGACAGAGAGAGTCATTGGTGGTGAAGCAGGGGCTACTGTATAGAGAAACCAGCCGCAAAGATGGCAGAGAGAGGAAACAGCTAGTATTGCCAAAGAAGCACCGTCCCATGGTTCTCCGTGCGTTGCATGATAAACACGGCCACCTGGGAATAGAGAAGACCATGAGTTTAATTTCAGATAGATTTTACTGGCCGAAAATGGAGATAGACATTGAGAGTTATTGTAAATCTTGTGGGACATGCATACTTCGAAAATCCCTCCCAGAAAAGGCTGCCCCCTTAAAGAATATATCCAGCAATGGGCCTTTAGAGTTAGTCTGTATTGACTTTCTATCAGTGGAACCGGATGAAAGCAACAAGTGTAACATTCTAGTGGTGACAGATCATTACACCCGTTATGCTCAAGCCTACCAGACAAAAGACCAGAGAGCTGTGACCGTGGCAAAAATCCTATGGGAAAAGTTCTTTGTCCACTATGGACTGCCTGCCCGCATTCATTCAGATCAGGGTCGGGATTTTGAGAGCAAGCTAATAAAAGAACTGTGCGAGGTCTGCGGGATAAAGAAGTCCAGGACTACTCCTTTCCATCCCCAAGGAGATCCGCAGCCGGAGAGATTTAATCGGACCCTTCTCAGCATGATGGGCACTTTGGACACTAAAAAAAAGGCACATTGGAGTAGGCACATCAGCCATTTGGTCCACGCCTACAATTGCACGAAAAACGAGTCCACGGGGTACTCCCCATATCTCTTAATGTTTGGAAGGGAGGCTAGATTACCAATCGATATCTGTTTTGGAATGGACACTGCTGATCCCCAAGAAAAGCCCCATTTGAAATATGTGGAGCAGCTGAAACAAGAACTAAAGGAGGCCTACAGACTAGCGGAAGCAGCTGCATCAAAAGCTGGACAACGAAACAAGGGTCGTTATGATCTACAGGTCAAGGAGCATATTCTGGAACCAGGTGACAGGGTTTTACTTAGACACTTGGGCCTCCCGGGGAAACACAAGTTAGCCAATCGTTGGCGAAAGGATCCTCATGTTGTGGTTGCAAAATTGCCAGACATCCCAGCCTATCGAATTAGGCCCGAGGGGCTAACAGGCCCTATAAAGACATACCATCGACAACATTTGCTTCCCATCAGAGATGGTGTCCGGTTTTGGGAGGAGCCTGAAACAGATGAGCCAAAAGTGTCCACACCCAGAAGATCACGGCGAATCAGAGAACCGACCACAGAAGAAGATGATGGAGATGATTGGGGGTATGATGCTCCAGGTAAATTGGGAGAAATAGATTGGAGACAAGATATCAGAAGGCTCACTAGGTCTACCGAGGGGGCCGCTGTAAGACCTCCACAAGTAGAAGAAAGGAGAACTATGCCTGCCATTTCAGATGAAAGTGTCAACCCAAGAGTAGCTGGACGGTTGGATTCTCAGTGTTCAGTAGAGGAAGGCTCTAACCAGGAAGTTGACATGGATGGGGACGTCGTTGATCCAGCTGGAGGATGCACTGAACGCCCCAACAGGGTGTTGGGGGGAGAGGAAGGGAACCCACCAGTCCAGGGTCGGCCTAAAAGGACCCCTAGAGCCCCAATGATGTTGACTTATGATAGTCTAGGTCATATGACTGAGATTCCTAAGGTGATTCATCCTAGCTGGGTCTATCAGTGGCCATATCTGACTCCCATATCTGTTATGCCAGGGCCTGTTGTGTATGGATGTGAAAGTGTATTTAGACAGGATGTCTTAACCCCTTTAAATTTGCAGGATGTGGGACAAGCCTCATCATTTGTTCATTGTGGACTTGCCCCACAGGGGGAGTGTGTAACCCCTGGGGATGCTGCAGTTGGACTTGAGCACCCAGGGGCTAATAATCACAATTGCATCAGTAAGAAAAGAGATGCATATAGCTATTTACCAGTCAAGGAGAAGGAACTACATCTCCCAGAAAGCTGTTATGAAGAGGGGGCGGAGCCTAAGAAGACTGAGAAACCAGAGGGCGGAGAGAGAGAGGAAGAGAGGGGCATCCTGGGAGAGACTGAGCTGTGTGACGAGTTCAGATAGGTGACCCTAGGCAGAAGGGCACTGGATGAGTGATCTGAGCAGAGAGAGCAGTCTGCAGAGATATCAAAGCTCAGTGCAGTTCTGAACAGAACCTGCTGGAAGCCACAGTTTGAAGCTGTAGGAGGAGGTTTGCATGCATCTCTGAAGAAGGACATTTTACAAGTCAGCCATTTTGGAGATAATCAAGTTCAGACCTGTGACACACTGGTGCAGATAAGTTACTGGTTATCTTTATCTATCTGTTGTTGTTCAAGTGGGATTTGGACTATATCTGGCCACAAGGGCTGAAGAGTTAGGGATAGATGGGTGGGCAGGTAAATATGCACCAAGTGTGTGTCTAATCAGCACTTGTGGAACTACAAGTCCCAGGATACAAATTAGAAAGAATTTTACAGTTGTTGCTAGAGGAGGATCTGCATACTGTGACTGCTGTACCTCACTGCAAGTGATTTAAAGACCTCCAAAATCTGCAAACTGGACACATGATGTTTCCATGCCATGCTGCATACATACAGAAGGGCCCCAACTTGCAGTGCACTGATTTATTTGTGTGGTGTGTTTGAATACTGCTGTGTGTGTTTGGCAGTACATTGTAGGGCTATAAGGGAAAATATATAAATTCACCCTGCAAGATATTCACAGTATCAGGAGCAAGTAAGATATCTGATATATTTTTTCATGTGTATAAAGCTGTGACAGTTAATGGTTATATTGTTATATATTATATTATATTGTATGCTGTTATTGATTTATTGCGAGTTTTTGTGTTAACTTGGTGTGCATAGTAAGAAGTGGTGCGCCACTTTCATCCACACTGTTTTATTACTGTATTGTATTGTTTGCACTATTATTTCAAATTATACCAAAGTATATTTTTCTATAAAATTACAAAGCTGCATTTAGGATTTCCATTTAAATAAATGTGCCTGGCTGGCTTTTGCAGCACACATTTTGTCACAGAGTGTTAATACTGGGCAGGGGGTTTCCCGGATCTCCCCCTGGTGTATCTTTTGAACACCCCCAGAAGAGAAAGCAGAGATTCGGGTGGAGGCACTGAAAACCAAGTACCAAGGTGAGAAGCATCTGCGTGGTTCAATATATATATATACCCTCACAACGCTTAATACACAAGGGGGTGTTACACTAGGATATCATTTACTTTGTTATCACAAAAGCTACAACTGGGTGAAAGCTGTATTTCTCACTTCTAATATTGCCTACTACTTTTACATGCATACAAAATTATTTCGTTTCTACCCCCAAAAAAGATGTATGGTGTAAAATTTTAACTTGGGGGGAAAGGGGAAGCTACTCAGCTTAGCAGCCTATTATGCACATTTTAAAGGAAAAAAATGTGCAAAGCCCAGAGACTCAGCCCAGCCAGTCCCTGTGTAGCCTGTTGTATAAGTTCAAGCCCATTTCACATAAACAAAATCAACCAAAATTATAAATAAATACATACCGTTTTAAGGTTATATTTTATTTCCTGTTATAGTCCTGGTTAAAAAGTAAGTGTGTGTTTCATAAAGTCTCAATATTAAGGGCTAAATTTACTAAACTACGGGTTTGAAAAAGTGGAGATGTTGCCTATAGCAACCAATCAGATTCTAGCTGTCATTTTGTAGAATGTACTAAATAAATGATAGCTAGAATCTGATTGGTTGCTATAGGCAACATCTCTACTTTGTCAAACCCGCAGTTTAGTAAATATACCCCTAAGTGTTCTTTCTGTGCTGATTGAATAAACCACATCTTTGCTTAGGCAACTACCCCGAAGTTTATGAGGTCTATGTCATGAAATATGGTACTGTTTATATCAACTAAATTGTGAGTGAAGATTAGATACATTGGGGTGTATTTACTAAACTGTGGGTTTGCAAAAGTGGAGATGTTGGCTACAGCAACCAATCAGATTCTAGCTCTCATTTTGTAGAATGCACTAAATAAATGAAAGCTAGAATCTGATTGGTTGCTGTAGGTAACATCTCCACTTTTGCAAACCCGCAGTTTAGTAAATATACCCCTTTGTGTGGTATGGCCAGTGGAAATACATCATTGCTGATATACAATTTATTCAGCACATTTAAGCAGCTACCTCAGCTGGGCCATAGAAACATCTGATAAACATTGCAACTGACTGTCATTCAGGCAATGTGAGAGCTGTTTACTAACTTTGCTCAAAGGTGCAAATCTACACTCAAACAATGTCAACCAATAAGACAGTAGTTTTTATTGTCTAACCTGCACTAAACTGATAAAAAATGATTGCTTGATACTTAGTGCAGATTTGCAATTTTGAGCAATGATTGTAAATAACCTTCTTTGTTATACAGAAATAGCCAATGAGCTTTTTCATCAGAGGATTTTTTTCCTTAGGTACAATCTATTTACTTTAAATGGTCACTTACATATATGAGTGACAGCTGCTTTCAAAAAATATCTAACAATCTAATAGAGAGAGTTTAGTTAAAACAAATAACTTGCATATATAAAAAAAAAACTATTTAATGATAGAAAATCATTTATTTTCTTATTACTATGAAACCTAAAGTATTTGTCTATACAGTAAATATCAACAGAGTTTTCTCCTAAAGTAAATGCATTTAGACTGCAATTACATTATATACTTACCTATAAATGAGAAGCATAATAACTCCAAATAATTAAAAAGTTATATTTACAGTGTTTATAAACTCTGGATTAGATTTACTATACTGTGAGTTAAATATAATTGCAGAATTGTAATTGCTAAAAAAAAAATAATCACTACATCCTTTATCCCCAAATAACAACTTAGCCCATTGAAAACTAAATTGTAGTTGTTTTTTTTTGTGGACTTGAGAACTTATTTGAACAGTGCTATATTCTTGGAAACATATTTACTATACTTTTCTAAGCTGTTATATTGATACTTGCACTTTAGTTTTTACTGAGCTATTATATACTATATC
This sequence comes from Mixophyes fleayi, assembly GCF_038048845.1. Taxonomy (NCBI): domain Eukaryota; kingdom Metazoa; phylum Chordata; class Amphibia; order Anura; family Limnodynastidae; genus Mixophyes; species Mixophyes fleayi. Next base: position 341,698,510 of record NC_134402.1, on the reverse strand, counting down.
ATTTTATATTACTTTCATAGAAAAGTCTGTACTAAAGAAGTGTCCTTGTGCCAAGTTGGTATTTTATTATTGTATTCCATGCCAACGTTACGTCCATTAACTTCATAGGGTTTATGAGGAGTGCTTCTCAACAACAAGTGCATGCGGCAAAAAAATGATGCACTATGGAAACCCGCTTAGACAATGCTGAGAACTTTTGCGCTGCTGTTACGTGATGAGTTTGTTTTTTCAATGCACCACTGGAATTCCATCCCAGGATCCGCATCTTTGAAGCCGACACTAAAATTACTGCCCAGTCTCTTCCAAAGTCAGATACTGATAGAAGATTCAATGAAATCGAAGGTCGCCAGACTAGGTGAGTGTTGAAAGATACCTGGCCTATGATACTATTTCTGATTTAATAATGCGAATAGGAGGCTAGGCCTTTGTAATAATTAGGACTAATTACTGAAGAGGTGTTGACAGATAGCCTAAGAGGAAACAAACTGCCTTTATCCACTGGCTTAGAGTCAGATTACTAGTCTTGTCTTATCTGTTTCCCAGAGAGTAGAAGCCTCAATCATTGACTATGTCTTCAAAGGGGAAAAGATCCTGACAATATACAGGATTTAGGATGGGGCTATGAGAAGCAGCTTTTACTCTGTGTTGTTAAATTAATTATTTTCCCCCCAATTATTGTGGTCCGTGACACACAGGTTGAGTTACCAGCTAGGGATTGTTTTTTATTTTTAAAAAAGAAAAAAAAATTCTTACAAATTGAACGTTTTCTACGATTCCTTTTAATATCAGTATTGTAAGGACAAACTTTTTTTTTTTTTTAAATTAAATTAAATTAAATACTGTTCTGAAGAGAAAGCTGTTATAGTACCAAGAAATATTTATGTTTAATCATGTTCTACATGATCCCAGTTTTTGAAGGTTAATCACTGTCTTTGTTGTCCATATATCTGAAGAAGGTGCTGGCTCCAAAGATAATATTATTAGTAAAAATAATTTGATGTTTTAAATATCTTTGCAGGACATGGCAAAATATATAACAAAGTTTGTTGTCCATTCACATCTTGTAACCTAATGACTCCAGAAAACTGTCTCTGTTTAAATAGCCGTTTCAAAACAGTTTTCATTGAGTGCAGTCTAAACACAGAAAATTCATAAATTTAGCAAGATCCATTCTTGCAGAACATACATTTCGTGAAACATAAATATGTTTGAAAGTTGTCTCTTAGAGACTATAAATAGCTCAGTCTTCATCAGTGACAAATTGTCCTTTCGGTCATCTATCTTGCAGTAATATTTAATAACAAATAGAATGATCCTTTTTCAGAATATTTTCTATTTGGAGTATTTTTCTAACTGGGTTTTTGCAACATAAGATAACAATACACCTTTCTGTAATTCCCAATGTATCTCTTAAATATATTAACTGTATACAGTACATTGTAATAATGGCATGGCGAGTTATATACCACATTGACCAAACTCTGCAGAGCTTGACTGCGGACTTTTCACTATCTACAGAGTGACATCTTTTTTTATGAGGCTCTAACCACAAAAATGTACATCCATGCTGTTCACATTAACTTCCAGGACTACACAGGACTTTCATTTACAAGTCTGGGAGCAACAAGTGTGTTCTTTCTGTGATATATTTTCCAGTCAAATATATATCACGTAAACTAGCACATTTAACCTTTCAGATTATTTTCTTTACTGTTTTCCCTAGGAATTTTGAGATGGTGACCAATCTGGAAAAATTACCCCCAATGCCCATGGAGCAGAAAGAGCCCCATCTTAATTTACAGTTACATGCACTGGTATTATTATTATTAATACCCATTTATAAGGCGCCACAAGGCATCCGCAGCGCCGTACAGAGACAAACAAAATCACAATACAATGGGAGACAGCACAGTACAGTAAACACAGCAACTCAGTACGCTCAATGCACAGCTAGAGAGGGCGGGGAAAGGGGAGGGAGGATCCGAAAACGACGGGGCCCAAGAAGGGGGGCGCGGAAGACAGGGAGACCCCCAGGGGGAGGAGGGAGCGAAAGTGGACGTGGGGTGGAGGACCTTTGAGGAGGAGGGCTAAGTAGCTGGAGAGCAGAGTTAGAAGTGGTGGAAACAGGAGGAGAGATGGCCCTGCTCAGAGGAGCGTACAATCTAAGGGGAGGGGTGGACAGACAGAGAGACGCAGGGGAGAGAGGGAGAGTAGGGGGACAGAGGCAGAAGATAAGGTAGGAAGTTAAGTGGGAGACAGAAAGGCTTTAAGAAAAAGGTGGGTTTTTAGGGCCCGTTTGAAGCTGGACAGATTAGGGGAAGTTCTGATGGAGGGAGGGAGCTTGTTCCAGTGGAGGGGGGCAGCGCGGGCGAAGTCTTGGATACGCGCGTGGGAGGAGGTTATAAGGGGGGAAGAGAGGCGACGGTCAGAGGCAGAACGGAGAGGGCGGGATGGAGCATGAATAGAGAGGAGGGTGGAGATGTAGGGCGCAGTGGAGTTGGCGAGGGCCTTGTAGGTGAGTGTGAGGAGCTTAAAGAGGATTCTGAAGGGGAATGGGAGCCAGTGAAGGGCTAGGTAGAGGGGGGAGACAAAAGAGGAGCGGCGAGAGAGGAAAATAAGCCTAGCTGCAGCGTTAAGGACGGATCGAAGGGGATCGAGATGAGAGTGGGGGAGGCCAGTGAGGAGGAGGTTGCAGTAGTCCAGGCGGGAGATGATCAGAGAGTGGATAAGGCATTTGGTGGCATCTTGGGAGAGGAAGGGCCGGATGCGAGCGATGTTGCGCAGCTGGAAGCGGCAGGATTTAGCAAGAGAGAGGATGTGGGGGCCAAAGGAGAGAGAGGAGTCGAGGATGACACCAAGGCAGCGACGTTGGGGGACAGGTGAGATAGAGGTGTTGTCGACAGTGATGGAGAGGTCAGAAGGGGATGGGGTATGAGAGGGAGGAAAAACTATGAGCTCAGTTTTGGCAAGGTTAAGTTTGAGGAATCGAGAGGACATCCAGGAGGAGATGGCAGAGAGGCAGGCGGACACCCTAGAGAGGAGGGAGGGAGAGAGATCAGGAGAGGAGAGGTATAGTTGAGTGTCGTCAGCGTAAAGGTGGTAGCTGAAGCCGAAGGAGCTGATGAGTTCACCCAGGGAGGAGGTATATAGAGAGAAGAGTAAGGGTCCCAGAACAGAGCCCTGAGGGACCCCAACTGGAAGGATGGATGGGGGGGAGAGAGACCCAGAGGTGGTGACAGAGAAGGAACGGTGAGTAAGGTAAGAGGTGAACCAGGACAGGACTGGGCCGGAGAGGCCGAAAGACTGGAGGGTGTGAAGGAGGAGGGGGTGGTCAACGGTGTCAAAGGCTGCAGAGAGGTCAAGGAGGATGAGAAGGGAGAAGTGGCCCCTGGCTTTTGCAGAGAGGAGGTCATTGGTGACTTTAGCCAGGGCAGTTTCAGTGGAGTGGAGGGGGCGGAAACCAGACTGGAGAGGATCAAGGAGGGAGTATTCAGAAAGGTAGGAGGTGAGACGGCTGCAGACGAGCCTCTCAAGAATTTTGGAGGCAAAAGGGAGAAGAGATATGGGGCGATAGTTCGAGAGAGAAGTGGGGTCGAGATTATGTTTCTTAAGAATGGGGGATACGAGAGCATGTTTGAAGGAGGAGGGGAAGATGCCAGTGGAGAGGGAGAGATTAAAGAGGTGAGCGAGGTGGGAGCAGGTGGTGGGGGAAAGGGAGCGAAGAAGGTGGGAGGGGATGGGATCCAGGGGGCAGGTAGTGGGGGGGGTAGTAGGAAAGTACTGCAGTAACATGGGGATATTTCTGAAAGCCGGTGCAAAGGTAAGCTTCCCTTGACCACTACCATACTACCATCCAGGAAACAAAGGTAAGCTTCCCTTGACCACTACCATCCAGGAAACAAAGGTAAGCTTCCCTTGACCACTACCATCCAGGAAACAAAGGTAAGCTTCCCTTGACCGCTACCATCCAGGAAACAAAGGTAAGCTTCCCTTGAGCACTACCATCCAGGAAACAAAGGTATGCTTCCCTTGACCACTACCATCCAGGAAACAAAGGTAAGCTTCCCTTGACCACTACCATCCAGGAAACAAAGGTAAGCTTCCCTTGACCACTACCATCCAGGAAACAAAGGTAAGCTTCCCTTGACCACTACCATCCAGGAAACAAAGGTATGCTTCCCTTGACCACTACCATCCAGGAAACAAAGGTAAGCTTCCCTTGACCACTACCATCCAGGAAACAAAGGTAAGCTTCCCTTGACCGCTACCATCCAGGAAACAAAGGTAAGCTTCCCTTGACCGCTACCATCCAGGAAACAAAGGTAAGCTTCCCTTGACCACTACCATCCAGGAAACAAAGGTAAGCTTCCCTTGACCACTACCATCCAGGAAACAAAGGTAAGCTTCCCTTGACCACTACCATCCAGGAAACAAAGGTAAGCTTCCCTTAACCACTACCATCCAGGAAACAAAGGTAAGCTTCCCTTGACCACTACCATCCAGGAAACAAATCATTAGAAAAATAGTTGAATAAATAAATGTCATTATCAAGCAGTAACGTTCGCAACTTTTTGAAAAGTCATCTTTCCCAAATTGTGGCTCCCAATGCCTAAATAATGGCTAATTCCTCCACTATTATTATGCTAACCATAGCTTCTCCATAGGTTGCTAGCTGAGGCTTTGAATTGGGGAAGGTCAGGTGATAGTTTTCCTTTGAAAGTAAAGGGAGGTTAACTCCTGCACTGCAACTGCTATGACTACATTAAATAGCTGTATCTTAAAAACTAAAGGAGATTGGTTGGAGGTTTCTATTAGAACAATATTAGTTTAATTTTGGGAACTATATGGCTAAAATGGCAATACAATAATATGAGTTATTGGACTGGATCTCAAAATGATATGGTTTATTCATTTATTTTATTATTATGGTTTTTTATATCAAAAGGTGCATGGCTTCCTTATTAAGGGAGTGTAGTCAAACATATTTGATGACTTAAGTTCTTACTGTACTTGGCTTATGGTAGAATCCCTCTTCCATCCCCCATTCTGCCTTGAGCCTCCATTAGTAAGGAGGTGCAAGTTACATGTGCACATATTCTTGTGCTCTCTTTGTGGACATGCACAGTGTACATTTTTGTAATTTACGCTAGACAAACAGGAATACGTGCAATTCAGCGACCAGGCCTATACTATTTAATGGCAATACTGTAAACAGAAGCGTGGAAGGTCCAAAAATCTTCTAATCCATATTAGACTATTCTTAGCAGTTATAGATGAAGTGTGATCTGGATCAGATCGGGCCTGACAAGTCTTTTCCAAGTACATGATAGTTTAATTGTGAAGTAGACATTGAATGTTGTATTATTCATGTTGTGAGTCACCCCTAAGGAAACAAACATTACAAAACAAACAGCAGATATTATATCCATATTAATAAGTAAAGTTGAAATTATTTTACTAGAAAGGCAATGAGGGACTGTTCCTCTCAAAAAGAAAACACGGCCTATGTATTCCAAACATCCTTGGTTAGAATTTTTCCTGCATTGGTAGATTCATAATGGAGTGGTCAGCATTCAACAACTCATTTGTCTACTTTTTTTTTCAGTTTCAGGAATCCATGCAATACCGAAACTTGAACCTATCCCTTTCCACAATCCCACCACCACCAAAAAAATACCCTTTGCTTTATTTCTGTACCTAATCTTCATATAAGCCCTGAGTAAAATTTACATATTAAAGTATATTTCTATTCTTGCACTAAATACAATACACTGATAGACAATAGACTGATTTAAAGAACAGTGTAGGATTACTTTTCTTATTTCTTTACACTTTTTTAAACCAATCTACCTAAAATGAATCTTATGGAAAATAATTTAACTGTAAATCAAAGTTTATTCATATTACTTAAACATTTTCTTAGCAAGAACATCAAGCTTATATAACTTATTTCACTTTATTAGATATATTGTAATAAACACACTTTGATCTAGCCGGTGAGTGTTGGAGATCATGGTTCTGGTAAAAAGTTGCCCTCATTAAGTTGGTCAGAGCATGTCGTAATCAGCTCATCTGATGACAGACTGACAAGTCTATTCTTGCCAAAACCAATTTCTAACACAATAGTCTGCTGTTTAGTGCTTTTGGAAGGCATATACTGTAGGTTCAAGTTTGGGGACTGCATGAATTCCTGAAATGAAATTGGAAAATATAGTGACAAAACAAATGTGATAGTGTGCTGCACTGTCTTTATTAGACTTTATTAAGCTGTAAAAGTGTTGTAAGTGTTCTATAAAAGCTTGGCTTTAGATGGAATGCCAACTATTATTTTGTCACAAAATTAATATTCATCTAGACACTGATCCTTTGTTGTTGTTTTTCTATTACAAATATAAATACATTTTAAGCTCACTATATATGTTGGCTGCATATAGTGAGAGGAAATTCTGTAACAATAAAAATGCTCTGCTTTAACTATTTATAGCTGCTCCAAGGGTCTATCTATGACACCAGAAAGATAGACCTCAATAGATACTACTGTAAATAAATAGCGGTACATAAAGAAGCTCAATTCACTATGTCAGTCTGGGGCACCGAGAAGGGGATGGCCCGGCTTGCCTGTGAGTGGGAGGAGCCACCAATCTGGTGTGGCCATGCCCATTGAGCTGCTATGGAAGGGGCCCCACAAAGTTACTGTACCTGGGCCTGAAAATCCTTTAGAATAAAATGTTATGCTCATGCGTGTAGTGCTTCCTGGTGAGGGATCCAGTGAAGCCGGAGAGGCTTCAACTTGCTCCTATTGAAAATAACCAGTAACGCCATCCTCAGATTACATAAGTGGTGATAGAGATTGTTGCTGGTGTTTTCACCTGCATTTTGGCTCTTCATTGCTTCTTAAATAGACCCCTAAGTGCCTGTCCGTAAAAGTAAACACACAGAAATGCTTGCAGATTGCACACTCAATCCAAATCAAACTTCGGATTTACATTCACATTCTCTTTAAATGATAGACTCTTTTTTCAAACTGAAATTGTCTATTTATTAAACATCGAAATCTCCGGCACCCTATGCATCAAGGGGTCAATGCTATTGCTGGTGGTATGCCCGCTTGTGGTAATATTTGGTGGATCTTGCCAACTATAGCTTCCCCATGCAAAGCCACAATCCTTATTCTGTTATCGTCATCTCTTTAAATAAAGCATTTTTTCAATGGTCAATTTTTTAAATTGCTATTTTACATATTGTTATATGTTTTACCATTATTTTATTGTAACTAAGTGTAATTTAAAGCCCAATTCTGGACTTTCAGGTCCACTGTGTGTGTGTGAACCCAAGTCATGCATGTATATATCTCTTCAGACTGGCTCAGGGAAGCAGTAAGTTAACTCTTGGCAATAAAGGCCAGTATCGCTCTGCTGCTTTAGTGAGATTTTAAGGGTAAATTGCATCAATATGCAATTTTCTATTGCCATGATAAGATAAAACAGAGCTTTGTATGTGCTTCCTCCTGTGAATGTGAGCAGGGCTTAGGACAGGTTGGCAAAGGTTGGCAATAGTAACTGTGAAGATACCGGGTTTTCTGGCCCAATTCTACCCACTTCACTCTGGCTGGCCACCCACGGGTGCCTTCCTGGGTCAGGGAAGCCTACCCAGTACCTTCTAAGGTTCTTATTAGTCACTCAGGCAAGTGCAGTTGGAAAAGTACAACAGAAAATAAACTATACAGGGTGCGTCCAAAGAGGATTGGACGCTCAGACAGGAGATGCGACAAAGGACAAATTATTAAATTTAAGAGTATATACATGGTTGTAGCAGATCAAGCCTTATTGCCAGGCAGGTCCCTTACACTACTAGCATAAGAAACTACAGTCACCTGGATGTCCTGACTTAAAGACCCATGGAGTTCTTCTCTTAGCTGCAGCTGTAGTTCATTGGTAGAGAACAAAACTCAAAACCAGCTATACTGCACCTTCTATGAATCAAATCCCAGAATGAATATCACCTCTCCCCCTGGAGTGGCTCCTTATAACTAGGATCAAATTTCCACGGTGCTTTCCCCTTCCTGGGCAAACCCCTGGGCCTCTCCTTTTTAAACATTGGTGAGTCCTGGACTAGGGGGCTGGAGAGGGGAGTGGAGATGAGCTGTACTTATTCAGAACCTCCCCTGCCAGATTGTAGACCAAACGTCTGGAGTAGTCTTGTGAGAACAATAAGTAGCCTTCCCCCTCACCAGTATCTTGCAATCTGAATCTTACTCATAAACCCCCTGGCTTCACTTTAAGGTCAATGAATAACAACCTTACTGCCACATCAACAATATACAATAAATAATATACATATTCAAATGAGCTACAATGTCCCCTTATCCACATGTAATTAGACACTGCAGTTGTACTCTGTTGAACTTGGGAACAAAAGCAAGGGCTATAAAAAGTACTTGCTATAATCCACATTATGTGAGAAACGAGGGACGAGGGTTAAAGTGTTATCAAACTCGTTTCGTCACACATACCTCCCCTACTTTTTTAGCCCTTGTTCCCCAGTGGCTCACTTGCCCTAAGTAAACCTTTCTCCACCAAGTCCAAAGTATCTGACCTACTGTGGTTTCACCTGGGTCTGATGGTAAGGTAGACAGCAGTACACAGTTCCTCAATCTCCCACCAGGGTCCCATAGGTGTGGGCATATCATCCCACCAAGCTGGAGTGGGTCTTTATGCTGTCCTGTGTCATAAGATGAGACAACAATAAAACTGGGCCACTCCTGTGCACACATCCATGGTAGGAGAGTTGTAGTACAACATCCTTTGGGTGCCTTGTCCACCCTTAAATGCCCAACTGCAAATAGTCCCTTGGCAGGTACTCTGTTTCTGGAGATCACGTCCCCCTTCCCTTACATAGTTTGTCCAGTTGTTTCTGGCAAAGATCCAATTCCCCCTCCCCAAACACTTAAGTGACAACTGCCAAGTGGCAGGAAAACTTTGGGGGTTCTTGTCTGGCTTTTTCTCCCAAAGATCCAGTCCCCCCTCCCCCAAACACTCAAGGGACAACTGCCCAGTGGCAGGCAAATGTGGGGTCTCCATTAATTCTTTGCTGCATGGGAGGTCCGACCAAGACCCTAACCCCCCTTAACCTGGTCAGATTCAACTGGATCCCCTCACTTTGGTTTCATGCCAATCGGTGCAGGGGTGTTGAAGAAATTCGCCAACAAACAAAGACAAACTTCTTCTTTTATATATATATATATATATATATATATATATATATATTGATTTTTCAGCATATTTTGCAAAGTTTTTACATATTAAGTGATGTCAGTAAACTAATTTCATGCTAAATTAACATTTAATTTCCTTTTAATGTCCACCATTAGCTATATTTCTTTTATACTTCATTTTTGCCTAACCCAAGATTTAGTCCTCTGAAACGTTAAATTTTCTAGGCATTTCTGTTATTTGGCAACATCTGACTTAACAGACTATATCATCTGTGTCTCGTTATTAGCTGGGTTGGTTTGCCTATCAAACCAGGTGCTACCTAACTAAGATTATATTTAGGCTTCATACCAACCCTAGACCAAGGTTAATTATTGTGCTAAATGCTTATTTAATTTTCTTTCTAGCTATACACAAGTCTCAAATGTCATGCAATATCCTATATTCAATGCACACTAATTTTATAAAACAACAGCAACTGCCTAGTCAGTATTCTAAAGGTAGGAACGATGTGTGTGTTGTGTACATGATATTAAATTATGACCAAATTCACTTATTATGACCACAAAATGTTCCCCTTTATCATTATTAATTCAGGTTGTGCCCATGTGCATTATGCTCTGAATTGATCCCATGCATTATGCCTAATATTGCCACCAACAACCTTTATGTCAAATAGTGTTCATATTATGCTCAGCATTATCACACAGATAATGCCTAGAATTGTCTCAATATATTACACACAGCAAGGCTGAACAATATTTTGTGATGTACACAATGCTGAGCCATATTTAGTGACAGAGACACAAAACAAAAACATATCTGGTGACACATATGCAATGCTGAGCCATTTCTGATAATATGTATGTTTGCAATGCTGAATCCGGTGGCAAGAATACATTACTGAGCCATATTTTGTGACAAAAATACAGTACTCAGCAATACAACAATTTATTTATTTTTAGTAAATCTTTTTATTGTTTATAAAGGCAGAAATACAACAATAGATGTATCAAACATATAAGATATCCCATATGCCTGTAGACAGGGCCATAAACAATGGGTATCATTAGAACTGTATGCCAAAGTTTGTGTGAAAAAACATAACAGTCAAGAATTACAGAGCAGATCAAAAAGGGTATAAATACAACAGGCCAACAAGAATATACACTCTACACCCTACTTAAAAAAATACATATAGTCATAACAAATGATATAAGGGTATGCATACATATACATACAAAGTCATACACTTGTATATAGCTACTAAAATACCATTGAGAAGATAGCAACAAAGAACAGAGACTAGAAGAAAAAGAAAATAAGCATTATAAAAAAATAAAAAAAAGGGGAGGGGAAGACAAATATGAAAGGAACATTAAGGGTAATAGGCCAAAGGCCGTAGATGTTTGTAGAGGTAGTCTAAGTTTCCCTGGTGGGGAGAAGCCATAGCGTGGATATGTGATAAGGAATCTTTGGGAGGCCGAGAACATTTCTCTGGGACATATTTTCCAGGACATCTATTTGTGTTTCTGTGGTTTGAGCATGGAGTCAGTAAGACATTTTTGACATTCTAACTCCTGCATATTTTCTCTGATGGTCAGCTCATTTTGTTGTACTTGTTTGGTCGTTTGTGAGACTTGATCCTTAAGTTCTTGTATTGTCACTGTATGCAGAGTCGCTTGTTGTTGCATAAGCCGTTCCATAGTCTTTTTGATGGCTCTTACGACTTTGTCATAACAGGGCCGGATTAACCTGAGGTCTAACAGGGCTACAGCCCAGGGGCCTCGGGCATCCAGGGGGCCCTTGAAAGTGCTCAGCAGCATTATTGATCGTTGCGGGGGCGGGGGCGCCCTCGGCCCGATCAATGCTGCTGAGCCTGTCTGTCACTGTAGTCCTTCTGCAGCGCTCAGTAATCTCCAAACTAAAGAGATCTCATGAGAGTGTAACGAGATCTCCTCAGTAAGGAGCTTACAGCGCGCCGTGGAAGGACAACAGTGACAGGAGAAGGAGGCAAGCGGTTGGGGGGGGGGGGGGGGGGGCGGCGACCGGCTAACGGGGGGGGGCCTCACAGGAGAATGCGGGCCACCTTAGCCCAGGGGCCTCCATTCCCTTAATCCGGCCCTGTTGTCATATGAGAACGATGGTGGTTGTGAAACAAGAGCTGTGGATGTGGACTGATGTAAGAGATTAGGGACGTCTTTCGTAACAGCATTGCCATCACACAAGTCCTTGTCTGCGGCCATACATATATTTTAATAATCCTTCAAGGACCTGCATCCCTCTTTTCGTACCAGTCACATCAACTGAGGATTCTGTGGAGGATAAAAATAGTATGAGTCAATTTGCTTTTACCACCAAAGTTGGTTATAACTAATGATTTTCATAGGTTCCCTATTATCACCCAGTAAGTTGAAAAAGATTGTGGTTATAGATAGATTATATGGTTTCTAGAACTTCAACGGCCACTTACCCTGTTACTAAATAAACGTTATTTAATATACATATCTGTCACTTTCCTGCCCCCACAACGTTTTTCTCAAACAATCTTTATGTACTTAAGTAAGAAAACAAACACATGCTTTTTCCAGTTTGAAACCTCTATATTCTCCATGGAAACCCTTGGGATGTTGTGGAGGGGATAATTCTTGAGCTCACAACGAAATGAAAAAACCTGTAACTGACAAGTATATAAACATGGTTTTATAAATGGAAATCCAGATTCTGCTCTCGCTCAGAATGACTGCAGGCAAGCCACAGGCTTGACTGGACAAATGTCAGAAAGATATATATCACAGAATTATACAAGACTAAATGAATAATGGGGTCATTAGAAATGCATAAATTAGCCTTAACTGTAATAAACTAGCAGGAGCGTCATGGTAAAAATATGTGCACAGCATAAATTAGTTTGCAAATAATATTGTTTATATTAATTGCTTGGTTATTTTAAAACGTTGACAAATAATGTCATCCTTTGGCAATAAAAAGCTGTTAGCATTTCTTTGCTTTTTCCTAGTTATATTTTTATAGGCGTTTTAACAATTGAATAACTTTTAAATTACACACTATTACCTTGACTTAATTACATTGTATTTTTAATGGAGATCCTTCCATTTACTCCCTTTTTTCTCACAGCCCCATGTTATTATGATGAAACATATATTTTACACATTGGCTTCCACATAACCCTATATAGGTTGTTTTTTTATGAAATGCTGCACAACTAGAGATACAAGCAAAAGTGGTTGACTTTTAAGAAATCCAATATTCCCCTCCGACCATAACAAATTTTGGGACATACAGGGCCAGATTCAACATGTAACGCAAAGTGAACGCAATTTGCAGGACTTTTTTAAATGGATGGAAATTGCATGCATGCCTGTAGTCAAGTACAAGCGTATCTGAAGAAACATTTCCGTTTGAATACAGGCAAAAGTACATTCTGTCTATATGGTACTAACCGTACGCAGACACAACACACTGCAGGATACGTACAATGGCTATTTGCAATATAAAGTCCCATGAAAACGCATGGATTTTTTTTTTTAAAATACATTAACACCTGTTAATACTATAATCATCATCATCACCATTTATTTATATAGCGCCACTGACTCCGCAGCGCTGTACAGAGAACTCACTCACATCAGTCCCTGCCCCATTGGAGCTTACAGTCTAAATTCCCTAACACACACACACACAGACACACACAGACAGAATCATTAATAAAAATACATTTAATTTTATTGTTTTAAATGAAATACATAAAAGGATGTTTTTTAATGCCTACTTTACATCATATGCATTTTTACAGTTGCTCTTAATTGCAAACACATGTTCTAGCATAAAAATTAAATAGATAGGGGACAGACTGCGCTTCCAATAAGATGTAGGTGTAGCCTGAATGGTAATAATGTAATGAGGGGAGGGGTTCTACCCCTAGTTCAAAGATGAAAGAAAAGTATTACCTGGCGCATAAATAACAAATGTGTAAATCAATACAAAATATATTTATTACAACATAAACAAAAATCCATAGCTGGTCCGGACCAGTAAAAGGAATATTTTTTTTTTTTTGAAAATTCTTTTTTATTGTACAGAGAGATAAACAGGTTTACATCACATCAGATAATTACAACACATTTTCTCTATGTACAAATAACAATTTTCCTTTTTTAGACATACATGTAACATAAATAGGAAAGAAAAAAAAAGAGAGCAAGAATGGAAACGGGGGGAAGGGGGGGGGGGGAAGGAGACTGACCAAGTCACTGGATAATGTAGCCTCCTAGTGTGTCTTATGATACATTCTACGGCATCCTATTAACACCAGTTAATTGGCTATTTGCCAATCCCTCTCATTCAGGCTAATATTTATCCGAGTCAACCTCCATCTACCTTCCTCACAGATTCCTCAGTAAGGACCACCTAGTATCCTCAAAGACCCGCATGATATGGAGGGGAGATGATTCTTCCAAGGTGTCTATATACGCACCCCATTCAGCATGGAAGCGCTCCACTCCTTTTTCTAAATCATGGAAAGTTGCTCGTCTATCAAAAAATAGTGTTTCCATCAACTCCGATGTAACCTCCAGTATCGATGGGGTCGTTTTGGATGTCCAATTGCCCAAGATTGCTTTTTTAGCTAAGGTGACCATGATTGTGAGTATCGGTATAATCCGCGAACCTTCTATCTGTTCCTTCCAAGAATCAAAGACTGCGAACAACAGTACTTCATAATGAGCAGATACTTGTATTTTAAAGGTAAAGTTTATATGTTACCAATTTATTCCAAAACTTAGCAATCTTTGGACACGACCACATGTTGTGTATCAGAGAGGCCTGAGCTTTCTGACATTTCGGGCATATACCTGATTCTGTTACAACCATAAAACGCCTCTGCAATTGCGAAATATATGCCCTAATAATTGTTTTGATATGGACCTCCTGGAGTCTGGCAGAACTGAGAGCTTTCATTGTGTGTTTCATATAACATAACATCTCTCCTGGAGGTCGTATATTCGGGAGATCTTGCTTCCAAGACTCCCATGTTTTGGCCCACACCTTATCAGGTACAACATCAATTAAGTCAGCATATAAATATTTGATCTTAAACCTATTTATTCTAGCAAAGACTAAGGTTGCTTCTAAATCACCTGTGCCTTCAACGCCATTGCTTAATAACCATTCTCGTTGCTTACTCTGAGCATAGTGTCGGATCTGTAGATACATATAAAACTGATTATGTGGGAAGGCAAGCTTTTCTCTTAGTTGCTGAAAAGAATATATTGTGCCCCCTGGGTCAAAGACATCTCTCACCCCCATAATCCCTTTCTCTCTCCAAGCTCTGAAGATTTTATTTTCGAGTGAGGGCAAGAATTCTGGGTTTCCCCAAAGTGGTAGGTATTTTGTGAATCTCGGGTTGCTTTTAAACTTTTTATTTATTGCTATCCACGCCGTGTATGTATCTCTGAATAAGACATTGTGCAGTTTTACAGATGGTATCTTTGCCCTGGGTAAATGAAGTAGGGCGGCTGGGGCATATGGATAGAAACATTCTTCCTCTAGTGATTTATTAGTAAAATGCTCAATCCCCAACAACCAGTCTGAGATGTAACGAAACATGGCAGATCTGTTAAATGCTTGTATATCTGGGAGACCCAGCCCCCCCTTGGTTTTTGGTAGTATCAGCCTTTTCCTGGCCATCTTCGGCTTCTTATTTTGCCATATAAACTGTAAAAGGAATATTTTAATGGAGCTGTGAATTGTGACTCCAGATCCTTTTACTGGTCCGGACCAGCTATGGATTTTTGTTTATGTTGTAATAAATATCTTTTGTATTGATTTACACATTTGTTATTTATGTTCTAGCATGTATACCTGACTGTTATCACTATAAATCGGCACTTACACCTGCCCTGTAACTGGTGCTAGTGATACGACTAAAAATCACAATGGACAAATGTGGGTGCGCTCAACCTTGGTACGTCCTTTACCGTACATTGCCTATCTGCATACGCTCTCTCTCCCTTGTTCCATCCTTCAAATCGCAGGCGGTCGGAAATGTCATGCACTTGCGTAAAGTCTGTTTGTGAGCATGCGCATAGCGATTTCATGCAAAATACGGCAAGCAATGTATTTAATATTATAGTGGCCGGGCCTCCCATTGACATTTCCTGCAACTTTTAAAGTCACTTGCTATTTTTATGTGCAGTAAAGCAGGTACAGGTGTGTATTTCTACTAATGCTGCTAATCCAGATATACCACAATTCTAGGAAAATGAGCCTCAAGATTTCTTAGTGGCAAAAGAAGAATTAATTTGAAAAACTGTGACACATGGAAGCGCTAAATATGAAATAAGCGAGAGGACAATGGCATGCAATGTTTGCCTTATGGTATTACAGCTGGATGGATATGGAGCAGAGATCCCTGCTGGTGTAAACTGTGTGATAAAGGATAAGTGAGCTGAAAAATCTGTTTTAAACAACCTGTTAATGACACTGAGCTTATCAATGTTCTGCTAAATTGCAATGGTTTATGGAGCGTGTAAACCTGAATTCAGTGAGCAGTTAAGTATCTTTTGTTATTACGGAGCATTCCAAATACAGCAGGTATGTTTTTCAAAACATTTGCTTTCAGACTATATTGCTGAATTTGTTCTGGATTGTGCATGTGTCAAGGTATTACAATAATTCAGTTTATTTTGGTTAGAGAGGAAAACTGCCAGCTTTGTCTCTCAATAGAATGACACATGGCACATTATTGCACTGATGTAAATAAATGTATTATTAAATTAGCCATCAATATTTTTACTTATCTTAGTTGCGATTTCCATGTTTTGTTACTGCTAAAAAGGCTCAATTTTCTAAGCCGGAATAATTATGCCAATCATTTTGAAACCGTATGTTAAAGTGAAAGAGATGATAAAACATAAGAGAATGCAGGATTAGGGAAGTGGTACATAGGTGCTTTGTGCAACTGTGTATTGAACTTTCAGTGTTACAGTGCCAACCAAATACAGCGTATAAGAGCTGGGCCACAAAGCACATGTGTGCCATTTATAGAGAGAATATTACAAAAGCATCAAATTATGACTAGAAAAACTATATTTTAATTAAAGACAAACAATTTGAAACCATTTGTGTGATGGTCCAATTAAAACTAAATAGTGTAGTATGATTATTGTCTTCCTCCCACTTTCCTCCTCCCCCTCCTTTTCCCAGTTTGAAGTTTTTATTCCCCTTTGTTTTTCACTTTAATCTTTCTTGTTATTTTCTTCAATATTTTTTTTTTGCTTTTCTTGTAATTGCAAATGTTTTATACTTCAATGACATATATCTTAATAAAAAATACTAATACAGAATATATTCAAAAAGTATTTAGTCTTGTAAAAATGCTGTGGGACATACCCACTATAAGAACCAAAACAAGTGTTCTAGCACAGATATTTTAAATGTCCCCACCCCAGCTCACCAGTCCTCCTTAGACAAATGGTTTGTTTTCATAAATAATTATCTTATTCATAAATAATAATTATTAGTGGCCTTTTGCATTTCTGTTACCTGCTGGTAGGTTGTCAACTCTGCATGAAACCCTGACAATCAATTGGACAGATTCAGAGTTGGGGGAGGTGTCCTTGTTAAACTATAAATCGAAGTATAAATTTGCAGCCTTTTTTCTGGATTTGCTACTAACCCTAATGAGGTCCATTATACTCGGTTGTGTCTCAGGTAATTCTACAAACAGTATGTCCCACATTATAACCAGCACTGCCCCAAAGTAATGTGCTTGCAGAGACTAGCAAACAATATGAAGCAGTTACACAAATAACCAGCAGTGCCCCCAGCACTTTATATCAGCCGTGCTATTTCACACAAATGAAGTGCCTGAACCACTACTACTGCCTGGCTGGCTTCCTTCTTCTCCATTTGAAGGGTAACTAGTATAGCCCTAATACAGGGAGCAACACATCTAAGTATAGTTAGAGGGAAAAATCAATAAAATAAGGGGGCGCTTCCATAGTGTAAAATCATTGAACAATTTATTCAGCAAAGTATAAAACAGATTATGCACATATGGAAGTACAACGTATACAGGCGTGGATCGAAACAAAGGTTTCTCTGAAGCTTTAAGGGTGTATTTAAGGGTCATTTTGTAGAATGTACTAAACAAATGCTAACTAGAATCTGATTGGTTGCTATAGGCAACATCTCCACTTTTTCAAACCCGCAGTTTAGTAAATATACCCTTATCGTTGAATCAAAGTATCGCTTCAAGCACACAGCATTATGTACATGATGAAACTCAAAGTGTTACAAGCCAGACCCTCAACGCGTCTCGTAATAAACTTTATCAGAAGGGGGTTGGCTTTTACATTTAAAATACACATATTTATTGGGCTCCTCTAGTTCTGCATATCAGATGTATCAAGGTTGTTTACCATCCACAGATCCTTCAACGCACACCTCCCACATGAGCAAAATAGTTATTATATATATACATATATATATATATATATATATATAT
This sequence comes from Mixophyes fleayi, assembly GCF_038048845.1. Classification (NCBI taxonomy): domain Eukaryota; kingdom Metazoa; phylum Chordata; class Amphibia; order Anura; family Limnodynastidae; genus Mixophyes; species Mixophyes fleayi. The sequence continues at coordinate 341,680,768 of NC_134402.1, read as the reverse complement.
ATATAAAATCCCACACACATCATGTCAATTTACATACATGTAAAAGTATATATATCTATAATATAAATGTCTAGTGGCGTGTGTTAGTCTGTCTGTGTGTGTGTGTGTGTGGAAAAAATAAAACCAAGCTGCAGCGCCACCTGCTGGGCGGAGTTATACACTGACCTACTAAATTCTTAGGGGGGTATTCAATTGTTGCTTTTAACGCGCTAAAACAAAAAAAAACGAGCGCTCAAAAAATATTACAGTTTATACAGTAATATGCGCGTAAATACCGTCAATACGGTAGTTTACTCGCTGAATTTCCCTGAGCTGCGAGATGAAATTTAGCGAGTAATTACCGTATTAACGCTAATATTTTTAGAGCGCTCGTTTGAGAGCGTTAACGGCAACAATTGAATACCCCCCTTAGTGTGTGTGGGGAAAAAAATTCAGAAAGGGCTGAAATTTGGTATACTAAGATGTTTTTAATTTGTTAATTTAATTTGTTAATTGTTAAAAGTGTTTATAAAGATTTAAAATATATATATATTTCTTGAAGGAGAAGTGACAGTTGGGAGTGGTTGGTGGTTGCCGGGGGTGACAGTGGGGAGTGGTTGGTGGTTGAGGCCTGGGCTATGGCCCAAATGCATGACAAGAACCTTTTTAACACCTTAAGTAGCTTGATTTGACTAGAATGCATGAGTATCATGCACGGGTTAACTTGCATATATATATATATATATATATATATATATATATATATATATGATACCAATAAAAATGTATAAAAGAAATACATGCATATTAATTACATTAGGTCATAATGTCACAATAAAAAAAAAAAAAATCCTAACATTTTAAGAAAACATTTTACACCCTGTATATAACCTCATCGCCGACTGTTGTATCCAAATTATGTTTGATCAGATCTTTTCACAGTCCTCAGACCTGCATTAAAAAATGATAGTATTCTACAGTTTATCTAAATAAGACCACTCACTGCATATTGTTAGAACGATCTCGTAGATAAATGGCACCAATGAAAAGTTGCTAATGATTTTTAATATGTAGTATCATTGTTCTTAATCAGCAACATGAACCAGTTATGTAGGTTGCAACTTTTGCTTCAGGATTTATAAATCTATTCCTTGTACATCTGCATGCTGCCACTATTTCATTGCTCTGCCGTGTGAATTGGGAAATACTGGGTTAACCAACATTAGAGGATTATGTTTATCAGGTGAGTGACTTTCGCTTACAGTACTCTGATTTGTGACTCAGATTATATTATATGCCTGTCAAATAAATTAACTCTGGTAATAAATGAGCAACTTTATAATTACTGAAAACTTCCTATGTACATTTACTTATTTTTTGTTGTCAAGCAGATGTATCCTGACCCATATTATTACACGCCTGTGCCGATGTGGTAACCCAAGCCGAGGAAGACATGCTGGAGGTAAGATTAACTATGCTTACAGTTTCAGTATGGTGATGGTGACGTCTGCTGCTCTTTTTTACTGTGAACTAGAGGTGATACTCACTGGCATACATTAGATCAGGGGTAGGCAACCTTCAGCTCTCCAGGTGTTGTGAAACTACAAGTCCCAGCATGCTTTGCCAGTAGATAACCTGCAGATAGGTGGGAAGGCATGCTGGGATTTGTAGTTTCACAACACCTGGAGAGCCGCAGGTTGCCTACCCCTGCATTAGATTATATAATGGCATGTCATTGTACCTCTATGGAAACCACCCTAGCAGAATGATTAAATGCCGTTACTCTACAGAATATAATGTTTTAACTGGCACACACCTAAATTCCATATCAGAAATAATAATGGTGGTGCGTCTTACACTTGACACATGTGTAATGATTGTAATGACACAAGTCCTGCCATACTGTGGACAATCTACACGGTTCCTTAGAAAATACAAAAAGTACTTGAAAGAAGTGTTCACAGCAGAGAATGTTGTGCGCAGTGAGGAATGGTCAGTTAACTGGTAGCCAAGAGGTAGAAATGACAGACAAAAACACTGATTAAAAAAAGAATTGCAGCCTGACAGGAGTGGGGTAAGAATGATGAATGTTTATGTTAATGCATGGCTTTTACATATTAGAATGATTAATGCTTATGTTAATTTATGACTTTTACATATTGATTAATTGCATTTGTTTTACTGGCTAAAACAGTGCAAGTGGCAATGAGATCCATATGTTTGCTGGCAAACTCCCTTTAAAAATCTTTATAATCACTTTTCATTTATACTCTGACTAGATCAGTGACTGTTATGTACACAGTACCCAGACTGGAAAAAGGAAAGAAAAACAAGTTTCCGATGTGTTTGCACGGAAAGTACTATTGTTCTGGGGCCTTGTGAAATAAAATTATTTCATCTATTGGCGCTTGTTCCTATCTGCTGCCATTGGCTTGTTGCTCTTTCTCCATCTCATTGACCATACTAGTATTACACTGCCAGATAAAGCAAACAATTGGCTTCTTTACTGCTGGGTTACTGAAACATATGGGTTCCTCGGTTTGAAAGTTTTTTTTAACTTTGCTAAATTACTGTTCACTACATAAAAACTGCCAATGAGTAGTTACATTTTGTAGGGTTCTCTGATTAAATTTAATTTGAGGCTGTGGTGTCATCTGTATGATAATGCAACAACATCAGGGATGGATGATGAGAGACCCAACTCAAGGAACGTTACATCCTCTGCAAAACTTGCTGTTTTAATGTCAATCACAATAACAAAAATTGTACCTTTTAACAACCAAAATGAAGAGTACAGTGTAAAGTGGGGAAGCTGTGTGTTTATCAGAGATATGATCACAGAACACTTTGGACCTCATTTACAAAGTACACTGGATGTGAAGAGTAAAGCATCTTGCTTTTACATAGCAGCTGCATCTAGATCACGCCCATTTCTCCACAAACTGGAAGTGAGCCACTGGCGGATCCAGAGGGGGGCGATCGGGGCATTCGCCTCCCATAGCAGCAATCTTCATACTTTAAAATTGCTGCTGAAATGTCCGATCACTGGGAAGAAGGGGTCGGTGCCAGCCAGGCCAACCAGAGTGACGGAGGGGCATAGCTATGCAAAACCGTCCCCCTCCCCCCCCAAAAAAAAATAATTCTAGGTCTGCCTATGAAGTGAGCCTAAAATTCTGGTAAAACTTTGAAGAAGCAGCCTATGCAAAAATGTAACTCTCACCTTTACAGTCCAGGTGCCTATCAGTTTAGGACCATCTCTTTCATCATACACATTTTTTTACTGCTCAGTTTAACCTTATTTATGTCTTAAATTAGTCATGAGTGAAGGGATATTAGGACTGCCTTTATACATGTGCCAAGTCTTTTTGCAGAATGTAAATTGCAGCCGGGGATGCCCTTTAAAATGCACTCCTCATTTTCTCTGCATTCAATAATCTCACACTGAAAAATTAAATGCTGCTTCACAAATCTAGATGCACTGGTGCATGTACACCTTACATAGCAAGAAATGCCATCTCTGCACCCAACTTCTCCCATTGGCAAATGCAAACGCAAACATATGCTTTGACACAAATGCCACCATCTTGCTTCGCAAATCCATGGGCTTTGATGAAAATCTAGGAGAACCTATGCAACTCAATATTAACTGTCATAACCTAATATCAGGGAGTGTCTGCACAAACCCTATTATGTTAAATAAATTCCAACCTCATATCCATCCACACTCCATCCCGCCCTCTCTGCTCTGCTAAGGACTGCTGCCTTCTCACTCTGCCGCCAAGACTTCTCCAGTGCTGCTCCCGACCTCTGGAACTCAATCCAGCACCATAACAGACTTTCTACTAGTCTCCAGTGCCCTAAAAACTCATCACTTTAGCAAAGCCTACCATTCCTTAACTTATTCACTACTGCCCCCCCCCCACTCGCTCACTCAGTCCCTCTCTGTGTTTATGATCCTCCCCACTAGACAGTAGCTCTCTCAAGCTGGGCTCTCTTTCCTTGTGTCTTCCAGTCGTCAGTATTGTATCCACCTCCTCACCCACAACACACTACCTCTCCTTGGACTCTGTCACCGCCCTCAGTGTCCCTAGCCCTGGTTGCACTCATGCTCCTGGGCACAGGGTTTGCCTCATGCTGACATGCTCCCTTACTTGTACCCATCCCTCCTCTTTACTCCTCCCTGTACTATGCAACTAGCTCATTGTGTAATTTGTAGTTGTTCTGCCCTAGTAATTAACTCATTCCTCTTTGTACATTGTTAAATATGTGTATCCCCTCACACACACACTATACTCTGCTGGACCCTTTGCAGAGCCTTATAAATGAACGATGATGATGATAATAATAATAATAATAATAATAATAATAATCTATTATACTGCACTGAAAGTATAATAAATTCAGGAGCACATCTGAAAGAACATATAGTTTTATCTGTTATAATTTTGAGTATTGTTACTGATACATTGTGATCCCGCACACCTCCCCTCCACCCTGCCTACATGTGTTCTGACTAGCATAGCATATATCCAGGTTTCTAGCCACATTGTTTGCAGTCTACCAAACAAAGCCAATGGTAAAGATATGTACAATATTTCCACTATGGATTTCTCAAAATGTTAGCATATGAAAATGCCCCCACAAATGGCATATGGGCTTCAACATTTTGAGTAAATTGAAATTTTAGAAGAATCTCATTTTTTAAAACAATATGAACATAAGAAGAATTCCAGATATTCTTGTTTTAGCCTATATTTATGTTCTTGGTTATTTCAGGTGTTTCCTTGCCTCTTTGAATAAACTTCTGTAGCCTCATCTTAAATAGCAATCTATTCCAGAAACAACTCTGTGCAACCTATCCTAAATGCATTCATTTACATCAACACCTATACAAGTCCCTACACTAGTTGTTTACAATCTTCAACAAAATATTAATAGTCCTGTCCCTTAAGCTGGGTACACACTACAGAAATTTCGACCAACTTTTTATGCCGAGCAATTTTACATGCGATCGATGGTCCGATCGCTCGGTCCATGGACTGCATACACACTAGCCTTGTTTAGGACGATAAACGGAAGAGCGGACGTCCCTTTAGCAACTTTTTACAGCCATGTTGTCGTGAACAATGATTTAAATTCGGTACACACTGCAGCGACATTTTCGGGGAAATGTACGAGATACCGAAGACATTAGCATAAAGGGGTGGACCCTGCACTATAGTTAACTCCCAAAACAGCTTAAAAACAGAAGACTACACTGTCCCTTCATTCCTTCCCATTTCTAAACGTACAATGGCTACAAAACAAGAACAAGCAGCCGCACTTCTCATGCTTACTGTGGCAAGAAGAATGATGGTACAGAACCGACGAGAAAGAAGGAGAAAGAATAGATCTTGTTGGAGCAAAGAGTGGTTCAAGAGGAGAGACACGTTCTGCCATATGCCCCTGCTACAGGAGATACGGGACAACAACCCCAATGATTTCAAGAATTTTCTCCGTATGAATGATTTAACTTTTCAGGAACTGCTCCAACTTGTAACCCCTCTCATCCAGTGGGAGAACACCCATTTAAGGAGACCCATACCGCCAGAGCAAAGACTGGTGGAAACCCTACGTTTTTTTGGCAACAGGGAGAACACTGGCAGATCTGAAATACAGCACGGCTATTTCACCTCAGGCTCTTGGCATGATAATACCTGACACCTGTGATGCTATCATTGAAGTTCTCAGTGACCAGTATATGAAGGTTTGTACAAAGCAACAGTATTTATTTATTTTAAAAATATCGTTTTACAAATTAACATATTTAATGTAGTAAAAATAAATTTAACTTGGAATGTGCAAATCATAGATTGTTAGGACCAGCGCAACAGTTTATAAATGTTGGTAAGTGCAAAATTTCGCTTGTGTCCATACCAGGTGTGTCCCCAACGTAATGTGGCATCCTTACTGATGGTAATGGCGTGGATGTCATACAAGGGTGAGACATGCCGCTTTGTCCACCCATGGTCTGAAATGTGTATGCTTGTTTGTGTCTATGGTTAGTTGAGGAAAGACATGTGTCCGGCCACAAATCTTCAGTGGAAGCCCTACACATGATGTTGCACAGCAGCCGTTCCATTTCAGTTTGTATGCGCTTGCTACTACTTCTTATTTTGCTAGCTAATGTTGATTTGAGTAACTCAAATGTGTCCTGTTCCTTTCTTGGTTTTAGCAGACTATTAGCACAATCAAGCATCCTTTCTGCTAGTGCATCACTTTCTGGTATTTCATGTATTCTGCGTCTCTTTCGCTTCTGATTTATTTTTGCTGGTGTATCACCTTGGGTCGCATCTTGCCTGTCTGCAGTTAGCTGTCTTTCACGTGGAGTGGGATAAATAGTTGTAGCATCCGGGTCTTCAACTTCTAGCAGGAGAGCATCAGACAGTAGTGCAGGCTGCAAAAGAGTAAACAAATGAGGGGAGGCAATTGCATGCATGTTCAAATGTTAACTATGTACACATCTTTATGTTTCAGGTCCCATCGAGCGAAGCAGACTGGAAAGTGATAGCGGAAGACTTTGAGAGACTATGGAATTTCCTAAATTGCGGTGGTGCTATTGATGGCAAACATGTCCGAATCATGCCACCATCAAACAGTGGATCTTTCTACTACAACTACAAAGGGTTTTTCAGAATTATTTTAATGGCCATCGTGGATGCGAACTATGAATCCCTATTTGTGGACATTGGGAAAAATGGAAGAGTCTCAGATGGTGGTGCATTGGAGCATACTGCCTTCCATAACAAACTAAAAAACAATGCCCTAAACCAAGGGTGTCCAACCTTTTAGCTTCCCTGGGCCACATTGGAAGACGACGAGTTGGTTTGGGCCGCACATAAGATACACTAACAATAACGATAGCTGATCATCCAAAAAAACATAGTTAACATATATATATATATATATATATATATATATATATATATATATATATATATATGAGAAAAAAAGTGATATATATATATATCTCATTTTATTTTTCAAATCCCTCTATACTTACCTTTCAATTGCCCTGTTTAAAAAATCCTCTCTAGTTATTATACTATAATCACTTTTTGTATTGTTACGATGCAATATCAATAAAGTGCATTTAAGCCAGGCATTGTATATCAGGGTGCCCTGACCAGGCCTGCGGTACATGACATATACATCACTGTGACCCCAAATTGTGACCTGTTTTGCTAATTACACCACTATGTTAGTTAAGGGATAACAACTTATAATGGGCCAAAGAGAATAATATAAAATGCCCCATTAGTATTACAAGTAGAAGTATGTAGCCATGTAGCAGGGAGATAAGGTCCATGATGCTCCAGGACCAGGTGACTTTTATTCACTGGTCAGCGTCCCTTGAAATAATAAAAAAAAATCCCCCTTAACTTACCTTTTAAATGGCTTGTTCTCCTGTCCTCTTCTCTTCTTTTCTCCAATTCTCTGCTGCTGATTGTTCTTCTCGCGCGGGCGACTCCTCTGTGCTGCGCTCCGCAATGGATGTTGGGCGTGATGACATCACGCCCGACATTCACTGCGAGCACCACACGGAGGAGGAGACAAGGGAGGGAGCCGGAGTACTAGCTGACGTGACCGCAAGGTAAGTATTTTCTTTTTTTTTGCAGGATTTTTTTTTTACATTAACAGTGCTGCCCCCTTGCCACAACCAAAACTCCTTCTGGGCCACATTTACAGGCGTGCTGGGCCGCATGCGGCCCGCGGGCTGCGGGTTGGACAACCCTGCCCTAAACCTTCTATTGCGGAGCAGCACTAAATATGGATTAAATTTTGTCTTTGTGGCAGATGATGCCTTTGCATTGCATGGGAATGTATTAAAACCGTACCCGCAAAGACATATAACCCATGAAAGGCGTATATTTCATCACAGACTGACACATGCTAGGCGTGTCGTAGAAAATGCCTTTGGGATTTTAAGCAACAGGTTCAGAGTTTTTCAGTCTACAATCAACCTGCGTTTGGACAAAATAGACAAAGTTGTGATGGCCTGTTGTGTTCTGCATAACTTTCTGCGGCGTAAAAGCATTAGTGGCCGTACCACCCAAGTCAATGTGGAAAGTAATGGTGAGGACATGGAGGTAGTGGGCCTAACAGCATTAGAGTGTGGCCACTCTAAAAACAGTTGTTCTGTGGCAAAATTAAATCGTGAGGCCTACCTTTCATATTTCAACGGTGATGGTGCCGTGCCATGGCAAAATGATTGAATATGTATATTTATAAACATGTTATGCATTGTTATTGTGTTGTTGATTGTTTGAACATTAATAAATCTGTTACATTACAACATAATGATGTACTGTACTTACTGTGCCGCTTGCAGGTATATCATATGCTTGCTCTACCTCTGGTGATGAACTGCTGTCTGTGGGCAAGTTGCTAATGGACGTACGTGGTGTTTCTTGGTCCTTCACAAAGTGTAACATATCAAAGTACCATAGCTTTGGCACATACACATCTTCAGCTGCAGCTCCTGATTTTTTGGATGCTTCAACTTTATTTAATTATTTTTTATACACAGTCCTAAGGTTCTGGATCTTGCTTTTTGCCCATTCAATAGTTGCTGATAGGTGATATGGCAGACATGCTTTTACAAGCTCTTGCATCGCAATGTTTCACATCATTCTGTTAGAATACTCCTTGGATTTGGCTTTTCACAAACATGGGTGAGCCCGGTAGGTCTCAATAAAATCCTTTATTAGGTCAGCATTTCTTTCATATGTCATTATGATGATCTGTTTTGCTATAATGAAAAGAAACATAAGTCCCATCCGTGCTGTAAATATCAACAATGCAAGTACACATGTATGTATCAATCAGAAATAACTTACCGTATATGTGAACGAATGTACAGCTCCGAAGAATCGTAAAATCCCTTCGTATGTAATGGTCATGAACGGGTTACAGTTATAGAAAAAAAACTGGTTATTATACACGAATAGTCTTCACCCACAATGCTCCATTCTCTAAACAAACGCCCGTGTCAGAGTGTATAAAATTATAGAGGAGCCTGTCTTGCGCCGAGGAACGTGAGAAGATGGAGAATAAAGAGAAGGTGTTAGTGGGGGTGGAAACAATGGAGACGGAGACGCAGGCACAAATGGTGCCGGAAGGGCCAACAAATGTAGAAAAAGTTACAGAGGGGGATGGAGATGCTCAAGAAGAATGTACTGCAGGTAAAAGAGCAAAGTCAATGAGCCCTAGAGAGATGGAGATGATGGTCAAAGTACTGGACCAGTACGACTACGACTGTCAAAAGCGAAAGTACAGAAAAGTGAATAATAGAAAGGAATTGATAATGCAAAAACTACTGCGATTACTGAAGGAAAAACTTGGAAAGAAAATAAATAAATTCCAAGTCCAGAAGAGGTGGTCGGACCTTAAAAATAAAGAAGCTTGGAGACTGGAGCGAATCCGTAAAAACATAAAAAAAAGTGAGTAGCCCGTGTAGTCGTGTAATGTACCTGTACGAAGGACTTTATGTATTTCATTCTACTGTCACATGAACCAATGCAAATGTATGATTATTGTTTTGTCAGAAGCAAGAATTAACGGTGACAAGGCCACTGTAGATACCACTGATGTAATTACACCTGTGATAAAATGCGAAAAAATAAATGTGCCCGAGGGACCACAACACAAAGTGATCTCGAGCATTGTGCAAGGTGAGCACATGTCAGGTGTTGGAATAAAACTTGTATTAACTTTAGTACAGAGATAGAAGCAAAATGGTAAAACCTTTGTATTTTCTTGTTTTATAGATTCCATCGTCATATCAGACGAAAGTTCGGAAGAGGGAAAAAATGTCGCCGAGCTCTACGATCATTTGAAAAAAATGAAAGACAATATTGCGAACATTAAGAGAAAAATCAAAATCCTTGATAATACTTTCCATGATATGTATATGCTGTTTGTGACTGTTGTCCCACAAACCAGTACCACCATTTCACTATAATACTACTTTTTTTTCACTTTTCAAATTGTACTGGAGAATTTGAATGTTTCTATTGCTTTTACCAGCAATAAAAGTTTTGCATTCACACTGTGTGGTTTATTTAGAGTATTTCAGACATATTGGGGCATATCCATTATGTAATAAAGGTTATTATGGCGTTATAACTTTCATAGTTTTGAAACTTTATAGAGGATAAATTAAAAATGAATGCCAACATACATCCAAAGGGTAATAACCCACGTGCTTTCTACACGTGTAACAGTCTACAGCCAGACAGGTGCAATACACATCCATACAAAACACAATGATGTGCGGATTCCGCACCACGTGGGACTGTGATTGACATCAAAAATTTACATACACACGCCCCCCAGGTCGAGGAAGTATCGGAGGATTGTCGTGGATCCGTCGGAAGTTCATACACACTACACAGCGAAAACGAGATTGGAACGAAAATATTAAACGGTACGACCAACCAAATGAGGCGAGAATCGTCCACTTGGGCAGACTTTCGACCATCGTGTAAGTGTACACACTGACCCGACTTTTGAACGAGCGGTCGTATGTCGTCAGTTTGAGACGATTATTGGACGAAAACAGTGTAGTGTGTACCCAGCTTTACTTACTATCCATACTTAATGACTTTCCCAGAATGTCCGGGAGAATGCCGAAATAGTGGGTGATTTGTTATATTCCTTAGAGAGCCAGCCAATCTCCCCAAAGCCAAACCAGACAGAGTAGTGGTTATTGGAATCCAGGATAATTATGACGTTCATGTCATTATGCTCTACCCACTGTGGCATAATGATGTGATTCATACTCTGACCACCACAGCGTAATGATGTGATTTGCATTATCTCTGCAGTGGGAATAACTTCAGGACAGAAGTCACATCATTAAGTTCCACCCACACCTGAAAAATCTTAAAAGTCAGCAACTTTGCCCTTGTCTATATCAAAAGCCCTCTGTGGCTCCACTCCTCCTTGCACTGCGTACCTGATCACTAAAAGCAGAGGCTTCAACAATTATCCTATTTCCTCTTAGAACCTCACTCACACCTCCAAAACATTTTCTGCGCTGAATCTCATTAGTGGAACTACTTTTTGTCCCTAAATTCTTACCAAACTATTTTCTCCACTTAACACCATCATTTTTGCCAGTTGTATATGTATGCTACTATATATAATTTCCGTAATGGTATAGCTCTACAGCATATGTGTGTCTCTTTTCAACAATAATTATTAAAAAATAGTTAATGAAAGAGTATTAATATAATTAATATAATACTATATTAATGAAGAGTCAAGCTTTCTTGATGTAAAATGTATAACATCTTCCATAACAACTGTTCATTTCTCCAAAATGCATTAAACTAGTATTTTCATCATTTTCAAGATCCATAGCCACCGTGACCAAATCATACGACAGTGATAGTGAAGCAGCTAATGCCGATAAGGGAACTAAGAAATGCTTCAGTACAAGGAAAAATATACTAAAATATATTTTTAAAGAATTAGAGAGGCCTGGAGAAAAGATTGTTACCAGGAATCGTGAGTAACTCAGGGACTGCGGATGTACTTATTACTTATTTATTACATCCACTAGCCCTCCTTGCAGTTTAAAATCTAAGGACCTAATTCATTAAGGAAAGTTAAGCAAAAGTAAGCAAGTATGGCAAAACCATGTTGCATTGGAGGGGGAGGTAAATTTAAAAGGTAATGGCAGATTTATGTTTGGGGTAGGGCATGTCCTAGATCAACTTTAAATTTCAGTGTAGAAATAAGATATCAAGTATGTCTGTGCTACATGAAAAAACAGACAGTATTTTCCTTATGTGCAAAATAATAAACTCATTTGCTGCCCTTGCATGTTAACATGGTTTTGCCCAGAAAACTCGAGTAAGAAAACATACTCAATTTTTTGCTTAACTTTCCTTAGTGAATCAGACCCTAAATCTCTGGGTGGTAAGCTTTCTAATCTGAGTAGTTTATTACCACTAAGCCTAATCATATACAGTATTTAGTCTTTGACATGTTGAGATTTCAATATTTGTCCCTACTCCCATTACTTTGCCGTGCTGCCTGCTTAATGTCGCAGAGCTTCATGCCTTCAACCTCTACCACATCCCATACTTATGTCTAGAAAATAAATAAAAAAAAGTTTTGTGCGTTTTTTTTAAACCACATGTAGTGATGGCATACGTACATCCCTATTCAACAAGGAGCAGATCTGAAGAAATGTATCTTGTTGAATACGGGTCTAGGTACGCTCTGCTCTGACAGACACAATACACTGCAGGATACATACAATACATATGTTGAAAATTAAGTCCACACAGAGGAAAAAAAAGTATTCAATTAATGTCACAAAAGAATTCAATAAATATAGTCATTAATGACAAAACATTAAAAGACAAAGAAATCTCCCCACATAAAATATATTTATTAAGATGTTATAATGTCTATTATACATAAAATATACTTTAGAAGTTGCTGCTGACACATGTCCTAGCATGCATATGCGACTATTATCACTATCACTCGGCACTTACACCTGCCCTGTAGCTGTTGCAAGTGATACGACAGAAAAACATATACCTTAGAGATGCCCAAAGCTTGAATCGGATGTTGCTGCGTGTTCACGCTTCGCACACCTATACTGTACACTGACTACATGAATATCCCTATTCCCCTCCGTGTTCCACAACTAAAATCGTAGCCTCCGGTAAAGGTCTTTAGTGCTTGAAGATGAATTGAATGTTTTTGTGTTCACTGGCGTATGGTCTGGTTCTGGGCATGCGCAGAACGATTTTATGAAAAATACAGCACATAACGGTACTTACGTCCCTTAATGAATCAGGCCCTATGTGTGTGTATGTATGTAAATATGTATGTATGTATCTATGTGTGTGTGTGTGTGTGTGTGTGTGTGTATATATATATATATATATATATATATGTATATATGTGTGTGTGTACATATTCTGTATATACTGAAACAGAAGGCACTCTGCTCCTCTGTCAATTCTGTTGGCCAGTGTGGTCTTTCAAAAAATCCCAATCTTGACACATGACATTTCTTTATCTTTCCTACTGGAACCACCACTAATCATCTACCCACGGTCATTCATGTAGGAAAGCTAATGCAAATATATCTGGGAGTAAATGTATAAATCTGCGTTCTTGAGAAACTGCCGTTTTTTGGCGATTTGCTTGTGGTATTTAAAACTGCAATTTTATAAAAAAAAAACAAAGCCTGGCAGGGGATACCTACATTCCACCGGTCTCAAAACTTGTGGAATAGGCTTGACATTGGTCCCCAAAATCAATAACAATAGGTTCAGCAACAAAAGATTATTTTGAACAAAAACTTAACACCAGCTTTTTTCCATGAGTAAAGTTGATCACATATGTACCCACCTTGCCCAAGCAACAGGATCCATTTCTAATTTCCCATATGTGTGGTTAGCCAAACTGAACAGATCTGGCAGCTTGTCATTCAGCCCAGATCTGATGGAGTTGGAAGATGGCCACAACACAGCAGCAGTAGTATCCACCTACCAAATTGCTGTCATTACTGCATGCATGACACTTTCTCCTGGCTCTGAGAACTATCCGGCCATTTCTGAAATCACAAACAGTTACAATTAGATTTTTATTAGGTAGTGTTCCAACATCTTTTCTAGTTTTCTGTGCAGCACTGAAGGAGTCCAACTCTTTTCTATATATTTAATTTAATTTATGGAAATGTAACAACAGTTTCTATTTCAGTTATGCAAGTACTTCAAAAAGGTGTACAGTTATTCCCATGGGAGCATCTTCTTGACACTTATGAAGGGATTGGCCAAATATACAAGGGCCTTGGACCTCATTGTTAAACTGCATTAAAGAAACATGGATTACAGTGAACCTGCTACAGCCTAAGATATGTATATTTGGATTGTCACTGAGTAGATGTATGGAACGTAATACCAGTATTTATGTTACAAATGTTCTGACATTGGCAAAGGTAGTAATTGATAGATCCTAGCTGGCCTCAGGAGCAGCAAACAGCAGTAATTGGATAACTTTGTTTAATGAGACTCTAGACTGTGAATGGTTTTTGTATACTAGTAGAAACTGTCTACTTAAATATGAAAAAGTCTGGTCCTTGTGGATCAATTTCAAGTGGGCTATCTGCTCAGGGGCATAGCGTATTGTTATAAACTCAATATTTGATTGACATGTTATCAGAGAAGGCAAGCAACATATTATTGTATGAACATTTTACTGTTTGCATACAACTAACTGAATGCAATCATTGAACTTAGAAAATGGGGTTTTGTACTGGGGGAGAGGGAAGATATTTATCTTGTGTGCTCTGTATTAATATGTAAAGCCAAATAAAAATGACTTAATAAAAAAAAAAAATCTTTGGCAACTGACAGTGAAAAAATTTGGAGAAAACATTTGTGTTAAATAATGTTAATTAGATAAAATTATATGTAAAAATATATTTCAGAACTATAAACTTTTTTTCTCACAACTTTAGCTATTTTGGACCAAACAACAATATTCTAAACATCTTAAAACGTATCATACGCTTGTCGGCGGAAATGCCGAAAATCGCGTGGTGCGTGCACTATTACCGTTATTATGCGTGTAAAAATCCATTATTACGGTAGTTTTCTCGCTGGATTTCAGCTCGCGGCTCCCTGAGCCGCGAGCTGAAATCCAGCTTACTATTACCATAATAACGGTAATCGTTTTAACGCGGCGGGGAATCGGAAGAATTGAATATGCCCCTAAGTGTATCATATATCAATTGGCTGGAAGGCAGAGAAATAAATAATTTACAAAGAAGGTGAATACCCCCACCCCCTAGAAAGGTGTGCATATGACTTTTTACTAATTCCTCAAAAATTCTATTTTGATTTCATGATGTAAGAAAAATAAATGGGAAAAATGTGTGTGAATAATGTACAGCAACTTAATTTAAAGATTCTTCTTTTGTTTATACTTCAAAGACACTTTAGAATGTCTCTGGAACGCAACTTGCACACAAAGCTTTGCCCTAACTTATCCACCCCTCTACCTAGCAAAACACAGAATTCCACTCTCCACACTATGCCATTTTGTGACATGTTTTGATGATCACATATTTGAAACCCTAATAGTGCTCATACCATTACTCATATGACCACCTCTTGCAACCAGTAGCTCTTCATTACAGAAACCGCCTAACTCGACTCATCCACCTTCTGCTGACCACAACTGCACCCCCATATAAAATATCTATGGACCTCTACCCCTAGCAGCTACACCTCGGCAACTTAAAACTGCACTAAGACTACAGACATGCACTTCCACGGCAACCAACTACAAGCAGTGCTCCAAGGCTATGAACATATAAGTAAAAACTCATCTGAGTTTGAAACATGCCTTTTACTGTGCAGATGTGAAATGGTTATCAAAACTAGGGGGATTGTGTCTCATGGTTCAATCAACAGGTTCCTTACTCAGACAATCTCCAGCAACTGCAATGGATCCAACCACAGCTGATGAGTCCACCTATAAAAAAGGCAAACATCATGTGACCAAAAATAAATTCTTACACATAATTTATATTTACAAGACCATCAAGGCAACATGTGTCAGAGACTGAACAGCAGCCAAATTTGGTAGAATCTGTCGCCATGCCTACAGAGGGAGATAAGGACACCATCATTACCCTCAATGTCGCAGACAGATTCAGCACTACCTACTGCTGAAAGTGAAACCACTCAGCAGGTGCTGCATGCAGATATAACTACGCCTACCTCTTCTGTCTACTTCCACTGACAGTGGTGTTGCCAGAACACCATGAACATCTACTCCTCAGAGACGAAGGGTGGCAGTGGTAGTGGCCATGGTAGGCACCTCCTAAGTGAACCATCCTCTAAAAATGGGAAAGAAAAATACTTTTGTATGTGATAAAACAAAATATTGTGTTTTGTGTATTTCTTTACAGCTCTAGTGATAAGTACAAAAAAGGGGGGAATACTACAGCACTAGATCTTTAGATGTAGATATGCAAGTTTAAATTACCTCCCAAATCTTTGGCCTAATAATGTTCCAGTTCATTCAGAATATACATCAGGAGGTGCTACCACTGTACACAACATGGATTCATAGAGAGAAAACAGTGATTTTGTTGTAGTGCACAAATCAAACAGACAATTCTTTTAATGATCTATATCAATTTGTATCCTGAGGACATATCATAATGTACTAAACTATATTATATACAATAAGAAGACATTCCCAGCTTGTGGTTTTAACACACCACACTACACATATTTTAATATATTCACTGATATATTGATTTTATTTTAAGTTATATAAAGATTTAATAAAAATGTAAACAATAAAGTTGTGTCTTTTCAAGCCATATGAAAAACAAATATCATAAGCATTAGAATAAATAAGTTCTCAATTAAAAAAATAGTTCTATCTAACCCAGTGTAGAAGAGAAAGTATTTTATAAATATAGTAATGTGACTTCTAATGACCTTCATTGGACAAAGTACAATGTATGTAACAGTTTCTGTATTAGGATGTGGTTACATTCACTTTAGGATACTGAACTATTCCTAAACCTCCAAGATCAAACCCAAACGTGGCATAGAGGTGTTTTATTTGGCCAGTTATAATGGTCCATGTGTGGTACTGGAGGTTAGGTTGGAGCCCCAAGAAAAGGCAGCCCTTTTCCCACCCCCTGACCAATTCCTGTCCCCACCCCACCAAAAATAACTTTCACCCCCCCCCCCCTATCCCCCAGAGGAAGAGGACATGGCGGGACCTCTGATAACTATGGAGGCACCCCTGCATGAAGAGGCCATGGAGGAGTCCCTGGTAGAGGAGGCAGGCCCCTGGAGAAGAATGTGATTTTATGTAATTCTGTAAGCTAGTATAATACTATTTTTTTTGTAGCATAAATGTGTAGGCCTCAGAAAGGCTTCCTTTACTAAATGCTATTTTGCTATTGCAATTCTATTGGTGTCTGCCTTCATGGGTCCTGTAAGTGTTTGTTGCTAAGTAATCCCTTCCCCCATTATGTCTGCATGTGTCTCCAGAATGCAGTTTCCTGGCTAGTAGTGTGTTCAGAATAAGATGAAGCTTGCACAGAAGTGGAGCAAAGTCTGAAAAAAAGAGGTAGCAGTATCTATTAGACCCCTGTATACAGAGGAGCCATATGGAAGGTGTTGGTGAAGGGAGTACACCCCTGTCAACTGTTTAAAAAGTTCAAACGGAAGACTGGAGTAAAGGAAATACCCCAGAGTGATAGAGAGACACAGTGAGAAGAAGGAAAATATATTTTTAAAAGAGAGAGACGACTGGAGTCCCGAGGAGAAAAAGCCATCTTGGACTCAAAGGCTGATCAGTATATGGATATGTAACCTCTGTTTATTGATTTACCGAGACTGTGTATTATACCAGTAGTCAGATAGGGACTAAGTGGAGAGGCCTGAATATTGTAATGTAAAAGAACACTTTTGCTGGACTGAGATAATATTAACAAGGGATCAGTGTAGGGACAATTGATTAGAAAGCAGAGACTGAATATATGAGAAACTGCGCAGACTACCTCACTGTCCTCTCAGCCACATATAAGAGAAATTCATAAACCTGCAGTGTGAAGAGCTTACGATATTGAATTGACTATATGGTCATGTCTAAGGGGGAGATGATGAAATACCCACTACACATATGAAACATATGTCCTTTTAATGGTGGAGAAAGGCAAGTCTACTAGAACCTGTGTTATGCAAGGCAAAATAGTATAACTACAAGTGATTTATTGTGATACTGGGTCAAACCCACAGCAAGAAACCTGAGTTAGCAGGACATTTGGCTGTTAAACTCTTGGTCAACCGGAGACATATAAGGAGAGAATCATATTGAAAAAAACTGCATAATCATTTATGTCTATTTATGCTGTTGAACTTAATTCATGCTATTTGATATCAGTAATATTTGCCAGATAATCATAGTTAAAAGAGAGGTACCTCTTAGTTGTAGGATAGTTGTAGGATAATAGAGAGGAAGGAATATATATGTATAATAGTATAGGTATTAGATAGTACTATTTATCAATTATATACAATTGTTTGTTTAAATTACAAATTATATTATATTTCAAAATACTATAAAAATCCCTTTAAAAGCTCATACCTCATTAATAAATGTGCCAGTGTGGCTACTAACGGTAATTTCCATGTGATATTACTAATTTCTGTGTGCCTTTGGTCCAGTGAAGGGGGGCGCAGGGTTCCTTGGTCTCCCTCTGGTGTTGCTCCAACCAGGACACTACCCAACAAAGACCCTTCAGTAATCAGACCAAGGTGGAGGCACTGCACAATCTACAATACAAGGTACTTAATTAATTTGCAGACCGCACATACAAATTGATATATACACCCTAACCGGGAAAAGGGGTGTTACTCTCCAGGTAGAGAGGAAAAACCACCAGACATTTTAATTAAAAAAAATGTTATGTTCAAAATGTTTATTTATAAAAAATGATTTAGTTAAAAATCTCTTTAGTCACTTCCTGTAATTGGTCCGACCGTTGCCAGGGCGCCGAAATAACAGCGCTTGCGCCCCAGCTATATGGGGCAGCCAGGCGCGCCTCTGCAAGCCTGCGGGCTGATTAATTTGGCCACTATTAGTTAGTCCACTCCTGAGTGTGTTTAACAGGGCAAGCCCTGATTGGCCAGCATTAGTATTTAAGGCAGGGAGGGCTTAGCATCCCTGCCAGTTATAGCGCTTACTGACCCAATTTGCTGACCTGCTCCTGTCTGTCGGACCCTGTCCTATGGATACTCTGCCTGTTGGACTTTCTGCTGTGACCTTCTGCCTGGACTTTGGACTCTGCCTGTTTGCCCGTGACCCTTTGGCCTGTACCTTGGACTCCGCTACTTTGCCTGTGACCCTGATCCTTGGGGGGGTATTCAATTGTTGCTTTTAACGCGCTAAAACAAAAAAAAGAGCGCTCGAAAAATATTACAGTTTATACGGTAATATGCGCGTAAATACCGTTAATACGGTAGTTTACTCGCTGTGAAATTTAGCGAGTAATTACCGTATTAAAGCTAATATTTTTAGAGCGCTCGTTTGAGAGCGTTAACGGCAACAATTAAATACCCCCCTTGGTGTGTTTACTGACCACTATGCTTGTTTGTGACCCTTGACCTTGGCTACCGTCTGACTATACGCTGCCTTCTATTCAGCCTCCTGGCCTGCCGCTAAGGGCTTGTATTACCAACTCACACTACGCCTGGAGTTAAGTCCTGGGGGCATCTGAGTACCGGTGAGCATATAAAGCTCTAAGGGAAAGGCGGCTGCTATAGGTGAAGACCTCCATCATCTTGTTCTCTGAGTTGATGTTCAGACCGTCAGCCTAACATGTGTTTTCTTTTTTAAAAACAAATTTGTACTGATATGATTGAGGTATGTTCTATATAGCTTTTTGATATCATGCAATTACACCTTGCAACAGTACAGATGGATGTGGTAATGCATCATACAAAGGTTAATATGCAGGGTTGGTATTACAATTATGTCATGAAACATAGAAGTAATACGGTGAGTAAGGGTAATGAAGAAATTGCACGCCTATGTGTTCCAGTGTCACTCAGGAGAAATAAAGTAGTATGTAATGCACTAAGATGCCTTTGCTCATCAATACAGAGAAGAGCAAATATAAACACAATGATGTGTGCATTCGATTTTACGTCCTGTGTGCTAGTCCCATATATATCAAGAAACGTATTGGCTGCAATCGCTCGACCTTGAATACAGACGTGAGTATGCCCGATTTACGTGTGTTTTTTGTTTTGTTTTTAAAATGCACATTGTCATTTCCCCTTCCTGCCCGGCCGTTACCAGGGCAACGGCCGGACGCCTCTACAGTAGCGCTGCGTCCCGGCGGTGCTGGTAGCCGAGCGCATGCGCGCAACAGGCAGCCTGTGGGCTGATTTAATGAGGAGGGCTGAATTTACAGGCATTAGCCTGCAACTGTGTATTTCAGGGTCAAGTCCTGATTGGCCCTGCTCTGCCTAGTAATTAGCCTGCAGGAGTGTATCAACTCCTGATTGGTTTGTGTCTGTATTTAAGGCAATGAGGTCTGCTGTCTCATTGCCGGTTATAGCTTCTGTTGCCAGTCTGCTGACCTGCTCTGTGCCTTGTTCCTGCCTGTTGGACTTTCTGCTGATTACCCGTGTATGACCCTTTGCCTGGATTTGGACTTTGCTTGTGTATCTCGTGACCCTGACCTCTGGCCCGTTTACCGATCTTCCTGTCTGCTCGTGACCCTTGACCTCGGCTTGTTAATTGGAATTGCTACCTGCTGCCGGCCATTGACCTCTGCTTGGACTTCACTCCGCTTGCCTGGGTTCTCCCCAGCCGGTACACACTTCACGACCCTCTGTCAGGCTGCAGCCCAGCCTGTCCCCACCATCAGGGGCTCCAGTGAACACCTGACTGGCAGAGTAGACTCCGGGTTGTGTTGTGCCGGCTGGAGGGATTCCTAACATTATAACCGGCCAAAACACGTTCTGGAGACGAGGTTAAAATGGATGGAAGCGGAACTACACCGTCTCCGGCGCAAGCCCTAGCAGGCCATGTTGAGTTCCTGTACCAAATGATCCAGGGATTGTCTGAGCGTTTGTTCAGGAAGAAGTTGCAAAAACTTCACAACCCACTCCGAGTTCCACCTGTGAACCTAAAATGAATTTGCCGGATCGGTTCTCCGGAAATAGATCCCTGTTCCGGAATTTCAGGGAGAGCTGCAAGCTCTATTTTCGGTTGAGACCCCGCTCCTCCGATTCAGAGCAGCAAAGAGTCGGGATTATCATTTCCCTCCTACAGGGTGACCCTCAGTCCTGGGCCTTTTCCTTTCCGCAGACCAGTCCTGCCATGCAGTCAGTAGAGGCTTTCTTCGAGGCATTAGGTCTACTATATGATGACCCGATCGAATGGCCTCCGCTGAAGCTCATCTACGGGCCTTGAAGCAAGGCCGGCGGTCGGCAGAGGAATACTGCGCTGAATTTCCTGATAGTGGATGGAATGACCCTGCCTTACGCAGTCAGTTTCGTCTAGGCCTGTCGGAACAGATTAAAGACTCTTTGGTGCAATACCCGACTCCTACCTCATTGGAGGATCTGATGCACCTCGCCATTAAAATCGACAGAAGAATTAAGGAACGAAAGTCTGAGAAGGAGGCATCTTCTCTTCCATCTGCCTTGAATCCTGTTATCACGGATGGTGAGGAGCCTATGCAATTAGGAGCGTATCGTCTCTCCCCTGAGGAAAGAGACAGGAGGCGATCACAAGGCCTATGTCTCTATTGTGGCACAAAGGGCCACTTCTCCCGTTCCTGCCCTAATAAGCCAGGAAAAGAGCATGCCTAGGGAATGAGGTGAAAGTTCACCTAGGTCTGCAAATTGTTTCCCCAAAAAATGCTGTATTAATCCCTGCACAGCTCACGTCCAGTGCTGGTTCTGTGGACCTGTCGGCCTTCATTGACAGTGGAGCTGCAGGCAACTTCCTCGACATCGGGTTTGCCCGCTCTGCTGGAATTCCGATGATAAAGCTCAAATCTGCCATTACTGTATGTGGCTTAGATGGGAGTCCATTGCCTGGCGGCAAGATTACCTGGGAGACCCCGCTACTACAGTTGAACATTGGAGCTCTCCATTTGGAGTCCATAATCTTCTTCCTTATCGAATGTCCGTCAGTTCCTTTGATTCTGGGCCACCCTTGGCTATCCCGTCATAACCCTGTCATGGATTGGGTAAAAGGAGAAATTGTCCAGTGGAGCTCTTATTGTACACAGTCTTGCTTGACACTGCCTCTGCGTGTGATTTAGTCTATTCCGGAGCAGCTTCCCTCACAATATCATGAGTTCTGGGATGTCTTCTCTTATTCCTGGTTCTAAGTTACCCATGGGACGCCTGTACTCCCTCTCTGGTCCAGAGACCAAATCCATGCAGGAATACATTGATGAAAACCTGGAGAAAGGCTTCATCAGGCCATCCAAGTCTCCAGTAGGAGCAGGGTGCTTCTTTGTATCCAAAAAAGACGGAGGACTAAGACCCTGTATCGACTACCGAGGGCTGAATCTCATTACAGTCAAGAACACCTATCCCCTTCCCCTCATCTCCGTACTATTTGATCAACTAAGAGGTGCAACAATCTTCACCAAAATTGATCTTCGTGGTGCATATAACCTCATACGTATAAGAGCAGTTGATGAGTGGAAGACGGCATTCAATACGTTCTCTGGCCACTACGAGTATCTGGTCATGCAGTTTGGTCTTAGTAACGCCCCTGCAGTATTCCAGGACCTGATTAATGAGGTGCTACGTGAGTTCCTGGGACATTTCATTGTTGTCTACTTGGACGACATCCTTATATATTTGGAGTCATTATCAGTACACCAGGGTCATGTCAGACAAGTCCTACAAAAATTGCGAGAACACCATCTCTATGCTAAACTCGAAAAATGTGAGTTTGAGGTTCAGAAGGTATTCTTTCTAGGTTATATAATCTCCTCGGAAGGATTCTCCATGGACCCAACCAAGGTCCAAGCTATCCTGGACTGGGTACAACCGAATAACCTCAAGGCGGTCCAGAGATTCCTGGGATTCGCCAATTATTATAGAAGATTTATTTGCGGCTTTGCTGATATTGTGGCTCCTATTGTCACCTTGACTCGCAAAGGAAGCAACCAGCTAACTGGTCAACCCAGGCAATAACTGCATTTGAAACTCTGAAGAAAGCCTTTGTGTCTGCTCAGGTCCTCAGACATCCAGATCCCAAGGTACCGTTTATTCTTGAAGTTGATGCCTCTGACGTCGGTGCTGGTGCCATCTTGTGACAAAAAGATTTCCATACTCACCGCTTACATCCATGTGCCTACTTTTCCCATCAGTTCTCTTCAGCGGAAACCAACTATGATGTGGGAAACCGAGAGCTGTTGGCAATCAAATGGGCCTTTGAGGAATGTTGACATTGGTTGGTAGGCGCTGCACACCAGATCTCCGTTATAACGGATCATGAGAATCTGCAGTATATACAGTCAGCCAAACGACTAAACCCCCGGCAGGCTCGTTGATCGCTGTTCTTCACCCGTTTTAACTTTGCAATCACCTATCGTCCAGGTTCTAAAAATGTCCGGGCAGACGCCCTGTCCATAAGTTTCCTGGCACACCATGCTCCAGTTACTAGTCCGGAGTCTATTGTTCCCTCGTCTATGATCCTTGCTGGGTTAACCCAAGACCTGAGTTGTGCCCTACAAAGGTTTCAAAGATTAGCTCCTGACAATACTCCAGTAGGATGCTTGTTTGTCCCAGTTCATCAAAGGAAAGCGGTCCTTGCTGAAGCACACGATAATCAGACTGCTGGACATCCTGGAGTTTTCAAAACATTGGAAATCCTTTCCCGCACGGTATGGTGGCCATCTTTGTCTACTGACGTCAAGAGTCACATTCTTTCTTGTGAGGTTTGTGAAGGAACAAAATTCCCAGGACTCGCCCGGTAGGTCAGTTGGTTCCGTTAGCCACTCCTGCAAAACCTTGGACACATTTGTCCATGGACTTTATTGTTGATTTACCACCCTCTGCGGGACACAATACCATTTGGGTCGTGGTAGACCGCTTCAGCAAAATGGCACATTTCATTCCACTAACCCGGCTTCCTACCGCTCGAGATCTGGCCATTCTCTTCATCCAACATATTTTCTGTCTCCATGGACTTCCTTCTGATATCGTTTCTGATCGTGGTTCACAATTCATTGCACAATTCTGGAAATCCTTCTGTACCCTGCTCGGAATTAAGCTCAGTTTGTCGTCCGCATACCACCCTCAGTCAAATGGGCAAACTGAAATGGTTAACCAGTCCTTAGAGCAATTTTTACGATGCTACACGTCGGAATTCCATGATAATTGGTCCTCCTTGTTACCCTGGGCAGAATTTGCTTGTAATAATTCATGTCACTCATCTACCAAAACCTCTCAGTTTTTCTGCAATTACGGTTTTCACCCCAGATCTAACTCCTTGTACTCACTCAAGTCCGCTGGTATTCAGGAGATCCGCTCCACTGCCAGGGATCTCAGAGTTATCTGGAGAAAAATCCAGTCATCATTGAGACAAGCCTTATTTGATGCAAAAAAAAATTCGGACCGCCACCGTACCACCTGCTCCCTCAAGATGGGCCAGAAAGTATGGCTATCTACAAAGAATATTAGGCTCAGACAGCCTTGCAAGACGTTGGGCCCTAAGTTCATCGGTCCGTTTCTTATTATCAAGCAGGTGAATTCTGTCGCATTTAGGTTAAAAATTCTGGGCTCGTTGAGAATCCCCAACACATTTCATTGTTCTCTATTGAAGCCGATACTATATCCTAGTCAAACCCAGTCTTCAAGTTTGCCTGAGAAAAATTTAAACAAACCACAAAGATACGTTGTTCAGAAGATCCTTGATTCTAAAAAAGTGCAAGGTCAGGTGCACTTCCTAGTGCAGTGGAGGAATCGCGGATTAGAAGAGCGGTCTTGGAATCCACAGAGACAACTCCATGCCCCTAAACAGCTGAAGGAGTTCTTCAGGAAATTTCCGAGGAAACCTGGGTGTCGGGGTTCCTTGACCCCTCCTCAAGGGGGGGGTACTGTCACGAGCCGCGGCGGTACTCACAGCCGCCGCGGCTCGCTTCTGTCTTCTTCTGGCGTCCCAGCCGTCACCTTGACGACCGGGACGTCATTTCCCTTTCCTGCCCGGCCGTTACCAGGGCAACGGCCGGACGCCTCTACAGTAGCGCTGCGTCCCAGCGGTGCTGGTAGCCGGGCGCATGCCCGCAACAGGCAGCCTGTGGGCTGATTTAATGAGGAGGGCTGAATTTACAGGCATTAGCCTGCAACTGTGTATTTCAGGGTCAAGTCCTGATTGGCCCTGCTCTGTCTAGTAATTAGCCTGCAGGAGTGTATCAACTCCTGATTGGTCTGTGTCTGTATTTAAGGCAATGAGGTCTGCTGTCTCATTGCCGGTTATAGCTTCTGTTGCCAGTCTGCTGACCTGCTCTGTGCCTTGTTCCTGCCTGTTGGACTTTCTGCTGATTACCCGTGTATGACCCTTTGCCTGGATTTGGACTTTGCTTGTGTATCTCGTGACCCTGACCTCTGGCCCGTTTACCGATCTTTCTGTCTGCTCGTGACCCTTGACCTCGGCTTGTTAATTGGAATTGCTACCTGCTGCTGGCCCTTGACCTCTGCTTTGACTTCACTCCGCTTGCCTGGGTTCTCCCCAGCCGGTACACACTTCACGACCCTCTGTCAGTCTGCAGCCCAGCCTGTCCCCACCATCAGGGGCTCCAGTGAACACCTGACTGGCAGAGTAGACTCCGGGTTGTGTTGTGCCGGCTGGAGGAGTTCCTAACACACATTACGTTATTTTTGTGTTCATTAATGAATCCGGCCCATCATGTGCATGTTTGCATCAAACACCACCTGTACATTGAGACATTGATAATAATGGCGAAACATGCGTGCAATCTACAGCTCCCAAGACATTAGGTAATCCTAAGATGCTATAGAAAGCTAAATTTAGCTCATGACATTGTGCCTCCTGCACAGGGAAGAGTCATATGTACATTACAGTCTGTTAGTGCACTTGTCACATGAGTAAAGTGCCTTGAAAATGTCACCTGTGTAATGCCTAAGACTTGGGAGCACACAGATTGATATGAATATGTGACTGTGACGTGTAAATCACACAATAATTTGTTAAGCCCAGAAATTGCATCAGAGCATGCAGTTAAAGGTTCCAAATCAACCCTTACCTCCTCATAAATGATTCAGGAGGTTCCTGCGGTTCAGGCGAAACATCTGAATCACCTCCTGATCTGATAGGAATTGCAGGGCCGACCTTGTGCAAAAAAGCCTCACCCGAATCTGTACATGCCGCTGCTGATCATCCTCCCCCTTCTCCTACGATTTTCCTCCTTCGTATGCTGTATGGCAAGCAAAGCAACCACACCATGAATTTTCCCAATCATCAACATTTTCACACACCCTCAATAGTAGAAAGGTTTTGGCCCTTTTTCCATGTATGATACTCTAGGCTATGCAGTTTGAGCAATCTCGCCTATCAGAACCAGGTTTAAACTTTCTGCCATTTTCCTGGAGGTTTTATGTGTGGTTTTTCAGCTTAATACATTGCACAATTTGTATTATGTCCATTTGTAAAAATTGGGATGGTGGTTTCAAATAATGTGGTTGGATATGCACTTTCTCCTACCCTATAAACACTTCAGAGGACTTCATACCAGTATTACATCTAAAGAGATGTAACTTATTGAGGTATAAAAAAAGACTATTGTGTCTCTATTTACTATAACAGAAGTGGACCAGGTGACTGGATATTAGTCATCAATTTAAGAGATACATAACTTAATGTGCCAGTTTGTTCATTATCCATCAGAAAGGTTTGCAGAGAACAATGTTCACCTGCAGTTCACAACATTCTATTTGACCTGTTGACATAACTGGCCACTCATACTCTGAGTTTGAAATGTTCAGGCTACAGGAGGAAGGACTTTCTCCTCAGGCAAAAGAGACTTTGTTGAGAGAGAAATACATTTACTAATATATTGTTGCCTGGAAAAGCAGCCACGTGAGGGAAAAACCCATCACAGTGAACAAAAATAGCCTGATTTACGAAGCACAACACAAAGCACCTTGATTTTGTACCATGCATCTTCATGGTCCAGCCAGTGCACATCAAGGTCCACTCCTCCGCTCAACATTCCAGAGTAGAAGTGCAAAGAAGTGGAAATATCTTTAAGAGATGAACTGTAAATATAATATAAAAGTACAATTTGAATTGCCGTTTTTCACCTAGTAAACTGCTTGCTTTAGCCTTATTTATTGCTTAAATAAATCAACAGTGGACATCCAGCATATCTTTGTTACATGTATCACTTTTGCCTGAAACTTTTTATTACTGTACATTTGTGGTACCCCAAAGCCCTGTTGAACAGCACAGAGGAGTGCATAAACGCTTTTAAAATGCAGGGCTACAAGGGGTTAATTGTGCTCCTGAAAACTTGTGCCCAGGAGTGATTGACAGGAGGATGAAGGCCCTGATTGGCTGGGGGAGTAACAGGAAGAGGATGTGCAGGAAGGAGGAGAGAGAGAGAGCAGCATGGTAGAAGGAACAAGGGGGAGAACGTGCAGCCGAGCAGAGACAAGAGTGAGCTGCTGCCAGAACTGTGACATTGCCAGCAAAGCGGACAGAGAACAGCTGGGGACACGCAGTGGGCGCCAAAGACAGTCTCCACTAACTGCAGAGCCGTCTCAAGGTAAAACCCTAGTCTGCAGTGTACTGCACACACCCCAGTGTCAGAGGGAAGAGTGATGAGAGAATCTATCCAAAACTGACATTGCATTCTTGTACAAGGAAGGATTGTGAGAGCTTTTCCCCAGATCATACCTTTACACAGGCTGCAGGGAACAATTAAGACGGTCGTTTCAGCTATATCCTGTGTGTGTGCTGATATCTGGACACCATACCCTGTTGCAAAGCACATGTGCTGAAAGAGATTCATTGACTGTTGATAGAACAGCGCCATCTTGTGGCTGAAATGAGCAACAGCCCTGCTTTCTACTATAATACTTAACCCTTGATGGAAACCTCTGCAGGACATTGGAACACTACCAAATTCCTGTGCACAGGTCAGCCCAGGACTGAGTGGAAAATATGGTAACGTTACCAGGGATAATATTGGTGCACCAAATGTTTTAGATGATGTTAATGTTATGTGATTTACCTAAGAATTGATTTATTAATATTGAAGGTGTGACATTCAGTGTTAGTGGTACCGCTGCAATTCAAGTTAACTCAGCAGTAGATGCTAAAAGTGGGGCGCCTGACCATAGGGAATAGCACGGTACCCCAAACACCTGAATAAGAAGGAGCCCTCTAGTGTGCGCGGTAGTGACCGTAAGAGTCTTGATGGGTTATTACTGATGGTTCTTGCATCATCACCAGTCAGATATTGCTAACTTGAAAGTAGTAACTGTGATTACCAGTGTGCCTTATTAGACAATGTGTATGTTATATGTTAAATGTTATTGTGCTCTATGCTGATCAGACGCATTATTTTGTCATTACTATTGAGCTAAAGGGGTCAGTGGCGCGGTGTCTTACCGAAACTATCCTTACCGCATTCTCAATAAACCCAAGTTGTTTGACCAATCCTTGTCCCTTTCATTGAAGTATTTATCTCCTGACCACCGGATATCCGAACAGAAAAGAACCTGACTCGTGTCTGGAGGACAAGGTAAGGGAAGGATTCCCATCAGTACTCGACCACCACACATTGCTCAGAATGCTCTTAGAAATGCACTTCACTGCTGAAGGACTAAACCTTAATGGGCCCTAATTGGCGAAAACTGTATTTGCAGGTGCACACACCACCGGTAATAAAACAGTCCCCTGTATAATAACAATATTTAACAAATGTGCAGCATGTCTCCACCAACCACCCTGATTTCCACCATAACAGGGAGATCACAAGTCTGGGCTCCTACTGCTATTATGAAATCCAGCCATAGAGCTAGATAGCCATAGCTAATTTTCACTATAACTGTGAGACTATGAGTGTAGATTCTCTCTGTCCCGGGCTTGTCTGTGCAGGGATAGGGGAGAAGGTGGGGCAGCAACAAAAAGCATATATTCTAGCCCTCCAGTGAGTTGTGGGAGCAGGAGTAGTTAACAAGATCGGGACCCGTGAAGTGCCAACATTGCCATCCCACTGTAATGGACATGAGTCCCTAAGGTCCCTTCCCATTATACCAGAAGAGTAAACAACCAAAAAAACACTGTTAGGGACACACATTGAGGACTCAGTCAGTCTAGTTTAATACTAGCTATAGTGGAGCAGTGGAGTGTAATGTGAGGTAGGTGTTCACCAGAAAACCCCTGCAAGTAGGTATGGTCTTTGCTGCTAACCCCATGCAGGTCGTGGTACTCTGTACAGGTACCAGACGTCAATGGTAGATGAATGTGACCAAGAATGTATATATGATACACTGGATAGATGAAGATGTAATGAATATAGTAGATGGATTAAAATGCTAGGAATAAACCGGATTGGTGGTGATACCAGGAACACTCCAGATTGTTGACATTACCAGGAATATACCTGATTGTTTAGGATACCAGGAACATACTGGAACAGAATATATTACCAGGGACACATAGTCAGCAAGCAGAGTAGTCATAGACTTAATAATCTGGCACCTTATTGTAGCCTCAGCTGCTTTAAATAGTTTAGGAGTAATTAAGGGGCGGGGAGGCAGCAGCCATTAGGAAAGTGAAAGAAGTCTTATAAGGAAGGGTATGCGCATGTTTGAAGACACAGGATTTGCCTTGCTTGTATCCCTGATGGTTTCTCGAGTTCAGGAACCACTGACTCAGTTACAAGTTAAATGCCAACCTTTATTGTTGAAAACACCACAGCACAGCATACAATATAAGACTTTTGTTGTCGCCAGATGATCTTCCCAAATGCCACCTAGATCCCAAAAGTTCCTCACGAGTCCAACATGACCTCTTGAATCCCGACCGCTTGGCCCAATATCACTCCTTTGCCACAAAGCAAGATTCCACAGCCGTGGTACACTGCTTTTGGCATTCAGCCAAAGACACTCGGTTCATGGAGGATTTTGGAGACAATCACTTAATCTTGGATCCTTCGGACGAGAACGCGGTCACTAGTCCAACATCAAAGGTATCCCGAACACCAACTCCCAAAGCCCAAGGGGAAATCGACTCTCCTCCCCTTCCAGCCTTTTACTGGTGACA
Organism: Mixophyes fleayi; assembly: GCF_038048845.1. Taxonomy (NCBI): domain Eukaryota; kingdom Metazoa; phylum Chordata; class Amphibia; order Anura; family Limnodynastidae; genus Mixophyes; species Mixophyes fleayi. The sequence continues at coordinate 341,650,906 of NC_134402.1, read as the reverse complement.
CTTGTCCTTGGTTCCAACCCTCCTGCCTTCAGACTGCCACTTGCCACAAAATGGCCTCACATGACATTCAATACTCCCATTTACTTTGTCACTCAGTCCGAAGTCCACAGCAGAAGGAGGGAGACCACGTGGTGCAGACTTGAAATGCATTCCCTTCTCCTCCAATCTGATGTGCTGATTGACCAGTCTACATTATGTACAAAGTCATGTGATCTGCAAGCTATCTGCTTCCATCACATTAAGTCTAATTCTATAATGTATGACATAAAGAGAATAAGTCTAAGCAGGGGCATATTGCTGGGTAGGTAAAGGCTTGCTGGGCCATTGTTAGATAGCAATGCTCTCTGTGTGAGGATTCTTACCTTCTCCTCGCTCCTGTGTCCCAATCTGTTAGCCGCGCGGCACTTGCAGGATCGCGGTGGGGCCGGTCACATGACTCCTCGGTGAGAATGATCACATGATCACGCGGCGGGGAGTTTGAAACCCTTCCTGTACAAAAGAGAGGCTCTGACGCTAAACCTGTGTCAGAGTAACAGGTTATTTACCTACTGACTCCCGGGAGTTCAGCTTGTCCTGTTGGTTCTACTGTCTGCTGACTCTAACCTGTGTACCAGACCCGGCTTGCCTGCTGTTTACTCTCCTCGGATCTTCCTTCTGCTGTTCAAACATCTGACCTGTGTACTTCTCCATGTGATTTCTTGATTGAGGTGTCCCTTCGTTAGTCTAATCACCAACTTTCCTTATTAGCACTTATAGACTCAGGCGTAGCGGAGAACTTTATTTCTGCAGAGACTGCTGCTAAATTACCCATACCCACCATTTCCCATCCTCAACCTATCGCTATTACCGCTATAGGTGGAAGTCGGTTTGTGGGCGGGTCAGTTAAATTTCGTACTGTGCCTGTGTCTCTTAAAATTGGTGTTCTGCAAGTTGAGACCATCTCATTCTTAATTATCCATAAAGCTATTAAGCCTCTAATCTTGGGACTACCTTGGCTCAAAACACACTCTCCAGCACTGGATTGGCAGAAGCCTCAAGTGTTATCCTGGGGTTCATGTTGTCATTCCCGTTTACAAAAAGTGATTATTCCCGAAAAAAACCCTTGTACTCCCAGCCTCTACGCCTGATGATATTCCTGCTCCATATGCCTCTTTTTCTGATGTCTTCTGTGAACAAGAGGCCTCCAAGCTACCACCACACCGGCCTTGGGACTGTGCAATAGAATTGCTTCCTGACAAAACCCATCCACGTGAGTATATCCTATCTCTATGCCGGAATCTCTGGGTATATCTGCTTATATTGAGGACAACCTAAAACAAGGGTTCATAAGGAAACCTACTTCTCCAGCTGGGGCTGTTTTTTTCTTTGTCAAGAAAAAAGATGGAGGTCTACACCCATGTATTGATTATAGGGGTCTTAATTGGATCACGATAAAAGATAGATATCCTTTACCCCTAATCTCTGAACTCTTCGACAGAATTAAAGGAGCTTCTGTTTTTACCAAGTTGGATTTACGGGGCGCTTATAACTTAATCCGGATCAAAAGAGGGGATGAATGGCAGAGCATTTAATACTCATGACGGCCATTTTGAATATATGGCGATGCCCTTCAGGTTATGTAACGCTCCAGCAGTTTTCCAACATTTTATGAGAGATCTTTCAGGACATGCTTTATCGTTTCATGGTCATTTATAAAGACAACATTCTCATTTACTCTTCTGATCTAAAGTCCCATCGAGAACATGTATCTACAGTTCTGACTCGCCTTCTGCAGAATCAATTATTCTGCAAACTTCAAAAATGTGTTCTTTGAATGTGAACGCCTGCCTTGGGTTACATAATTTCTGGCTCTGGTCTTCAGATGGATCCCGGGAAACTTCAAGCAATCTTAGATTGGCCTCAGCCTGTCGGGCTTAAAGCAATTCAGCGAGTCTTGGGATTTTCTAACTTCTATAGACAATTCATTCGGGAATTCTCTTCTCTAGTGGCACCAATCACTGCTTTGACTAAACGCTCTAAAAATTCTAAAGTTTGGTCGCCAGAGGCAGTTAGAGCTTTCACTCTACTAAACTTAACCAAATGAACCTAAAATATTCCTAAACTGCGCCCCCCCCTTCAGTGTTGCGCCCTGGGCGGTCGCCCCTATCGCATAGCCCTAGTTTCAGCCCAATGTGAGAGCAGATCGAAACAAATGTTTGCCTATTGCATGGGGACAGTTGGCACAGTCACTTCACAATGGGGACATGGCCACCACACTGCAGGTGCGTGCATAGTGCTTTTGAAATGCTTGGCTGTCTGTACTCTTCTCCCCTCCAAACAACCCATTCACGGCTGCTCCCAAAATTTCTCACCGCGTCACAAAGCTGTACTGACTGGGAAAGCGGAACAGCGCCCTCAAATTGGGAAGTTTGCACTTACAAGCACTTCCATGTGGCCTCAGTCTCCATCTTTATTGTTGTCAGAATCCTTATTTTGTAAATAATTTGCCTATCTCTTCATAGAGGCTTTACAATGGACTACTGTATTCCAGCAGCAAGCTACGTAGCTCATTTAACATCATCGTATAATTATGATACTGCAAACTAAATCAGAAGACAGATTGTCACATAATTTGACCGCTTCTTGTTACGATGATTATTCTCACAGTTACAGCTGGAAGCGTCTGTATCTTACTGTACTAGACTGACAGAGAGAGAGAGAGAGCGGCACTGCTACCAGCCAATCACTGTGCGCCTACTAGAGTCTGCGGGAAGAAGTCGCCTGATAACCGTTCTGCTATTAGTGGGTTTCAGGCATGTCGGCGATTGGCTGTTTTCAGGCGGGTGGGCGGGTCTGAATGTCACCGGTAACTTCCGGTTTGTAGTAATACACAACAGTCCCGATCTGGGGGGAAGCAATGTGCTCACATGGGTTAATACGATAAAGGTGATATGTCTGTAATATCACTGCGGGCAAACTATAGCGCTGTTTTCCAGCCACGTACGAGTAATGTTTAGTGTTAGTGTAATAGGGTTATTCATGCGCTCCTAGCACAAGTAATAATTAAAATTCTTAATCCTGCGCGAAAATTATTTTGCTTCCTAGTATTATACTAGGTTTTTCTTCACCAGGGGTGATACCTGTTTTGAGCTTTTGTGCTATGTTGCCTTTTGCACTTTAGCAGGTCTATTTTATAATGAAAGAACGATTCCATTGTTCAGTTACAGATATTTGTGGGTTTACCGTGGTGATGGACCAGCTTTCTGTTTTTTATCAATTGTTGGAAATGCCAACGTGAACAAAGTACTAATTATCAGTTGTTATTTCACAGAAAAGGTTTATATTCCATGGGCTCTGTAAAAGTCATCATGTAGTCTTCACACGGTTTCACACTTATATTTATTTATTTCTTAGCTAGATTTGACCACTTTGAAGATGCCACCTCCACCCCCGGATCCAGCATTTGATCTTAGAGGTATTGGTGGAGAAGTCAATTGCCTGCATTTCAGTTGTAAAGTTGATAAACCATGTCCACCCCTTCTATTTTCTGGGTGAGTAGTAACAAATGTCCAGATGGGTTTTATTATAGCACCGCTGTACCTAAAATACAGGTTGATTTAAAATGAATAATTACAAACATTAAAGTTTATTTTTTCAAGTTCAGCGTGATCCCAGGCTAAGGCATACAGGGCCTCAATTAGAGTCGGACGCAAAGTCCATTTCAGGCGCATCCTGCACATTTCCACTGATGGGGCATGCGCAGTCAGCAACAGTTTCCTGCAGTTCCGTCTGCTTTTCAGACGCAAGTGTACACTGCAACAACTTGCGTCTCAGTACGAGGGAACACGGAGTTATGTAGGCGTGATCGTGAATAATTCAGATACTATGGGCGTCTACCCGCAAAAAATACCCTAGTTGGATCAAGACGCAGGTGGAACACATGTCAAAATAAGACTGAAAAAGTGCGGCAGGAATTAGGTGGCACAAGTAGTTAGCTAGCTGTGGGAACTGGTCGCAGCTTGGTAGGGTATTACGAGTGGGGCGCAACTGGGGTTGCATGCCACTCGTGATACTCTACCAAGCTGCGGCGCACTCCCATTCCTACTCTTTCATGTAAGTCTGACGCTCATTGCGTCCGACTCTAAATGAAGCCCACAGTGTATATATGTCTATGAAGAAAACTGCATGTGTTAGCAAACCAGAATATAATCTCTGAGTTGGAATGCCAATCCACTTGCACGTGGTGTTTTTTTTCACCCACTCATACCATCACACTGTTGCTATGCAATCACATATTTGAAATCTTATGGTATGTATATGATTTTGTTTGCATAAACTGTTGAATTCTGATATTTATTTACAGTTTATAACATACAGCAAGCGAGTTGATTTTATGTTTATATTCGCGGTGCAAATTCCAGTATTTTAATTGTTTTGTGTGTCAAATAATCCTATTTCTTGATAGAAGTTGAAAGTTTCACATTGTGGGTTATTTAACATTTCTCAAAACCATAATAACTAATCAGATACTGACTTTTACTAAACCTAAAAAAGCTAATTGCTGGTTGTTTGCTATGTTTTTAGTTTGCACCTTTGAGCAATGTTTGCAAATAACCTTATGTGTGCCACTTTACGGCAAGCTATTTCCTCTGTAATCACACACTTTAGGGTTAGAGATTTCCGCTATGGTCACTATACAATACTCGCATTTCGTATCTGAAATTTGTCCCTATATTGATGTATGCGTGCTGCCCCCAAACCAGCAGGATTAGAATCAGCCAATTAAAGACAATTGGGTCTCTTTTGCGCATGTCAATTAATCTTTTTGGCAGTTGTCTGCCTAACGCATTTAAAATTTATGTCAGAGAAGGTAGTAACATAATAGCTGTGTCATGTAGATCGCCATGCCACATGATCACTCAGTGAACAAGAAATGGCTTATGAATGAAATGTATTGTGCTTTTATTTTATATTTGAAAAGCAATTGCAACATATAATTAAGCATTAAGTCGTATTGGATCTCCCGAACCATTTTCAAACTGTGCAGGCATTTCTCAGAAGCACAATTGTAATTTCATAACTTGTGCTCTTTTCTAACTGGCTACTTTAACAGACTTCCTTGTGCCCTATCATCAAAATAGCCAGACCTGTTGGATTTGGCCACTTTCATGTATTGCCAAATGGGATACTGATGCTGTCACTTGAGTCATGTGGGCAACTTTGGAAATAGAAATATTTCTTAAAATTATCAAAATCTTTTGTCTCTGACTTGTTATACCCAGATCCTCCAGTGGGCAGATTCATGTGTGGAATCTAAATACGCGGAGAGCGGAGACCGTGCTAAATGGACATGATGGCAAGTCAGTCTACTGGATTCATACTCTTCATGATAGGGACTGTCTTATGAGGTAATAAAGCCACACATACCTCCAGGCTGTCCTTTTACCTTTGAATGGTGCTTCTGATGAGTATTTCTTTATATCTTTGTGCTTGTGATTTTTTTTTAGCTCCAAAACTGTAATAGCATATATAATGATTATCTATAATGTTGTCTTGCTAGCCATTAAAGTTACCAGTGTTTGTTTCTCTTTTTAACCATACAGAGGTCTGATTTTCTTCTGGCTGACATGGAACTTATTTTTTTATTTAGTTTTGTATGGACAAATTCCCACAGACTCCTTAAAGTATCTGATGCTTACATTTTCAATAACACGTTTTTATCAGAATGTAGTTTAGTGTTTTGTTGTGTTTTATGATAATTTGTATCTAAGTCCCTGGTGTGTGGGGCTTGTGCCCTGTGAACAACGTATAGGAGCCTACATGGATAGAGTCTAGCATAGTTATCTCACTGCTAGTGTCATTGTTTGTAATGTACTGCTGCCTTGTTCACTAGGGAATTACTTTAGTAAGTGAATTCAAGATTTAACCCACATCTTGGGATTACTGAATCCAAATATTCATTTTCCTGGAATTGTAGTGTGCAGGACACAATTTTCAAGAGCTAAAATTTAATATGACATTCTATGATTATTTATACACTCTAAATCATAAAACACCTTATGGGACAAATGTAAAAAAAAACAGCAAGTACCATTATTCTAAACAGGTATTAAATTCACAACCATAATGTTATAGTGTATAAATGCCACAGGAACATAATGGTTTTAGGCAGAGCCGTAACTAGGGTGGTGCGGGCGGTGCCGTCGCCCCGAGCGCAAGCCCGAGGGGGCGCAGCAGCCGCCCGCTACCTTCCCCTCTGTGGCTCAAAGTAAAAAAAAAATATCTAAAAAAAATAAAATAAAATAAAATAAAAAAATATTGCCCCCCCCCCGCGACTCATGCAGGGGGGGTGCCGCGAGTCGGGGGAGGGGGGGTCGGTTACCGCGAGTCGGGGGAGGGGGGGTCGGGTGCCGCGAGTCAGGGGAGGGGCTAGTGTGGTGGCTGGTCAAAGAATGATCACACTGTCTGTCAGACAGTGTGTATAAAGTTATTTGTCAGGACCCGCCCCCTCCCCTTCCAGGATGCTGTGCTCCGCTCCACCCCCCCCTCTGAAAAGAAAGTGAGGAGCGGCCATTGCTGAGCAGAGAGAGTGAGTCCCCTGCATCTACTGCTGACTGCTATGCTGACCATCCAGGAGGGAAGAAAAATAGGTAAGTAAATGTTATATTGTAATTAAAATATATATTTAAAAAAAAAAAATAGGAAATAGGGTGCTCCATCCAGGAGCAAAAACTGAGGGAGTGTAGTGGGGAAGCAAAATCTATGGGGGCAGGGGACATGAAAATGTATAATGATTATTTTTTGGTATTGTATTTTTTGGTATTTTGCATTTATGTATTCTCCCCTGTCCCTCTCATCTACCCCATCTGTGCCACCTTCTCCCCAGTCCCTCTCATCTACCCCCTTGTGCCACCTTCTCCCCAGTCCCTCTCATCTACCCCCCTGTCCCACCTTCTCCACAGTCCCTCTCATCTACCCCCCTGTGCCACCTTCTCCCCAGTCCTTCTCATCTACCCCCCTGTCCCACCTTCTCAGTTCCTCTCATCTACCCCCCTGTGCCACCTTCTCCACAGTCCCTCTCATCTACCCCCCTGTGCCACCTTCTCCCCAGTTCCTCTCATCTACTCCCCCCCCCATGTGCCACCTTGTCCCCAGGCCCTCTCATCTACTACCCCCTCTGTGCCACCTTGTCCCCAGGCTCTCTCATCTACTACCCCCTCTGTGCCACCTTGTCCCCAGGCTCTCTCATCTACTACCCCCTCTGTGCCACCTTGTCCCCAGGCTCTCTCATCTACTACCCCCTCTGTGCCACCTTGTCCCCAGGCTCTCTCATCTACTACCCCCTCTGTGCCACCTTGTCCCCAGGCTCTCTCATCTACTACCCCCTCTGTGCCACCTTGTCCCCAGGCTCTCTCATCTACTACCCCCTCTGTGCCACCTTCTCCCCTGTCCCTCTCATCTACCCCCCTTGCACCATCTTCTCCCCTATTCCTCTTACTTGTCATCCTGCAGCCCACTTCCAGCACTGGGTTTATATGTATTTAAAAATCCAAATTTATATAGTGTATGTCGTGTAAAGTACAGGAAATAGAAAATTTGTCATTTTCATATTCATAATCTATGATTTCTATTTTCCTCCACATAGTGTCTATTGCAAAAAATACAGGTGTAGCCAAGGGCTCTTATATTTCTTCCCTATAGTGAGAGAAATTTGTATAGGTTACACCTGTATTTTTGAGGCTACCAACTACACAGCAATACAAAAGAATTCATTCAGTAAAGTGCTAGCCACATCCCCACATTAGGTTGGCCACACCCACTTGGCAAATGTCACTCCCACTTAGATGGGGGGCGCCGGTGCCCTGTCTCGCCCAGGGCACTAAAATGTCTAGTTACGGCACTGGTTTTAGGGACCCCTCCAACTAGGACTGGAATCAGGTTGTCCTAAACTGCCTCCAAGTTCAGTGCTGTGTCTGGGAACAATATGATTCTGATCCCATTGCTATTTATTCCAATACAAAATTAGTGTCTTATTTGGGGTGCCATGGAAACCATCACTTTCAGACTTCTTCCCAAAAGGGGAGAGCCAATCTACCTTTCTCTGGAATATTTACATTAACAGGTCACTGATGTGTATTAGGTCCACCCTGCCCTGACATGACCCCCTAAGAAAAAATAGTTTCTTCCCAGCTGTGAAGATACTGGATTTTCTGGCTTAATTCTACCCACTTCACTCTGGCTGGCCACCCATGGTGGCCTTTCTAGGCCAGGGAAGCCTACCCAGTACCTTCTAAGGTTCTTTATAGTCACTCAGGCAAATGAAGTTAGAAAAGTACAACAGTATGTTTATTGTAACAAAAACAATCACTAGAATATTATGTACACACAGTAAATAAATGCCAGGCAGGTTCTCCACATCATTTGTCCCTTATCCCACTAGCTTAAGGAGTTAGTCACGTCGCTGTCCAGAGTTGACGACGCATGGATCTGCCGATGTATTTCACTGGTAGAGCCACTAGCAACTCTGCAGCTACCAGCCATCATTTCCCATAATGAACAACACCTCCCCCCTGGAGTGGCTCTTTTATATCTAGGGTCAAATTTCCACAGTGCTTTTCCCTCCCTGGGCAAACTCCCGGGTCTCTCCCTGTCAAACATTGGTGAGTCCTGGACTAGGGGGTTGGAGAGGGGAGTGGCGATGAGCTGTTATTCCACAGAAACTCCCCTGCCATATTGTAGACCAAACTTCTGGAGTTGTCTTGTGAGAACAATGGATACTAATTAGCCCCCCCCCCCCATTTGCTTTGAAAGACAGAGAAACAGATTTTTGCAAGTGAAACTAACAAACTTTTTTCTGGTCATAAAGAGACAATCACCCTCTGGTCATTCAGTAGTTAAATAATCACCTTTAAAACTACTGAATTAAATCTGGCATCTAGTACAAGTTATTCCAATCATAATAAGAACATATTCTTATTTACATTCAGCATACAGAGAATTAAAATTTGGACAATGTGGTTTTTAGAGTGAAAATCACTAAGAACAGAATACCAATAATGGCATCATATAGTAATTGGGATTGCAGTCAGCGAGACTCAATAACTACCATTCTGACACCTTTGCCAGTCTATTGACATTTAAGGCAAAAGGGTATCTCTCATGTACCTGATAAGTCTGCTGTCACCTCATTTCTGCTGTACTTATGTCATTGCAGCCATGTGATCATAACTCAGCAGTTTGTCTGGTCTTGGTGTGTTATTGGCCTTGGTCACTGTTGATATCATTATTAGTGTCGGGGTTTTTTTTATCTACAGAAGCAGCTGTGTTTTTGGCTGATCACTGGGCTCTGTAGCCATAAGGCAGCCATTTTATTTTTACTGTCCTTTTGTTCTGATTATAAAGTTGGAGGAGCTAATTTTAATACAGGAGCAGGAGTCTAAGGTGCAGGTTTGTTCTTTGTAAACTTCATACAATCTATCTTTTGTGAGTTTCTTCCTCAACTTAGCTGCCTTCAGTCACCTATCTCTCTGCTTTCTCTTGGACACATTGTTGCCTTGTTGTTACCTGATTGTTATCGTTCTGTTTTTTTTACTTTTTCTGCTATTCTCTTAGTATACAGAATTATCACTTTCAGGAGTTATAATTATTTCTTAGAACAGCCCTGCTTACTTTGCTGTGCAAATTATGGTTTCTATTTAGCATCATTTTTGTAAAATGAGTATAATATTTAGCTATATCCTAAAACATGGATATGTATTGGTGTCTTATGGATGGTCCAGTTTCCTTTCACAGTCCAAAAGCATACTGATTGGTTAATTGGCTCAAAATAGAACCACATGTGTGTGCGGGGGGGGGGGGGGGGTGGGATTAAGATTGAAAGCTGCAATGGGGCAGGGAATAATATGAATGACTACATATCTTTTATACAGCATTGCATAATATGATTGGCACTATATAAATAAATTATAATACCAGTGTTGGGCAACCGGCGGCCTTCATATGCTGATTGCCTGTGGTCTTAATGAGGCAGAACTTGGGGCAGCTGACTTCCGCTTTATGTGACCTCCTCTGCACATGTCAGTGAGGTCACTCTGCATACCTGGAGGAGGGAGGGAGTGTAGTGTGCTTCTCTTCCTTCCTCTGTGTGGCCCCTTTGAAGGTCCTTTTGTGCAGCCCTCCAGCTATGTCAAGTTGCCCATCACTGTCCTAGGCCATCAGCTGCAACTACTTTACAGTTAAAAGTAATTCACAAAAAGAGCCTTCCATTTTGCAAGCCTATTCCTTATTAATCAGACTCAAAGTAGTGCTGAGCGAATGCCAGTATGCACCCTCCTCCATGTCATTCTCACAGATGAAGCTGTTGGTGCTCATTTGGCATAGTGAATAATCAGCTGCAGAGTTGAGAAAGAATAATTGTTGTGGAAATCACCTGTTCCCTAAATTAATGTCCTTTTCATGGGTAACTGCAGTTAAAAATCATGTTGAATAAATAAAGTTTACAGTGTGCACTAGACGTTCCTATTGACGGCGTTTAAACCACATGAAATTATGAAATTGTTTTGGTTGAGGGGCCTTGCACATTGTGTGTACCTGTTTTTTTACTAGCGTTATCAATAAAAAAGATATCTAGTTATTAGACTGTGCAGTGTCCTTATAATGTGGTAACATACTTCTCCAAGTTCCTGAGAATGGAGTGTTATAGCTTTGGGGGAGATTCATTTTCCAGGTGCAAAGAAGCATGAGCAGAGATTGTCAAATCTCCGCCTCAAAGTCACAGACGTTCCGGACACACTTTGCGGTTAATTGAATTTCCCCCTATGTGTTTTTTATTTCTGTTTTGATTTAATAATCGCCAGAACCTTCTGATAAATTAATATAAAGAACAGTAGAAGTGTTCTGGCTTATTTAATAATGCAATGGAAAAGCCAAGTGCAGACATCAGCAACTCAGTAACAGTTTTAGGAGATAAGCTTTTTAAAACTTTTCAGCACTTACACTTAGTTAGCAAATTATTATTATTGTGTGGTTTTAGGCGACAAAAATGGTCTGCAGCGCCATACATAGGGTTGAATAGCGTACACAATTACAATATTACACAAACGGCTATGAATAATACTATAATAATTACAGTTAGAAGAGTCTGTAGTATTGCAGGTTAGTAGATTGTGAGCATAAGTGAAAGGTATTACACAGGTATGAAGTTGCCCTGCTTCTTTCTCTGGTGTATGGTTCGTTTCTGGGCATGCGCAGTGTGATCTTACACAAAATACTGCACATGGGCTGTGTAGGGGAGGGAGAGTCAAAGATAATGTCTGCTTTATCATGGCATTTGACATTTCTAGTGCTTAGTTTGGAATTGCCTATGTTAATCACAACCTTCTCAATCAACATTTACAAACTGGTGGTTAGTTCCACTGCAAACTCCCTGCCCACATGTATAATTGCTCTACAGTCAGTAAAAGTCCTTTTTTTATGTACGTTTTGTCTGTCATTTATTGGATATATACACTATATGGACAAAAGTATTTGGACGCTGGACTATTACACCAACAGGGACTGTAATGACATCGTATTCAAACACATATACAGTACTTTAGTATGGAGTTGGTCCCCCTTTTGCTGTGATAACAGCTTCCACTCTTCTTGGAAGGCTTTCCACAAGATGTTGGAGTGTTTCTGTGGGAATTTATGCCCATTCATTCTGTAGAGCATTTCTGAGGTCAGGCACTAATGTTGGACGAGAAGCCTGGCTCGCAATCTCCCCTCCAGTACATCCCAATGGTGTTCGATGGGGTTGAGGTCAGGGTTCTGTGCGGGCCAGTCAAGTTCTTCCACACTGAACTCATCAAACCATGTCTTTGTAGTCCTTGTACACTGGGGCACAGTCATGTTGGAATAGAAAGGTCCTTCCCCAAACTGTTGCCATAAAGCTGGAATCGTAGCATTATCCAAAATGACTTGGTGCACTTAAGCATTAAAATTTCTCTTCACTGAAAATAAGGGACCTAGCCCAAACCCTAAAAAACAGCCCCATTCCATTATCCCTCCTCCACCAGGCTCATGCATAGTGCAGTTAGGCAGGTAGCATTCTCCCGGCATCGCCAAACCCAGACTTGCCCATCTGGCTGCCAAACAGAGGAGCGTAATTTGTCACTCCAAAGAACACGTTTCCACTGCTCCACAGTTCAATGTCTGTGTGGTTTACACCACTTCATCCAACGCTTGGCACTGGTCTTTGTAATGTGATACTTGCATGCAGCTGCTCGGCCATGGAAACCCATTCCATTAAGTTCCTGCCGCATAGTTTTTGTGCTTACATTAATACCAGTGGAAGGTCGGAACTCTTCAACTATGGAATCAGCAGAGCATTGGCGACTTTTACGCACCATGTGCCTTAGCAGTTGTTGACCCCACTCTGTGATTTTGCGCGGTTTTCCGCTTTGTGGCTGAGTTGCTGTTGTTCCTTAATGCTTCCACTTTCTAATAATATTACAGTTGACGTGGAATATCCAGCAGAAATGAAATTTCACAAACCATCCTATTGCTAAGGTGGCATCCTATCACAGTACCACATTTAGTCACTGAGCTCTTCTAGACAACCCTTTTTGTATCACAAATGTTTGCAAATGGAGACTGCATGACTAGGTGCTTGATTTTATACACCTCTGGTAACGTGTCTGATTGAAACTCCTTAATTCAATAATAGATGTGGCCAAATACTTTTGTCCATATAGTGTATATGTAGAGCGTGTGCACATGATTTAGTGTGTGTAATCTCCACTTGTTCACAGAGGGAATAATATAATGCTAGTCAGCTAATCTTTATTTTTTAGTCATCAACTGATTGGCACTCCTCTCTAGGATTTCTACTTTTAGACACCATTGATTGTATCATTGTTTTGTATTTTATTCTTCCTTAGAAGAATGCTGAACCAATACTGCATTTTTTAAAATTCTAGTTTATACCCTTAAATAGCACACCCAGACAGATATGTGCAAATTTCAGCATAATACTGAATTGTTGAGGGTTTTTTTGTGTTGTGTTTTATTTTTCAGACCTATGTGGAAATGCTCTTTGACAGATTCTCAAACTTATGCTACATTTATTTTTTTTCTGATTTATTCATAGCCTTACTGACTAGCTAAATTCAATAAGGACCATGATATGGCTTCATGCTATTAAAACCGCTTTTCAGAATTTTTCTGAAGGAGCACCTTGTCTTATATTTCTTTTCTTAGGTCAAAAAAGGTGTATACATTAATTCGGTTTACTTAAAGAATTGAAGGGATACTTTCTTTCCACTTTACTGGCATCCACGCCTTCTTTCTACTCTTTATAACATTAAAGAAGTTTTGAATACAAGCCTTGTTTAGATTAAACTAGTGTCTTCTCTGGGCCAAGGTGATTTTTTTCCATTTCCGGCACATTTAATTGAGTTTAGTCTGTTTTTCAAGAAAACAAAAAACAGGAACACACTTTAAGCACTAAAAACATAATAAGCACAATAAAAAATATTTATATCGTACGTACTATATTATAATATAATATTTGTAATAAACAAGAGGTTCTTGGTACACATTTTAATGTTTTTTAGTGCTTAATGTGTCCTCCAGAATATTGGTTTCTAGTTTTTCTAGTCTGTCACAACACCCCTTATTTCTTTCTGGTTTCTATTTCAGTCTCATCAGTACCCAAAAGGGACAGTTAATTTTGCTTGATTATGGACCTCATGGACCTAAACATCTTCTTAATGGAGATTGAGTCCGTGTGGTCAGTCTTGTTACCAGTGGTGACTATAACGCCTTGTTATACACTTAAGGATGTCTACCTTCGTATTTCCCTATGAAGGGTGCACAAGGCGTTCCTGTGTTTCGTGGTGGGCAAGGACCAATACCAATTTTGAGTTCATTGTTTTGGACTAACATCTGCTACCAAAATGATGGCACCTCTGGATCTCACATTCATCGAAAATATCGCAATCCTTCCTTACCTCATCGACCAGCTCCTTAGAGCCACCCCCCCCCCCCTAGAATAGGCAACAGTTTATGTCCACTTGACTGTGTAGTAAATGGAGAGGCATCGAGATACACCAAGGTGTTATTCATAGGCATCATCTTTGATTACGATCTTCTCCAGGTCTTACTTTCAACCAACCAGTTTCCAGAGCCTTGTCAGACAGCTTCAGTCAACCTGTTCAGTTTTGGCTCACTTTTGCAGGCAATTGGAACCATAGTCCCACCAGTGGAGGTTGTTCTGCTTGCTCATTTCCATCTTTGAGCTCCTCAGAGAAATCTTGTGAAGGGGTGAGAAAAGTTTCAAACACTAGACCTACATCCATAAGTGTTTGCTCAACTGGTGACGTGTGGAAAATCCTGATGTGGACCTGCAGGGCTTCTCCTCTAAATCGCAATGCACCCCAATAATGTATCCAGTTACAGGATCTTAGTCATGCCTCATCATTACCATGGGAGCTTCATTTGATTTTCATTCTATCTATTTTATATGCTGGCTCTGTTTCCCAGAGCACAGAGGAAGGAGGTACTGCTGGAGACATGGTGGGCCTGTTTGCGTAAACTCTGTGGTAGTTGAATATTGAGGCCTTGATCTTGTGATTCAAAGGTCTTTTACAGTCCATAAATCATACAATGTTCCATGTCCCTAAGCTGATATCATTCAAGACTTATTACATTATCTGGAAATGTTCTTTCCTGGATGGGTGGCTTTCTACTCAGAGCTGGCATATCTGATCACTCTTCCTTTACCATCTTTAACATGGGTATGGTGTTGCTCTGTACTGTTCCTGCATGCTTGTCTTAAGGTACTTTGTGGCTTTCTCATAAATTAGAATTTATTCAGCTGCTTACTGCCTGATATTACTTTGTGAGGGTTCTAGAAAGCATAATTGCTTCCAGAGTGACAATTTTTCAATTGGTGTTTGGCTGTTAGGCTGGCATATGTGCTATCTGGCAGACTGTCATTTCTATTTATCTAGGGCCCCATGGACTCTTCCTGGCCTTTGAAGCACTGAAGTTTGCACAGTAGACTAGGTAGTAACTTTGGTCACACTTTGTGTGCACACCTCAGGTGAAGCAAGGTCAGAGTGAAAGGTTCTGCAAGCAGTTTCCTCTTAGGAATCATATCTCCCAAATTAGTTCATTTTGGGATGTCCCCATTTAGAGATCCCAGACCTGCTATCTGGGATATTTTCTTTTTTTTAGTTGCCCTGTTGGCCTGGTACTTGGCAGGTGAACTCTCAAGTTAATCTGTACAGGTGAAACTTACTCAGATTCTGAAAGTTATTAACATCATTAACTACATGTTTTATACAAACAGATTTTTGGTACATTAGTTAGAAAATAATTTATAATGTTTTTTGGGTTGTTTTTTTTTTTTTTTGCTAGTCATTTTGTATAATTTCAAAGACTTTGTATTCAAGGGATATTTAGGTGTAGTTACTTATTGACAAATCACTTTGAAATCGCATGAACATACTTTAAAAAGTAAATCTACATTGTTCCAGAGCTGTTGTCATTTTCACTTTATCCCTAGGCAGAAACAGAGCCAAAATGATTCACAACACTTATACTAAACAAAGCTGAGGTTACAGCATGCACATTTTTATCTTTGCTAGCTTATAAACTAAACTTAATGTTCATGCTAAAAATAAAGCAAAGAATATTGGCTTAGATGTCTCATAGATTTTGGCTAAAAATATATTTCATTTGGTCTTGCATTTCAATTAACGTGCAGACGCAGGAGCTGAGATAAACTAGTTTCATAAAGCAAAATATTTCCTGATCGGTAAAACATTTGAAAATAATACATTCGTCACTATAGTTGGAATAACATAAATGGCACAGACACATGGCACAATTAGTGTTATGATTGATTTGTTTTTGTTACAGACAGTAGCAATGTGATGGTTATCAAGGACACTTCCCTCTTCAACAGATTTATGTATTCAAGCATAATTATTTATGTAATTGATTTATCAGATATATCATGTTAGTCATTTATAAATTGTGCAAAGAATTTTTAATGTTAAAACAAATCTGTTTTTCTCCCTGTCAGTCAAGGTAGAGATCTACAGATATGTACATGGAATTTATCAGAAGGAAGAAATGAAGCAACAGACTCTATTGCTTTAAATAGTGTTGGTTTCTGTAAATGTTCTTTATTAAATAGAGAACATTGTCTATTAGCAATGCCAGGAAAAGAGAGTTCACAGGTAAGAAATTCCCATATTAGTTTCCTACATATTATCATCATTTATTTATATAGCGCCAACATATTCCGTAGCGCTTTACAATTGGGAACAAACACAGTAAATTAATAAACAAACTGGGTAAAACAGACAAAGAGGTGAGAAGGCCCTGCTTGCAAGCTTACAGTCTATGGAATGTTGAATCTTAATTATTTTAAAATGGTTATTGTTTAAAAAGGGACTTTTGGCTGTGTGGTACAGACCATCTGTTTATCATAAAGTAGGTTTTGTGTGTATTTAGGAAGGGCACGGTGGCTAAGTGGTTAGCACTTCTGCCTCACAGCACTGGGGTCATGAGTTCAATTCCCGACCATGGCCTTATCTGTGAGGAGTTTGTATGTTCTCCCTGTGTTTGCGTGGGTTTCCTCCGGGTGCTCCGGTTTCCTCCCACACTCCAAAAACATACTGGTAGGTTAATTGGCTGCTATCAAATTGCCCTTAGTCTCTCTCGGTGTGTGTGTTAGGGGATTTAGAATGTAAGATCCAGTGGGGGCAGGGACTGATGTGAGTGAGTTCTCTGTACAGCGCTGCGGAATCAGTGGCGCTATATAAATAAATGGTGGTGATGATGATGATCATGAAGGGCACTCAAGTCTCAAGATTTTGTCATGTTCTCTGGATATTTTGGAGAAGCCTCAAAGACAGGTTGTGTGTATGTATGTATGTGTGTGTGTGTAAATACACAGTATGAGCCTCCCCAATGTCTGGAGAACTTGACAATGTTATGAGTCACTGTATTTGTCCTGAATACACATAGCAGTGCTTTACTTTGAAACTTGTCCACATTAAGAACAAAGTAGCTGTCTCTACGCCCTATTACTTGCATTGTGAAACCAAGTTAAACATCTATTAATGTTAGCACTAATGATGGATTTAATAGCACTGCAAATTATATGCATGTCTCCTGGTTATTTTCTCACTAACTTTTTATTCACCTTATTCCCTAAGAATGCATCTGAGCTGAAGATTGTAAAAATGTAATGTTCAGCGAAAAAATATCCCATGCAGAATAAGCCAATGTATGTTATGATCTACATGTAATGTTCATTGGTTGCATATTGATCAGCTATTGCATGTTAAACATATATCATGTGCTGTGTGTCTTTCAATGCGGCAGACTACATATACTCTGTACAGCGCTGTGTAATATTATTGGTGCTATATAAATAAATATAAATAAATTATAAAGAGAACTAATGGATACTATACATCAGCAGCAGCTATTTACATAGCGCCACTAATTCCGCAGTGCTGTACAGAGAACTCACTCACATCAGTCCCTGCCCCATTGGGGCTTACAGTCTAAATTCCCTAGCATGCATACACACACACACACACACACACACACGTCAATTTAATAGCAGCCAATTAACCTACTAGTATGTTTTTAGAGTGTAGGAGGAAACCCACGCAAACACAGGGAGGACATACAAACTCCACACAACATATATGTGTGTGGTCGCTTCTGTCTGCAATAAACAACCACCAGTATTAGTTAGACATACATAATATGATATCATCATCATCATTTATTTATATAGCGCCACTAATTCCGCAGCGCTGTACAGAGAATTCATTCACATCAGTCCCTGCCCCATTGGAGCTTACAGTCTAAATTCCCTAATATATACACACACACACACACACAGACTAGGGTCAATTTTGATAGCAGCCAATTAACCTACCAGTATGTTTGTGGAGTGTGGGAGGAAACCGGAGCACCCGGAGGAAACCCACGCAAACACGGGGAGAACATGCAAACTCCACACAGATAAGGCCATGGTCGGGAATCAAACTCATGATTTCATTGCTGTGAGGCTGAAGTGCTAACCACTAGGCCACTGTGCTGATATGTGTTATTTATTGTGCATGGCAAGAACATATGCAAATCAAAATAAGTTTTAACTAGATTGGTGAAAAGTATTAGTAAAGCAAGGAGTATTATCATTGCATCTTGGAAACCTGGATTGTGCAGAGACTATAATTGTCATTTGGATAAGTCTTTACTTATGGTGCTTTATATGCCTCTTGCAGATTTAGCACAACAGCACAATCGTGTACAAGCCCCATGATGTGTTTACACTTTACCCCACCAGCCTGCAATTTATAGCAAGTGAATGGTACCAGATTAGTGGTGCGATATGTCGAGTCCATTGCGCTGCCAGGGTCTCCAGATCATGATGTTAATCCAAAGAAAACATGCCCCGCTTGTACTGAGAACGTTGTTAAAAACTGCTTGTAACACCTTGAATTGTAACTAGTGTTTTCCGGCACTGTGACGGCCTAACAATTCCTCGCTCTAATACTTAAGGTTGAGATTAGCATCTAGTCTCGGGTAGTCTCTTTTCTTGGCTGTTGCAATATGGGCAGGAATTTATTCGTTTATGGCTACAGTTATGAGTTACACACCGTTCCCAATTTATGGCACCAAATGCATTTATAAAGATTATTAGTTTGTGAAAGGGCGTACCCGTCATTTTAGGCTATTGTAGCCATACAAGAACATTAGAGGCCTCTGGCAAAGCTAGCAATTATTTTTCTTAATTAGTAGCACTCTTATAAGCATACATATTCTCTTAAAATTAAGGCTGGCTCCTGTCTGATCTGTAGAGACACAAGTGATGAGATAAGATTTTTATTTTAGATTGCTAAATTGCCTATCTTGGACTGACATGTATGTACAAAATGCAGTCAGAAAACTTCCCATATTGGGAGTTTCATCAGTACACGCTTTCCAAATATCGTCTTAGAGTTACGTCTGACCTTCACCTTGTCTCGTCTCTGGTAACCACCTCTCACTTGCGCCTACAAGACTTCTCCCGTGCTGCTCCCCAGTTATGGAATTTCCTACCACACCCAATCAGGCTTTCCCATTGCCTTCAAATCTTTAGACATTCTCTAAAAACGTATCTCTTTTTTAAAGCTTACAAAATGTTCCTGCGCTGGAACATTCTGTGTTCTTTTGTTCATATTTGTTGTGGGTTATCACTTCCCCATATCCAGCTGCAGTCAGATCCAGGAAAACTAGTTTACATTCTGTAGCGCCTGATTTTTTTTCTTTTGTTTCTTTTTTAAAGCTTGCCTTATCCCCTGATCATACTGTTCTCACAGCTGTCCCAATCTCCAGTCTTAGGCCAAACTCACTCCTCTTTTTTTCAGATTGCCCTCTTCCACTTAGTGCCTTTTACACATGTCTGCATTTTCTGCCTTGTAAGTCCTTGTTTTATGTATGTCCTGTTTTGCCTTCTGTACGGTGCTGCGGAGCGCTGTGGTGCCTTGCAAATCTACAATAATCGTCACCCAGAAACAAAAAAAGAGAAAAACTTCAAACAAAGGTGTGTAGTTAACAGCTATTCCACATGTAACATTAAATAAGTGTTGTGAAGTTTTTGTCAGTAGGTTGTTACATGAAGGAATTATGGTACAAAAGATACAATATGAGAAATATACATAAAAATATATAAATAATTTTATCTACTTTTACTTAAATCACTGGCATCTTTGATATACTAGTAGACTGAATATAAATTACAACTGGTTTCTGAACCCAGGTATATTTGGTGGTCAGTGATACAGTGCGCAGGGCGAAATAAGGGTATGCAAATCAGTCATCCCGAACCTCTCCATCATACATGCCATCTTTGCTGCAAACTGTGGTGTATACGAAGATGTACTTCTTCCAATTGAAAATATATTGTCCTCTTATAAACTTTGCCTTTTTTAGATGTGAAAAGTAATGTGCACATTTTGTTTTTGTTTTGTTTTTTCAGGTTCAGGTTTTGGACCTAGTATCCAAAAAAATAATGAGCTCTATGGATCCTGCTACTGATAAATGGGGAATGGCAATGTGCATGAAGCTTTGGCAGGTTAGCTTTCTGTTCAACAAATATGATCTTTTTAAAGTTGCTACTATAAGCTAAGTAGCTTCCCAGCTAAAAGTGATCACATGACACCGAATCTAGCAATAGCCATATCTCCCATATAGGTGGAACCATTTTATAGAAAAATCCTATAAATGTCTTTTTTTTTATTGCATGTTAACTTGGTGTGGTAAGAAAGCAAGTCAGCAGTAGTAGTATTTCCTATAGCTAAATATTTAAATTATTGCAAGGGTTTTCTAGCATAGAGATATAATATACTCAGAGTAGAGTTAGTATACTGATAGACGTAGCAAGCAGAATAGTCTAGGTTAACCACATATTTTCAGATGCTAATAATTTAGGATTGGTAATACTGATTGGCATGAAAATGGGCATATGGAGAGAGATTGTCAGGGAGATTTTTGAAAATGGCAAGAGAAACCATTTAGTAAATTTTGAGATAAAGTAGATTAAAAAATAGTAATATTTTTTCTATCAAATTGACCCTAGTCTATGTGTGTTAGGGATTGTACACTGTGAGCTCTGTTGGGGCAGGGACTGATGTGAGTGCCAAATATTCTCTGTACAGCGCTACGGAATTGGCGGTGCTATATAAATGATGATGGGCCGAGGTGATGGGAAGTGTCTGAAGTTTACGTTATCAGGTTAATACAACAGTAGTTGCGTTTCTGACATTAGACAGAAAATAAATATATTTTTATACGGGAGAGTGAGAGACTGACTTGCATTAAAATAGAAACAAGTTTACATTTTGGCAGGCTGGAAAATAATTTGTAAGACCGAAATGGAAACCTGCCTACAGACATACCTTGGAGGTCACCCAAAATAAATGATTTCTTGCCCTGGTGAGGACTAGTGTGGAAGTCAACCAGACCCCATAACAGTGCTCACCTGTTAACAAGTTCAATAAAATTATTAGATTGATTTTATTTAAGACTCCCTCCCCCCCCAAAAAAAAATAATTAAGATATTACCAAAGTATTTTCAAGAAGTTATAGCATTTAAAGTACCAAAGAGTAATTTGGCTTCATTTTGTTCATATTTTTGCATCTGATTTATTGTTTAACAGGCCACGTAATTGTTCAGATAAAGAAACCTGTTAATAATCACAGATTTTGATTTGCTTACTGGAAAGTACATGATGTTTTGTAAATGTGCTGTTGAAAGCTTTATGGCCTCCAGGTTTTTTGCATAATTGTCAGTTGTAGAAAAGAATCAGGTAGCAATAAGGAATGCAGAGATTAAATATTTCTTTAGCAAGCTTACTAATGCACTTAAAATAGACAAATAGTAAATAGCACAACCCAAAATAGCACAGCCCCATCCCCCTTTTTTTAAAAAAATAATTGTAATGAAAAAAAGGGAAATGGAAGACAATAAACACAAGGAATGAAAGCGATTGACACCTAATTATTTTTTTTTTTGCTTTTTTCTTTGTTGTTTTTTTGAATGTCACTATTTAATTGTGTTTTTTTTTTTACTTGTAAACACAACTAGCATAACTGCAGGCTCTGGATTGTTACAGTTCCCGTTTTACTCATCCCATCTTGGACAACTTTTAAATGAATACAGACAGCAGTGTGTTGAGATAGCTAATCACACTGGGACTGTTCTATTACATAAAAAAAAAAAATCCTAGAAATACTTTATCTTGCAGAAGTGCAACTGGAAGGTACATAAAAATCACATAATTATACAGCTGGGTACACACATATGCCCCCTGGTCTCTGGCAATTCAAGTCCTTTTGTGGGGAATAAAACTTAGTGCACCCTCTTGCAAAACAGGGAAACTCTCCTGCAAATGGGCCCTATTTACCCGTTTCTTATCTAAATAATCCCATTCCACAAAATGAAAACTAATTTGTGCACTTCAGTGCAAAACTGGGCACACTTGAGTGCCTAATATGCACTTGGCAAAGGACGTTCTTTATCCACCCAACTCTTCTCATCAGCCTGTGCAAACTTTTGGACCTCCACAGATTCTGCCTTCTTGGACCCAACCCTGATATTGGTCCCATCTACCTTATAATAATATAGCATAACAATGGTAAAAGACCATGTTCCATAGTAATTGTTTGCCATGCATCTATCCTTCTATCCGGAAAATTCACATGCTAAAATATTGACAATGGAAATTTTGTAGGAGAAATGTTCAGGGGGATGTACAGCCAATGTTCTGAGAGATTTTTTAAAACTGAACTTTGTCATTTTTAAGCTTTTTCATTGAAAAACTAAAGACTAACAGGAAAGTTATCCATGATACATTACAATTAGCCAATTGATGGTTAGAAATGGAGCGCTTTCCAGTAATCCTATACAGAGGGCACAATTCCTGCTGCTGCCGCAAGGAAGGATCGCTCCACTGCAGTCTTCAGCAATAATGTAGTTAAGGCAGAGTGCTGAAGAAAGGAGAAAATTCCATAGATCAAGTGCATTCAATAATACTTTTTTTTAATTAAAATAAAAGAATCACATTTGCAATAGCCATGTAAAATACAGGCTTCAATTGGTTAATCCTGGTGTACGCTACTACGCGTTTCAGAAATCTTTCCTCATCTGGTACATTTGAGAACACTCCATATTGCCTTCTTGCTACACCACATATTTATAGGCCAATCATTAATATGACAGCCCTATTTGCTTTTTAAAGTGGCACCTTCTATTTTAATTATAAAAACCTATAGTACCAATATCATATTGCACATATAATCCATATACCGTTCATCTCAAAATATATGAACCCCTTTACAGAAATGCATACATACATCATAAGAACACAGTGTAACTTTGGACCTTGCCAAACCCATGTTGCATTGTAGGGGGAGCTAAATGTAAAATGTGTTGGCAGATTTATAGTTGGGGTAGTGCATGTCTTAGCTTTATTTTTACAATGATGTTAAAAGTTGATCTATCAAGTATTTGTGCGCTACATTAAAATACAGCAAGTTTTTAACTTATGTGCAAAACAATAAACTAACTTACACCCTTTGCATTGTGACATGGTTTTGTCCAGGAGAAAACTTACTATTTTTTTTTACTTTTTTTCTTTCTTTTACCCACACACCCTGTGTACTAAAAGCATATTTTAGAGATAAGGTGTGTTTGGTTATCCTTATTAATGGTGATTTTAATGGATGGATCTCCATGAAATCATGCTAGCTAAGCCAGATGGGCTACCGTTAGTTTTAAAACATCTGGTGGATGGAGAAAATAGCTCCCTTTGCATGGTGTATACTTCGCAAAGATCTCTTTTACTCCTCTTACCATTACACTGGGATTTTAGAGGCAGTGCTATTGGCTGGCTTTTGAGTCTGGGAACTGACTGTTTATGTTACGAGAAGTTTATGTATCTAAAGTTGGATTTTTAAATAATGCTTTTTTTCCTATACTTTTCAATTGAGTTAAAAAAGCGATCATTTAAGGAAAAAAACATCATTACCTGCACAGAAAAGAGCACTGTTGTCACTGTTACGAAGAACATTTCAAATATTATGTCACTGATATCACACATCATACCTTATGGCATCAATGATTAGATCAGCAGTTGAAAATATTATGTCAATATATGCAAGATCATAATTAGTAACAAAACCCTTAGATTTAATTGAAAAACACATTTTGCTGAATATACAAGAATACAAATATATTTTACTACTACTATTTTTCCCTCTATTATTTGAAACTAAATGGGTCATCCAATGCTGGTGAGAAGGATGCCAGTTTCTATACTATGAACACCAGGCTGCAGGGCCACTTTGTGTCTCTGGCTCGATTAAGGAAAGTAAAGCAAAAAAAAATTGTAACTGTTCACCTGGGCAAAACCATGCTACATTGCAAGGGGAGGTAAATTTAAAATGTGGAGACAGATTTATAGTAGGGATAAGGCATGTCCTAGATTAACTTTAAATTTTAAATAAAGCTATCAAGTATTTGTGCGCTACATGAAAAAAACAGTCAGTATTTAGCCTATGTGCAAAATAATAAATTTATTTGCACCCCTTGCATTGTAACATGGTTTTGTCCAGGAGAAAACTTTTTCAATTTTTTGCCTTACTTTCCTTAATGAATCAGGCCCTCTGTGACCAAGTCTATAAAGGTTGTAAATTGGCCATGGCAAGAGTTAAACATGTTTAAAGTAGACAGTGTAACTCTATATCTAGGAAGGCACGTTGTTACCTTTGTAGGAATAACATTTTTGACAAGAAACTTAGTTTAGGTAAAAATAAGGTTCTCTTAAAAGCTGATTTGCTTGCATCTGCACGATTATCCAACTCTATTGCACTGGGAGTTATTTATTTTTTTAGCATTTCTTTTTAGCTTGTCTCTGTGCACTAGGCCTCCCTTGTCCCATCCTCAAATACATTCTGCCTGGCTTCCCTTCCCCTGACTGCGTAACCTCAAACCATATTTTTATACCAGAGGTGTCCAAACTCAGTCCAACAGTTCAAGATGCCAGGATGGGCTCTCCTTTCCTCTTTTTCCCTTGCTAACACCCTCTTCTTTTCTCCTTCCCCCTGCACCTTTCCCCTTCCTCTCTTATCTTACTAAGATCCAACCCCCCAATCTCCTTTTCCTGTCCCCTTTTTTCTCTTTACCTCTACCTTCATTGTTGGGGGTTTTTCATAATGATCTCAATAATTTTTTATTGCCTAATTGTTCTTTGCAACTTTGTCTCTTTTACTGTTAAAATTTCAAAAAACTCCCTAATAAAATGTTTTAAAAAAAAAACCATGTACAGCTGAGTTAATCTATTTGACTGGATCATTAATTATCCCACCTGTTTCTACAGACAGAAATCCTGAAAACATGAACTGTTGGTAGCCCTTGAGGATTGAGTTTGGACACCTCTGTTCTATAACCTCAGTTCCAAAATTTGACCTCATCATAATTCCTCCACATTGTTCCCTTGTATTTCACATACTATGTATGTTCATGTATCTGACTACATTCATCAGTAGCAGCAGCAGCTATTTATATAGCGCCACTAATTCCGCAGCACTGCACAGAGAACTCGCTCACATCAGTCCCTGAATTTGAGTAAATGATGTTTACTGGTATCACTTAATATCTGCAGTTAGTGGAGTCAACTCTTCAGTAATTATTAATGTGTATTGTAGGAATAAAATATCCCTACTTTATAAGGAGAGTTTGCCACCTCTAATTTAAGTTAACAGGACCGTATCCATGACCAACGTAAAACTCAGGTCAATTATGTAATTTTGATCAGTGCATAGTGATGTAACCATGTATGTAGTAAAAGTAGAGCATACCCTATACTGAATGTAACAAGCATTAGAAAATACCTTGGAAAATATATATCTTGTGGACCCATTTCTTTTTTTTTTATTGAAAAAGTAACTATTTGTATAAAGATACAAAAAACACAATACATTGCATTCAAGTGTACGCAGTAAAAACATAATTATTCATACATTTTAGTACAATACAAGGTATAAAATACAAGATATAACATCCTACACTATACATCAAGTACTGCACTAACCATACAAACTTAAACAATATAACATTTCAAAAAAATAATGGATGTGAGGGGATGGTGGGTGAGAGGGGTAGGATGGGGAAGTCACAAGCCTGAAGCTTTATTGAGGACAGACTCAAATATGGGAAGGGTGCATAAATAAGGCATGACATTCAATAACACTTCAAACAGTGATAGGGGAAGCACAAGCCAAAGGTTTTAATGATAAAAACACACATAGGGGGAGAAGGAGAAGATGGAGACAACAATCAATCATCCTCTTCCTCAGGACTGTCAATGGTGTTATAGTCTCTTAGCTGGCTGTGGATCAGCCTGCGACAGTCCTGGATGGTTATCTTCTCCCGCTTCAAATTGAGGCGATTCCTGGCAAGCCACATAGCATCCTTAAAACCGTTCATAAGGCGCCAGGCCTCCTGGATTGCTCCAATGGTGTGGGTCCCAGGAAATAATCCATAAAATACAGAATGGTATGAAAGGCAAGTCCTGGGCATACTGTCCTTAAGTTCATGTTCCAAGGCATCCAACAGTGCCTGTGCAGTGGGGCAGTCCCAAAAAATATGCTGAGCTGTTTCCCTTCTGTTGAGGGGGCAGTGATTATATCTGCACAGGTTGTGGGAGTGCATGAATGTCCTGAGAGGCAGACCGCCCTGGATAGCCATCCATGCAATGTCCTTATGTCTATTAGTCAGCCTTTTAGAGGCCACATTCTCCCACACGTGTTTTGCTGTAGCAACAGGGAGCCCTGGAATAGACTCCATAATGTCTTTAGCTCTGATGAGCTTGTGGACAGTTTTTGGCTTCCACAAGTCTGATTTAAGTCCCTCCAGATGGTGCTCCCTCACAAATTGTCCAACATCCCGGTAAAACCAAGGTGTAGTCCAGTTTTAAGGGAAGGAGCTGTCCCACCCAAGGGTCCTCCAAGGAGGCAGGAGGAAAAAGCGAGACAAGGACTTCCCAAAAGAGCAAATCTTCTTTTCAGTAAGAGTTATGCGGATGTAGTTACAAACGAAGAAGGCTCGCAGCATGGTGGTTATATCTTTGATCCCTTTCCCACATTTGAGGGACTCCTGGTACATAACCAACCACTTCACTCTGCCCATTTTGGAGCCCCAGATGAAGTGGGAGACTGTCCTCCTGATGGTCTTGCAGACGGCAGCAAGAAGTAGCCAAGCTTGGACCGTGTACTGCATAATGGGAAGGATCTCGTTGCGCGGTACCAGTGCTTTACCTTAGATGATAACGTCTCTGAGGCTCTACAAGCCAATCTTTTGTCTGACTGTCCCCACTCGTCTCTTCCCAACACTTCAGGGCCGCCTCCTCTCCACCAAACCAGACTCCAAGAATTTTGATGAATTCCGACTTGATTGTGAAGGGGAATGCAGCGGGGGATGACAGGTGCCACTGCCCGAAGAGCATCAACTCTGACTTTCCACAATTGACCTTTGCCTCTGAAGCTCGGCCGACGTTCTCGCAGGTCTGAACGAGTGCTGTCACCGAAACTTTGACAAGTTTAATAACCATAGTGTAGTCTCTTCCGGATTCTGTTAATGTGTATTGGCTAAATGGATCTTGGTGCTCAGTGGAAGTCTGGGCCATTGTCTTAGGTTTTTTTTTCTAAAAAAATAAATAAAAAAAATATTCTTTTGAGCTGTTCAAGAAAAAACAGGAGTATATCATTTTGATGTTGTACTGCAATATAAGTATTTGTATTAAGTACAGATTGCCACTAAAATGGAGAAGGGTTATGGCGCAAGCAAATAGGTGAAGATGCTGATGAAAGTGTAGTATACTGCAACAGGATGCATATATATCAGCGAGCACAAAGCTCGACATACGTCACCTGGAATGGGGTGACAAGTGGTCTCAATGTAAATAGTACCGGATAGATGATGGTACAATACAATCATCATTTAATGCTCAACAATTTCAAAACGGTGGCTCAGCAGGTACCTTGCTGAGTGTCTATTCAAATTACATATACAATAGTAACATGAATCTTTACCATCCGTAAGGATAATGAATAAAACATGGACCATACACAATTGAGAAACCTACCTATCACGGAGAAGGGCACCTTATATAAATCCTTCAAAGGAATCCTGGGCCATTATTGTTATCCCTGAAGAAGCCTGTTCGGTGAAACGTGTTGGCTACACGCTTACACACATTTTTCATATCGTGGCATTTACACCGCTACGAAAGAGGATTTCCTCCACTTCAGGCGCATGCGCACTTGGATTGAGGCGCAGCCGCGACCTCTCCGCTTCAGATGAGACTACACATCGCCTCACTACTATTCACGCTGCTGGACACAGCAAAGATTTTGAAATAGGACCCGGATACCATCCCTTCCAAGGGTAAGTCCTTTATCTGTTGCACCACAAACTTGTACTCCTGGACTGAGCGCATTCGCTCCACTGGATCACTTTTGGATGTCAATGTTGTATCGGATCCACTCGTCCTAATGATTAACAGAGACTTTATCCCTATGGACTTTGCACACTTACTAGTGTACTAACCGGAGTTACAGGTGGACAACTATCTCTTTGGCTGTGATTCAGTTTATGATTGTGTATGGTCCATGTTTTATTCATTATCCTTATGGATTGTAAAGATTCATGTTACTATTGTATATGTAATCTGAATAGACACTCAGCAAGGTACCCTCTGAGCCACTGTTTTGAAATTGTTGAGCAATAAATGCTGATTGTATTGTACCATCATCTATCCGGTACTATTTACATTGAGACCACTCGTCACCCCATTCCAGGTGACGTATGTCGAGCTTTGTGCTCGCTGATATATATGCATTCTGTTGCAGTATACTACACTTTCAGCATCTTCACCTATTTTCTTGCGCCATAGGGGACCAGCTTTTCTATATATTTAGCCACTTTCTAGGGTTGGGACTACCCTTTTACTCCGTCCCCCAGGCAGCAACACTCACCTGCATATCAATAGGGAGCGCGGTAGCTCACCCCTTTATACTCTACAAAACATATCGTGCCTAAACACACACAGATTTTGTTTTAAAAAAAATAAATAATTAAAAACTAGCTTATTCTATTTACAAATACCAATACATTTTAACAACCCTCCCTCTTCCAGATAATAAGGCAAAGGTGGGTAAAGGTAAACATTGTTTAAACTTGACATTTTATGTACACTAGGTCTGTTGGATTTTCCACTCTTGAGTATTGGTGGCTCAGCTTTTTTTCCTTTTTTTGTAATCACTTACAAGTGTTGGAAAGTAGTGTTCAACTCTTCATATCACAACCGTAGTCATTTTATAAGTGAGCTGTCGCCATTTCGTTAGTTATTTTCTAGGGACTCATTTATTTTGTATTTATAAGCATGGTAAAATAATGACAACAGTATTTTTTGTGAATGCATTAAGAGAACAAATTCATCCAGTCATTCTGCTGAGTGCATGAGGGCTACAACATAACAAGCTAAGGCTTTAAACCTGACATTCCCCTGGGATATTTATCCTGGCTTGACCAGTTCCTGTCTGACTGGTTACTATAATTCACTCTGGTGAGATGATGAATCCTTTTCTCTGAAAAATGACACATTATCCACTGAAGTTCCATCTCCTTGGAGTTATTTCAGAGGCTAAAATAAATGAGGTGTCTGGTCAAAGTGTCCTACCCTTTGACCTCTGGCATCATTAATCAAATCAATATCTGATTGGTTATAGTAATGGCCAGACTATGTTAATCCTTAAATAAATGCATCTATATGAAATAAAATGGTCACTAAACATCAATGCAGAAACAAAGCCCAATTTATTGTAAAGATGATAAAATAGTCTTGGTGGAATCATATTGGTGTAATTCTATACTTCAAATTATACAGTTCACTGAACAATGTGTAGTTTGGGCTATTTTGAGCTTATTTAATGGAAGGTTACTCTTAGAAGTAAAATGTAGTTTATTAAGGTATATGTCCTGTGTCCACTCCCATTTAATTGTATATGTAGGCTTCTGCACATTTATAATGTAGTACTGACCATTGATCAATTTTATACACTTTATCTCTCGTGTATTTACCTCAATGGTTGTTTATGATCATTAACAAAATAAAAAGATGCGACTCTCACATTTCCGTGTGTAAGACATTTGTTTAACTCCTTGCTTTTCAATGTTGATCTATGTTTTTATTTTCTTTGACAGCCTCAAACAGGATCTAGCCCTTTGGTTATTGTTGGCTATGAGGATGGCTCAGTGGCCCTATGGAATGTGTTAGAACACAGATTGATGAGTAGGCTCATGTGCCACAAGGAGCCTGTTATAAGCCTTGACTTTGACTGTGTGAATGCCAGAGGGGTCTCGGGATCCGCTGAGAACATATTGAGGTCCTGGGCCCTTGATGAACAGCAGAACCTCAAGGTAAGACATCCAATCTCTTCTGGTTTACCCAGTCAGCTTTTGCATTTGTTTGAAAACTTAATTAGTAAAGTATAGTAAGTAGCCCTCTCATAGCCAATTAATCACTGACTGTTTTCAGTTCAAGTGTCCGGGATGAGTTATTTGATACATGGTGTGATTTTTCTGTTTGGTTTTGTTTTCAACATTTTTTTATTTTAAAAAAAGTGCTCATGTACCTGTAAGCATTGTCTCTAAGGGGATTTTTCATAGTTTCATATTTTACATTTACATGACAGTCAATGTCCTCTATTTACCTTCAGTTATTTGTCATCAGTGTAACTACTGCATTGATCATGTTTATATACAGCACAGTTTTTAAGACACAGCGTTCCTCTGCTTTGAAATGTGCATACATCTCTCCATCTAATTATATATGTAGGCTTCAACACAGTTACATTTGATCAATTCCATGCACTTTATCTTGCAATTTTTACCTAAATGGTCTTTAGTGAGCATTAATAAAATAAATATATCTGCCTCCCACATAAGTGATAGGGATAGTGAATGATTTCAGTTTTCCTTTCCCACTCATCCATTAATAACTCAAAGCAGATGTGGGAATGCTACATTCCAGGTACCTGAGCTAATGACATCATGTAGAAATCAACACAGTGGCTTGCTGGTCTTGTGTTCCAATAGGCAAGGTTTTGTGTAATCTTTCCAATAGTAGAACCCTGGGCTTCAGTCCAATTCCAGCTCTGAATTCCAGCAAGCAATACGAAGACAATGCATCAGGATAGTTTATATTAGCTATATTCATAGCATCTATTTATCAAGTATGCATCTCTTTTCTGCATAGTACCACGGCATGCTATAGTAGTTACAAAATAACACATGAAAGCGTTAAAGACAAACATAAGCATTAATTGCTGATGTCCTGCTAAGCTTGAAGGCCAGTGTAAATAATGTAAAAAAGTCAAATCTATATGCATACTTCTAAACTTAACACTGTCATTTGTTTTTGATATTGCACCTATTTTAATGTATTTGCATGTAAGGTAAGTGGCCAACATAATTTTTAAAAAAATGATTGTAAATATTGGCCGTTCCCCTTCCCGTCTGTCAACAGATGTAAGTTCTGCCAGAGAAGTTGAGTCTCAAGAAAAAGAGATCTCATTTTTCTGCATTGGTTAGAAGTATTAGAAAACATACAGCATAAGCAATATCATCATTGGATGAAGTTTTAGTCTAATGTTTTTGTTCTATTTCTGGAGACTTATAAAGTACAAGAGCTTATCAATCCAGGGATTGCTGATGTCGCAATACGGCAGGACAAGAAGATTTTGGCTACAGGTGGCTGGGACTATCGTGTTCGTGTGTTTGGGTGGAAGAAGATAAAACCATTAGCTGTCCTACAATACCATTCTGCAACTGTGCACTGTGTGTCCTTTTCAGATCACATTATTCCTGAAGAAAGATTGCTAGCTGCTGGCTCTAAAGATCAGCGAATTAGCTTATGGTCCGTATATACACAAGCTTAGAAAAGCAGCAGTTTTACACAGACTTTCACTGTATATTTTGTTAAAACTATCAAGAAACTATCTGGATTAAACGGGAGCATCCATCACATCTTGCCTATTATGCTTCTTTTTTTTTTTTTTTTTTGCTGTATGTAACAAACCTGTAACGTTTCTCTTGTATTAATTCCTGTACATGACAGCATGTAAAGTAAGTGTTGGGACACTGTGTCCATTCCTACTGTTATTGAACTCCACACATTTCACTCTGCTTCTAAACTTTTACATATTGTCACATTTTGAGGAGTTGATGTTGCTTCTATGCTGGCATACTTACTATGAGTACCCAGCCAAAGTACATAAAGGAAGTGGTATTAGAGGAAAGCTCATTAAACCAGTCTGTTACCACCAGACTGCAGGTTCAGGTCCATGTGCTCAGAACTGATTGTTGGCTGATTACCAACTCAATGTAAGTATAGTCAAACATAGTTTATAGAAGTATTGCATTTAACTTTTAAGATGATTACAAATGCTTCTCGTTTTCAATGTAGGCAAATTTAATTAAAAAAAATAAAAAATTGCCCATTGGTTACAAAAAGTTTGACATGTCTGGTATGATTACATTGATTCAATCACGACAAGTATGATTTGAAGGAATGTATATGACTTGTTCTTCCTTCACAACTTTCAGCATTGCATCAGTCTGCCATTTTACATTTTAGAGTACAGATTGGAGAGTTCTATTCATATGATATGAAGAGAAGTCACACTTCAATTGTTAATGTAAGGCTAGAGGTTTTTCCTTCATAAGTAAAATGGAACAATCTATGTCATCATCCATATATGCAAATGGTAAACCAAGTAACCATGTAGGTGATGCCTGTACTATTACATTAGTTTTAGATGACAAGTTCTTCTCTTTAACCCTTTATTTTACAAGCATTGAAATCATACACCATCTAGTGATCAATACTGGAACTTCTGAAACAACTGACTACTGTAAACACTTATTTAGATGTTGCTTGAGAGCAGGGTCGGATTAACAATGGGCCTGCAGCCCCAGGCCTCTCCATAGAAATAGGCCCAGGCCAGCCGGGGGGAGGGGGGGGGGGGAATATATATATATATATATATATATATATATATATATATATATATATATATATATATATATATACATATATATATAATTTATTTATTTTGTGAAGGCACCTGGCGCAGGGGAGGGAGGTTTGGGGTGATGTGCAGGGTGGTGATTTGGGCTGCCACTGGCGGCTTCCCTGGTTGCCAGTGGGCGGTCCCATTTTTGGGGAGCAACAGGCAGCCAATCGTGAGGCTGCCTGTTGCTGAGTGGGTTGACCGTTGTGCCAACAGGGGCTATGTGTGACTCTTGCTGTACAAACTTTCACCTAGTCCCAGACTGAGGTCACTGACGCTCAACACAACAGGTAGGAAGAATCTATTTTTAACAGGCGATATGTGACAACAGGGATATGTACAAATATAATATGCATGTGTGAATGGCACGTGTGTATTACCATAGGGATCAGTTCCTTTTCTTACAAAGAAATTACCAACTTTTTAAATGACGATTATACCCTGGTGCCACTGACAGTTAACTGTGTTTTACTATTTGTATTTTGAAGTCTGCTTACATGTATGAACACTTGAAGAAAGTCAGCCTGCTGTATCTGTGGTAAAAAATACTTTCAAAGCATACGAAATGCTTTGAGAATTCTTTATTATTTCTGGATTGATGCTATACATATGGTGAGGATTGGACTGACCCGGGTGACACTTTAAACCAGGATCCGCTGCATGGTGGAAATATGCATGTTACAGATAAGCTGTTTATAATACCTTTTAAATTGATAGCGATAAATCGCTGGAAGATTCCTGGAGTGCATACAGATAAGCCAAAGAAAATGTTTTCACTTTGGTACGAGCATACACTTGAAGTCGGGATTGGTGCACTCGTGTGATAGTGTAGTATCATCAACAAACTGGACAATCTTTGGTTGTTTATATCTCTCTATTTTCGGTCATTCTGGTATGGAACATGATATAAGAACTTGAGAAACTTCGGAAAGAGATCTCTTGACATGGCTGAATAATTCAACTGTCTGGTACTCCTTAATCCTTATTATTTTAGATATTAGATGGTATCTAGTCGATACTACACTATTGGGCACCATATTTCCTCTTTTTTACTCCTAGATTCCTCCAGAAACACAGTCTTGTATTATTGGGAAGTGGCTGCCGTCTGCAAATTGACAAGTGGTGGGACTGTATTGACTGTATCGACTAACAAGGGATCCAAATACAGAACTTTTGCACCAAATTGTGTCTGTTTATTACTTGAAAGAATAGTTATATATAACAATTTGGCTATTTGAGTTGCTAGGAGGTATGAAAATAACCAACCGCTAATAATCACGTTCTCACACATTAACTGCAGTCTGTATCGAAAAAAATATTTTGCTCTCTGTATTGGGTGGCGGTCATAAGGTTGCCCGCTGTATTGGGTTGCGGATCACAAGGTTGCCTGCTGTATTGGGTGGCGGTCATAAGGTTGCCCGCTGTATTGGGTTGCGGATCACAAGGTTGCCTGCTGTATTGGGTGGCAGTCACAAGGTTGCCCGCTGTATTGGGTGGCGGTCACAAGGTTGCCCGTATTTTTATATATAGATTCAAGTTTTATTTTTGAATTTATTTTTCTTAAGTTTTCAGCACTCTGTACCTTGTTCAATGTTAAAAACCTGAAAAGCATTTTTAATGTATCTTTCTGTAAAACCACTTTATAAATAATAAGCAACCATTGTTTGTATTTTGTCTTTAATGGTCAATAAAATAACATACCTTTTATCTCTCAACTGGCTCAATTGCATTAGGTTTTAATGGACTATCCTGATTAGCCAGGAGTGATGCTCTATATATAGATAGAGAGATATATAGGTATTGGTAGATGTAAATGTGGTTGGACGGAAGTACAAGCTATGCCCTCCATCATGCTGGCCACACATCACTGTCTGCACCTCTGGTGGCCAGCACAATAGGCGCTTTATAATTTTCAGCCCCAGGCCCATGTGGCCCTTAATCTGGCCCTGCTTGAGAGCACCTCTGCCAAGGAAAGGATAAAAATGTATACATTATTATATAAGCGTAAAGCAAAATTAATTGTCAAATAAATAGTTAAATAAAGCTGTAAGTATGATCTAACTTTATTCAATATTTCATTCACTGCACTTACTGCTATTTGTCTTTTTTTTAACACATTTTTGTGTAAATAAAAAAATCACGTTGAATTATTTGTTCAGCAGAACCCATTTTAACAAAATATTGTGTTTGTAGTTATCTTGCAGGAATAGTTCTGAAATGACCATATTATGTAACCATGACCGGAATTTTCAGTGATGTCTTGCAAAATAAAATCATAAATTGTACAGCACATCTTTATTTATAAAAGACAAAATAGTTAATTTTAAAAAAATTATTAAAATGTTTTGCATTATTTACGCTGATTTTTGAGAGCATGAACAGATGTTTTATGATCTGTGATTAACAAGATGATACCTCAGCGCTTCATTATCATCATAGCTCAAAACATGGGCATCTGGGTTCAGTGATGTGGAAGCACGCGTGAATTCACACCATTGGTCAAATATATATAGACAGTCAATTAGCTACATATGAACAATTGAGAGCGACCTTCCCATTACCCAACAACCAATTCCTCCGGTATCTACAGTTGAGACATGCACTGAATGCCCAATTTCCTGGAGGTTTGCTTCATATGTCAGCTTCTCTGATTAAAAATATAATGCAATCTGTAGCATCATATAAAACTATTTCTGTGCTCTATCCCTTATTGTTACCTCAATTGTCCCCGAAAGGATTAGATCTGCTCAGAATAAAATTGGAAACCGATCTAGGGGTTCTTTCTGATGAGGAGTGGAATATGGTAGTGGGAAGTACAAGACATGCCACATCTTGTCTTAGGTTGCAGCAGATCCTTTTTACATTGTACACAGAGCATACTTAACACCAACCAAGATGCACGCAATGGGACTGCACACCTCTTTGGAGTGTCCCAGGTGCGGTATCCCTGAGCATACATTTTGGCATCTTTTATGTTTAGTCCTTCTGGGACTGCATCTCTTCCACACTACCTGTGACCAGGGGCGGATCTAGATTTTTATTTTTTTTTATCCGGGGCGATTTCGGTGCTTGGGAGATCTAGTCCCCGTTCCCTTTTTGAAAACTCTTGCTGCCATATGTGCAGGTCTGTTCGGCAGAGACAGGCAGGGAGTGTGTTCTAGCCGGCTGCTCTGATTGTGTTTAAAACACAATCCGAGCAGCCAGGCAGCACACTCTTCCTGCCTGTCTCTGCCGAACAGACCTGAACATAGTGTGCAGCTGTCAGCAGCACCTCCCCCTCCCCCCCTTGGAACTGCCACTGCCTATGACCCTTTTGTTATGCCCTAAGATCTGTCTATTTGGCACTACATTAGAAGAAAATTTAAGTAAACCACACTTCAAGAATATATTTACCTTTATCTACCTGGATAAGGTTATTAGAGCTAGGGAATGGATGGCGACTGAATCACCTAGTGTACCTCACTGGATTAATCTAGTTACTGAAGCATGGAGGCATGAGCGGTTCATGTATGAAAGTAAAAAGGCCATACATAAATACCATAAGATATTGCACCACTGGGATGAATCAGGTTGTTATCCATCCTCATCAGGATGATATGGTGGGTTTGGGGAGTCACCAGGTGGATTGCTAACTCTCAGCCCTGTGCAGCTTCAATTGATCAGACCTGAAGGCAGGGGAGGGCTGGCAGACTTTAGCCCGGGGGGCAAGCACACAGCACTGGCCCATAAGTAGCGGCCCATCCTTAAAGGGTGGTTTTTGGTACAATATATATTTATCAATAAAAAAAGAGGCTATTTTAGTGTTGCTTAATCCATATATATATTTTTCTGCCCAGGCCCAGAGCTGGGTTGAGGCTCTGGGGGGCCTGGGCACGTTAGACCCCCTATGATGTAACATGGTTATCATTTTAGAAAAATACACAGGCAATACTGTGTGTACTACAGTTAGGCGCACGCAGCTCTGCCTTCACAAGTAGTACAGTGTGAATCAGGACATACCTCCCAACTCCTCCTAAGTGAGACAGTCACCCAAATTCGGGACTGTCCCACCAGATGCAGGACCGTTGACAGACTGTCCTGTTCTCTCCTGTTCTTGTCACTTTCACCACTTCTGAGTGCTGGTTTCTTAACTCATTTGTTGCTTATCTGGATCCTGGAATGTTGGATGCTCTATTAGAAAAAAAAAATGGGTACATAAAATTTAAACAATCCTTAAAATAATAATAAGCTCATTTGCTAAATAGTCCTAATTCTCTCCAACCAACTCTAACATAAAATAGCAAACATTTAATATATAAACCTATTTCTCTCCCTTTAAACAGCCTCACCAATAAATTAAATTGCCCCACCACCACCCCACAAATAAAATAGCACCCATTAAATAACTAGCCCTTTCCTGCACTCCACCATTAAATAGCCTACCTCCCACACTAAATTAAGGACCCCCCTTCCCTCACACATTATAATGAAATGCTACACACAGACACACACATACTATTGACATGATCCACACACACACACACACTATGGACATCTCACACACACTACATTGACATTGCGCACACACACACACTATATGGACAGCACACGCACTACATTGACCATACACACACACCGCGGCACCTGTCACGTGGTGCGCGTCCCATGTGACACTGAGTCATATGATAGGCCAAGAAGGGGGGGCCCGCAGATCGGAGGTCAATGATGGAAGGTGGCTGGTCTCAGAGGAGGGACCAGCCACAAAGTAATGGACTTGGGCCAGTCCCTGTACTGGCCCAAAATAGCCTTTTTCGTGTCCGGCTCAGCCTGCCCCTGCATGGAGTGTAGTGAAAATACTATGATGATATCATCACCCTAAAAGTTCCCTAGATATCACTGTATAATGTTTATAGTGACATAGGCAGAGATAGATGTTAGTTAGATTAGATGTTAAATGTTGTAGCTATAAAATCTCAATAAAAATACTTTATTCAAAATTTATATAGCGCCAACATATTCCGTAGCGCTTTACAATTGGGAACAAATACAGTAAGAAAACAAACTGGGTAAAACAGACAAAGAGGTGAGAAGGCCCTGTTCGCAAGCTTACAATCTATGGAACAATGGGAGTGTGATACATGAGGTTAAGTCTACATTTTGCATTTCGGCCCAACCAGACTGCAAATGTAAAAGTGATTTGTAGGCTAAATGATCCTGTCACACAACAATGTTGGTCAGGGTGTAGTTGTCTTGTGTGAAATTGTGTAACGAGTGGTAATAGGGTAATCTA
Source organism: Mixophyes fleayi (assembly GCF_038048845.1). NCBI lineage: Eukaryota > Metazoa > Chordata > Amphibia > Anura > Limnodynastidae > Mixophyes > Mixophyes fleayi. The sequence continues at coordinate 341,612,967 of NC_134402.1, read as the reverse complement.
GTGAGGTTAAGAGGGTGATTGAGGAATATTATAAGTTTGTCTGAAGAGGTGGGTTTTCAGAGAACGCTTGAAAGTTTGTAGACCAGAGGAGTGTCTTATTGTGCGAGGGAGTGAATTCCATAGAGTGGGTGCAACCCGAAAAAAGTCCTGTAACCAGGAATGGGAGGGTGTAATGAGGGTGGATGAGAGACGCAGATCTTGTGCAGAACGGAGTTGCCGAGTTGGGAGATATTTTGAGACGAGAAGAGATGTATGCTGGTGCAGCTTTGTTGATGGCCTTGTAGGTTAGTAAAAGTATTTTATATTGGATTCGGTAGAAAACAGGCAACCAGTGTAGAGACATACAGAGTGATTCAGCAGAGGAATAACGATTTGCGTGGAAAATCAATTTTGCCGCTGCGTGCAAAATAGATTGTAGAGGTTTGAGTCTGTTTTGGGGAAGACCAGTAAGGAGGGAATTGCATGAATTAAGGTTTTTGCAGTGTCTTGTGTAAGATATGTGCGTATTCTGCAAATGTTTTTTTAGATGTACATAACATGATTTGCATATAGAGTCGATGTGGGAAACAAAGGATAGTTCTGAGTCAAAAATCACACCTAGGCAGTGAGCTTGCAAGGTGGGGTTTAAGGTCATGTTATCAACAGAGATAGAAATGTCAGGTTGCTCTTGTTGGTGGGTGGGAATATTATTAACTATGTTTTAGAAAGATTGAGCTTTAGTTCGCGTAAAAACATCCAAGATGAAATCCAAAGGAGCTTATTAGATTTCCAAGAGAAGCGGTATAGATAGAGAACAGCAGAGGACCTAGCAATGAGCCTTGCGGTACTCCTACTGATAAAGAAAGCAGAGCAGAGGTGGCCCCAGAGAAATTAACAGTGAAAGAGCGATTAGACAGGTAGGATGAGAACCAGGATAGGACAGTGTCTTGAGGACCTAGGGATTGCCGTGTTTGTATGAGAAGAGAGTGGTCAATGGTGTCAAATGCAGCAGAGAGATCCAGGAGAATTAGGAGAGAGTAATGGAATTTAGTTTTAGTAGTGATCAGATCATTGACAACCTTAGTCAATGCTGTCTCTGTGGAGTGTTGAGAACGAAAGCCAGACTGAAGAGGATCCAACAGGTTGTTAGCGGAAAGAAAGCGTGTTGGGCGAGTGTAGGCAAGTCTCTCTAGATGCTTGGAGGGGCACAGGAGCTGAGAGATGGGACGGTATTTTGAGAGAGAGTTTGAGTCTGAATCTTGTTTTTTCAGAATAGGAGTAATCACTGCATGCTTGTATAGTGATGGAAAGATGCCAGTAGAGAGCGAGAGATTACAGATTTGAGTTAGAGGTGAAATGAGCACAGGAGACAGGGATCTACCAATTTGCAAGGGAATAGGATCAAGAGGACAGGAGGTAGAGTAGGAAGATAAGAAGAGAGTAGAAATTTTCTCTTCATTTGTAGGGGTTAATTGAAGAGAGGGTGTCCGAGAGTGGTGGGAAGGAATTGAGCTGATTGCTTGTCCAAGAAGAGGATACCATTTCTAGTCTGATCTTATCAATCTTTTCCTTGAAGTGGGAAATAAGATCCTGAGCACTGATAGTAGATGGAGGGTTCGGGGTGGGAGGATTGAGAAGAGATTTAAATGTGTTAAAAAGGCGTTTGGGGTTAGAAGCCTGAGCATAGATTAGAGATTGGAAGTATGTTTTGCAGTGTCCAGAGCATTTTGACAGGAGCGATAGTTAGAGGTATATGTGAAGAAGTCATTAGAGGTACGAGATTTACGCCAGTGACGTTCTGCTTTATGGGACAGTTTTTGAAGATTTTGTGTTGCTGTAGTGTGCCACGGCTGACACCAAAGTCGATGTGTAGTCTGAAGAGTCGCTGGAGCCACTTAATCAAGGGCTGTTGCTAAGGGTTGGTGAAAATGAGGTACTGCCATCTCGGGGGAGGAGAATGTAGAGATAGGGGAGAGAAGGTGTTGGAGAGAGGTGGAAAATTGTTGAAGATTAATGGAATTCAGATTTCTGCAGGTAGGAGGAGGCTTGGTAGAGTTAGACTGTAGAGAGGTTAGAGCAGTGGGGGTGAGCGTGTAACTAATAAGGTGATGATCTGAGAGGGGGAAGGGAGTGTTAAGAAAATTAGAAACTGAGCATAGTCTAGAGAAAACAAGATCAAGGCAATGGCCATCCTAATGAGTAGATGATTCAATCCATTGGGAGTGGTCAAATGAGGAGTTTAGAGAGAGTAGTTTGGAAGCAGATTTGGAATGTGGGTTATCAATGGGGATGTTGAAATCACCCATGATGATGGTGGGGATGTCTGAAGATAAAAAGTGAGGGAGCCATGCAGAGAAATCCTCAATAAATTGTTGATGTACTCCAGGGGGGCGATAGATCACGCAACACGTAGAGAGAATGGATTAAAAATGCGAATAGCATGTACTTCAAGTGATCGGACATTTGGTAGAACTATGAATGTGCACTGTGGGGAGAGAAGCAGTCAAACCCCACCTCCTTATCTGCCTTCAGGTCTGGAGGTGTGGGTGAGATGAAGGCCACCATGTGAAAGGGCAGCAGGTGAAGCAGTGTCTGATTGCGTGAGCCATGTTTCTGTTATTGCCAGAAGGTTCAGGTTTTTTGAGAGGAAGAGATCATGTATGGAGGTAAGTTTGTTACAAACAGAGCATGCATTCCAGGGCACATTTAAAGAACTTTGGAAGAGAGGGGAGACAGGTGATGTGTTTGAGGTTTGCTATAGAGCAATACTGTTCTGATGTATGTGTGTGTGAGGAGTGGGGGGGACCTGGTTTAGGTGATATATCGCTGGCTAATAGAAGCAGAGAGAGAGAAAGATAGGTAAGGGGATTGTAAGATGTTTGACCTTTTACTTGTGAGAAAAGGAGACTGTACTTGTTAGAGATAATAAATAGGACAACAGTTCATGAGTGTTAACTAGAGGTGAGTGAAGTAATGAAGGTGCAATGTGGACAAATGTTTGCATTGGTGGTGGGGTGAAAGATGATACAGTCCTAAAGATAATGCCATGAAAGGAGACCAGGAAGAATTTTTTTTTATAAACATTGTGATTCAAGAGTGACAGCCTCAAAGTTAGGGGATTTAAAAGAATTACTTATTTGCAGTGTTCCGTGTAGATAGACAAGTAATGCAGAAATAGGCTGTGGCAGATGTAGCTTATTCCTGGAAGTAATCAAATGTTCTCCAATGTTTGTCCAACTGTATTGTCTAACTGTGCGTTTTCATACACTTTGTGAGAAAACTCAGTGCAGAAAATACACACATACGTCTCACCCCACATACTTCACCCCATAAACATGTACAAATAAACCATCTTCCACAAAAACATTTTGAAGAAACACATATAATATAGATGCAAATACCATACTTTGTTGCAAAGATGCAACTGTAAAGAAGCGGAAATATTGGCCTGTACATGGAAAGAACTTCAGAAATACAGTTTTCACACTAAAAGACATGGCTAAGTAATGCAGCCAGACCCAACAAAACGTGGGCTCTCTAAATAACAAATACATAATTGTTTATTTTATCCATGTTTGTTTACTTTTTATGCAGGTGTAATGCATAACCATTTTTTTATTTTATTTTTTTGGCATTTCCATTTTTTGTAATGTTTGTTTTGTAAAATTTTTCATTTTTGTGAAATTACCAACAAAATAGTCATAAAAATGGAAATATGCCTGCTTGTGTGATTAGAAAGTACACAACATTGAAATGATTTCTCCATTGGTAGTATTAGTACATAAAATGCCAGTCACTAAAAATAATCCCATAAAGGGTTAATGGCGCACACTATGTAGGCGGAGGAATCCCACTGATAAGGTTTTTTTAAGGGATCTCTTTAAGAGATAATGTTAGTCTATAGAAATATATACAGAAAAGGGATAACACCAATCTCCACTGCTGCACTGTCGTGGTTTATTGCACAGCAACCACAAAAATACACAAATGTATATACACCAAGGACAAACAGGACAGATTGCGCTGCGGAGAATTTGTGTTGGTATAACTCAATAAAAGAACCTAGAGGATCCTCCCATCGCAATAAGAAACCAATTGAATAGTATCACATAAATAAGTGTTTAATCACAGACAAAGATAGTCTAATGAGTAGTAAATATAATATCAATTATAAACCTGTATAGCTGGCCAGCATACAAATGCCAGTCACATTTCTAAAGGTAGGAAAGCTTTCATATATGTATGAATCTGTTGCTAGAATTGGCAAGTGTTCAGGACTCCAGCCATTACTTCTGTACCTCCCCCTTGTTGCTTCATCAAACAGCCTTAATGATTTAAGTCAGTAGATAGAGATCATTTTATTAATGGTTTATATTTTTACTTAAAAAATGTAACATTATGAAAAGCTACCAACCTTTTGACTAGACCAATAGTTAAATTTTCTCTAAATGTGCTACTTCCTTAAATTTGGACACAAGCCACAAACCATTGCTTCAGCGTTTCAGATGGACAATGTTCCTGTTTATTGCAAATCTATATTGGAAATCAAGAAGTTCCTGTGAAGCCTTAAAATATGACCCTAAAGTATAGCCAAAAATTGTGTCTGATCTGTCTGATGAGAGGAAGCATCATCTGGGCTTTATGTATCAGATTGGTCTCCCTTTACTAACATTTTTCCCAACATCATTCTGTGACAGTGTCTCTCATGTTGGTAGTCTTTGAACATTTACGGGATGTTGCAAATGATATCTGTGAAGAAGCCTTATGTGTTATTTGGCTATGAGAAAGGAGCTCCATAAATCTAAGAAGACTGTTGGAATCTTTGCAATGTCTTCTAGTATATATGGACTTTATTGGTCAATGTTGCGACTTTCACAGGGGTCAGCACCTGTGTTACAATAAATATATGATGTCACAATAAATATGATGTACTGTTTTTTTATGCACAGAAGAGATTTTTCAGCTGCTGTCTTTTCCAAGACCAATAACAGGTAAAATAGGTCCTTGGAATCCATGTGTAAAAAAAAATAAATGTAATTTGTGTGTTAAACTCCAGTTCTTTGGGCATACTGCCAATCAAGCAGCGTGCGGTTCTCAGACCAGATGGCAACATCAATATTCCTTTGTGAACTGCAAGCTTGCTCGGCTGAGCTACTGCGAAGGGGTGTACGTTTGCTTCCAAAACATTTGGCTGGCCTTGCTCTGTTTATAAATTGTATCACTATTTAATTAAATAGACTTGCTAGATCTGTTTTATTTGGATTTTTTTCCGAGTATATCTTTTGAACACCTTGGTTTCCACTGCATGGGCTTCACTGTTACAGAATGCTGAAGTGCTCTATCACTCCTTTCTTTACTGATCCCTCTAAACTGGTTTATAGCCATAAATATATCTCCCTTGTTTTATGGCACAGTTAGTTATACAAAGGAATAAGCAGAGAAAAATGATCTCTTATTTTCTTTGTCTCATACTATAGGTTTTATGGCTTTAAATTATACCTGCATATGATATCACAACCATCATCATCATCATTTATATAGTGCCAACATATTCTGTAGCGCTTTACAATTGAATGAATGAATAATAATTTTTGCAAAATATGTTTTACAACTGGTCTTTACAAATTATATAATGGAACCTCCACATCTAAAGTGTGACTTTATTATTGGTTTAATGTCTCTTTTATTGAGCTACATTTACCCTTTTGTAAAGCGAGCCACATATGGATGATGTGGGGAGCAACAGGATCACTTACCAGTATGGCCACACAGTGGATTACAAGCTATTTTAACAATAATAAAGTCACATTTAATTTGTGGATGTTGTTTAGTGAGGGACAGGGCACTGGATTACTGCTGGACAACATGGTGATCTCCACTTTCTAGGACAGGCCTGATAATGATGCGGTTGATTTTGAGCATGTTCTAATTTGACATAATGCTTGTTTTACTGCGGTTTTACTGCCGTTTGACTAATATGGCTACATCTATCTTATATACGACACAGGCTACAATTAGAATAACTATGATGCTCTGCAGCCTTATAAGATCATTGAACACTACCTGTTCACTTTGAGACGTTGCAGCTCAAAACTGGAGAGACCACTATCTAACATGAACACTATATACAGCTTGGCGCAGATGTCTGAGCATCTGCATTGATCAATGAAAACCCTGTAACTTTGCAGGAGTGATGTCATCCAGGATTTCCATGAGTGTAGGAAAGTCCAGGGATCTCCAGGGAAGAGCTGGCATTTAAGTGAATGTTAGCACATGCTCTAACATTAAGGGCACAGTGAAGAGAACTAAAGTGTGTGTTAGACCTAGCGGTTCTCCCTTCTACAAGCAAACTTTGTGAAGTGCAGCAGCTGCTGCAAATACATTGTGCTGTTCAGAACACAGTTATCTACCAGCCAGGACCTACTTGTATGAGTTCTTGGAATATGCAAACCTTGTTCTTGTGCAGAGGGAAAGTGTGGTACAAATGTACCTGGGAACATGATGTTAAAACAAGGCTCTCCTTACATTGGTCCTCCTTTTCTGTCATAATAACCTCCACTCTTCTGGACATGCTTTCCTCTAGATTTTGGAACATGGCTGTATGGATTTGCATCCCCGTCAGCCAGTAATACATTAGTGAGGTCGGTCACTGATGTTGGGCTGTAATTCCTGGCTAGCAGTCGGTGGTCCATTTCATCCCAATGTTGTTTGGTGGTGTTGAGATCCGGGCTCTGTGCAGGCAATCAAGTTCTTCCACATTAAAATGGGGAAACCATTTTTTTTATTTTTTTTGGGGGATCTTGCTTTGTGCATTGTCGTGCTGAAACAGGAAGGGGCCTTCCTCAAACATGCCACAAAGTTGGGAGCACACAATTCTCTATTTTTAGCATTAAGATTTCATTTCACTGGAACTAAGGAACCCAGGCCAAACCATGAAAAACAGCCCAACGCCATTATTCATTTTCCACCAAACTTAACAGTTGGCAGTACGCATTCTGGTAGGAAGTGTTCTCCTGCATCCCACAAACCCAGATTTGTCCATCAGACTGCCAGATGGTGAAGTGTAATTCGCTGCTCCAGAGTCCAATGGTGGTGTGCTTTACACCATTCCAGTTGACATTTGGCATTGCGCATGGTGATCTGAGGTTTGTGTGTGGCTGCTCGCCCATGGAAACTCAGTCCGTGAAGCTACCGATTTATTGTGCTTACATTACTTTACTTCTAGAGACAGTTTGGACCTCAGTAGTGAATGTTGCATCTGAGAACAGATGCCCTCATTGTTCCTATACTGTGAGTTTGTATGGTCCATTGCTTCATGGCTGAGCTATTGTTGCTCCTAGAAATTTCTACATCACAATAACATCAGGTCAGCTCTAACAGGGCAGAAGTTTGACAAACTGACTTGTTGGAAAGGTGGCATCCTATGACAGTGCCACGCTGAAAGTCACAGAGTTCTTCAGTACGACCCATTCTACTGATGCTGTTTGGGTGTATTCTTAATTTTATGCTATTAGCAATGGGTGTGGCTGAAATGACCAAACACACTAATTAGAAGGTCCACATACTATTGGCCATCCAAACACTCTGTTTGCAACACAAGCTTGTATGAATGGTAGATTGGCAAATAACTTTTTAATCTGTTAAAATTGGAATTAAACATGACAAAAAAAGATAAATTATAGGCTGAACCATAGGAGCCAGCTGTGTAGGTGCATGAGCACCCCCAATATTTGTGCTACTGCACCCACAAATTATGTGTATATATGGCATTTTTCAGTCATGGGGTGATAGCATACAGTGTCTAGGTTGCAATACAGTTCAGCCGATAGGAACCAACTTTTTAAAACAATTGGGGGCAGTGCTCATGTTGTCATATTTCTGTTAGTCAGTCCCACATCCAAGATGTTGGATTTTGACCAATTACCTGCCTATATAGACTACAGCAGACTTTTAACCCCCTGTTTATATATGCTATTATGCACAGAAACACCCACTATATGGCATTCTGATGTAAACCATTGTAAATTATCCATCTATCACTTCCACATGTGTTATTTAAAAAGGAACTAAATAAAAAATAAAAAACTTTAGACAATGTTATACTAATACTGTCATCCAATTCTGCTTTTAAGTACAAGGTTGCAAAATCCTAATTCTTGTTCTGTGTTATATTGTTAATTCTAAATTCACATAACATTTTATAACTACTTTGCTTTATCACTGCTGCTGAACTTATTCAAACCACTCTAAGCTAATGCTCTGAATAAAGATTAGCCTTAAGTTGAAAAATGTAAACGAGAGATCTAAACAAAATGTCTTTACAGTTCTCAAACAATAATAGATTTCAAGTGGAAAATGTAACGATATTTACTTGCATTGTAAAATAAAAATACAATTATTTTCCATACTATTTCCCCTTTAATTTTATATGCATAACTAATAAGCAAGTTTTAATGATGTAAATTACTACATAAGACATGCTGTTTGCATTTTTAACCATTGGCAATTCATCAACTTTTTTTTTTAAATTTATTTGTAAAAGCAGCATGCTTACATACAAAAATAAGCACTTTCCTGAGCTGAGTTGCTATGTTGCCAAACAGCTCAATCCTCTACAGCAGGTTACCATGTTAGGAGGGAGATGCTTCTATTACAGAACACCTGCAGAACAACTGACAGCTTGGCAGGACTGCACTGCATAGATCGGTGGATTCATGCAGAGGGGACCGGTCAGTGATGTCACAGGTGCTCACATAACTGCATTATTTGACCTGTGTCAGATCACATCAGTACACAGTCTGGGAGTAGCTTTAGCTGTCTTATGGAGGAGTGAGGTAATACTTTATTAACAGAGCTGCGGTGAAAAGTAAGGATAGCACTAAACAATGTAGTTTACCTTCGTGGTTCATATCTAAAAATGTTATTGGTACTTTATGGTAGTATAATGTATAATAATATCAAACTATCCAGGGGCTTGAAGTGTATTTTATTCTCCAACAGTGGTTGCCTTTGATGTTGCTGTAAATAGATTTCCCAGATGAGTCATTCAAATTTCTGGTGATCCAAATAATTCATTTTTCTCTATTTTGAATGGCTCATCTCATCTTCACCTGGGTTACTTTCAGAATAATGCCCATTGTCCTGTTCTAATCCCAGATGAGGCCTTTTTACAGGGGTTTTGATGGCATGCAGACTTGGCATCACACTAAATGAAGACATTGAATTGTGCCTGCATTATCTCCAGAGTTCATCTGTTTTGAACTATCTTTCCTCAATGAGCCGGAAAGGGAATTGAACTAAAGATTTTTGTGCTGAAATAAAAAGAAGTGTGAGCAACTGCCAATAAACGTCAGTCTCTTACAACCTCATTGCCTATAATACAGAATGTCTCTTCTTTTTATGAAACTGGTGATCCTTGATAAGTAATATTTAACAGGCTTTTTGCCATGAAACCTTCCAACCAGTACAAAATGCTTTGCTCCTAAATACCCCACTTACATGGGCTGAGTTAGTTAACGTTGAAAAAAACCCAACACATCAGTTAAAATCACTTCTGTAATTATTTCAGCACAGGTAAGTGGGAAGTTCAGAGCAGAACATTTTATGTAACATTAAAGGAGCTGAATTAAGTCTTCTTACTCTGTCTCTGTATAAAGGGGAAACAAACCCTGACTGTTTTGTGAGCATCCGTTTCCCACACTGATCGCAAATTAGCACAAAACACCCTAAACTTACGTTATCTTGGATCATAAATAGCCTACACAATGCATGCTCAATATGACTCTGTATGCAACAGGTGGATTTTAGCATGTTTTGTGATAAAGCGTGGTACAGCTTTTTGAACATATTCCCCATGTAACGGTTCCATTCAAAAGGTCAAGGATATATAGAAAAGTGAACCGTGTCCGTACACAATTGTAAGGAATTAATTGCCACTAATTGTTATAAAACTATTAAACATTTTCACTGTTTTGTAAAGTCAATTTACGTTAAGATATTTAGGAGAACATTAATGCAACTTGCTGTGATGATTTTATAAAGTGATCTTCCCTTCCAGTAAGTACTATCTATCCCAGCAAGTAGATAGTCCTTCCACCCAAATGATGATAATGCATTCATTATAGCAGGTACACTTATAAATAGTGAAGAGACAACTTTATGGAGCATTCATTTCTTGTTGTATGTCACTTTCACTTCAGCTACCTATTCTTGCCATGTTGTGTATATAAAAACTATGGTTTTCTAATTCGTTTAAAATGTTCATGTTTGTGTATGTGTGTGTGTGTGTATATATATATATATATATATATATATATATATATATATGACCCCTCCTGATGAAATCTGTTTAGATGAAACGCGTCGAGGTGGCTGTGGATCTAGGATCCTATTGACGATGTCCGCTAATACAGGAGTCTACTGATTGCTGGTTCTATGCTTGAATATATTTTATATCTGGTACGTGTATATTCTGTTTTTAATAAAAATCCTTTATTTGGATAACGCACTATGGAAGCGCCCCCATTTGTTTGATATTCCAGGAATTGATTGACCCGTGGAGATCGGGTTAGAGAAGGGGAAGACGCGCAGACGAGTCACTGCTATTGCTGATACTATCCGTGGGAATATTGCTTATGAAGGACTATTCTACCCAGACTTTTTAAAATATTTTATACCTTGTTCAAGGTGATCTAACAGATTTGTGTTTGAGCGCACTGTATTTGTTGTATTGCTATATATATATATATATATATATATATATATATATATATATATATATATACACACACATATACATACAGCAGTCTGTTGGCTATTTTTTACAATATTGCCAACATAGCAATATTACTTGATGTATTTTTTGAACCTGATAGCAATGCAACTTTATTTTTAAAAAAATTACAAAATGATATATAAATGACCTGTAGAGGGTGCCTTTCCACTAACAGTGGTAATGTAATATTTTGCATACTTTAATGTGTATATGTATATAAATATAAACTTTATTAAAATGATAACTTTAATTTGTATTGTATTAAAATGGATTTAAATGACTAGTGCTTTACAGTAAAATTGAGAAATAAATGACATTTTTGTTAATTTCCATCTTGGGGAAAAAAAAAATTTTTTTCTTTTTTAATGTAATCACTTTTTTAATTCTTTTTTTTTTTTTTTAATACTGCAAAGTCTGTTGCAGAAAGCAACCGCAAAAATATGTCTCCTAGAGACCTATCTGTGGCTGCTTTCAACTCGGCATAGCATGTGAGGTGCGTGAAAACGTCTTTATTTTGCTAGGCTCGCCCACTACCTTCCCCGTTCCATCTCTTTTAAGCACAGAAAGGTGCAAAAGGGAGATTCGTCTCAGGCTAAGTGCAAACTGAGACGAATCCTTGGCTAAAAGTGCTTTTTCCACTGTTTAGTGTCCAACTTTACATCAGGCCCTGAATTGTCAGTTTATTAGATACAACTGCTCTTGCCACGTAATTGGCTGCTCAGTCAGTTACAGCAGTATCATCATCATCACCATTTATTTATATAGTGCCACTGATTCCGCAGCGCTGTACAGAGAACTCACTCACATCAGTCCCTGCCCCATTGGAGCTTACAGTCTAAATTCCGTAACATACACACAGACAGAGACTAGGGTCAATTTTGATTGCAGACAATTAACCTACCAGTATGTTTTTTGGAGTGTGGGAGGAAACCGGAGCACCAGGAGGAAACCCACGCAAACACAGAGAGAACATACAAACTCCACACAGATAAGGCCATGTTCGTGAATTGAACTCATGACCCCAGCTCTATGAGGCAGAAGTGCTAACCACTTAGCCACTGTGCTGCCCGTAAATGTACTGCAGTATATGTATGTTTAATGCTGCTTAAAGCAGATAGGCAGTTACCAATGAATGGCATTTGCACAATTCATCGGGTGAATGGGCAGGACCAAAGATTTAAGGGAAATGGCATAGTGGTAAGTTCCAGCCATTCTATTATGAGTATATCAGGAACAGCAACACTTCTTGTGTTTTCCACCACCCCATAACATCCAGCACAATAGCAGTCCTGCCTCCAAGAACGACTTATCAATCAAAGGGACTGATGGAATCTGACACGACTTGCAGTGTAATAAAAAAAGGTCTACAGTTAGTCATCTGCCATCTAAATACAAAAGTTGTGCCAAAATAGCTCATCATAACACATTGTACCATGTCACAGATGAGTTATGGCAGCCGATGACCCAAAAAAACATCTGGTTTCAAGAATCCTGGATACTACCATTTAACTCTTATGGCAGGATAACTATATGGCTCCATTGATCCTTCCTTGTGTCAATGGAGTGAGCAAGTATTGGTGCTGTAATAGTTCAGGTAGTGTTTTTTTTGGCAAACTGGGACCACAGAAACATTGTACTGGGTATCTGAACATCATTGCCAATTAGTGGCATCATGGTAGCTGTTTACTTATATGCTTTTTTATCAAGATATACTTTATGTGAGAAAGTTGGGAAATAATTCCAGAAACATGTTTAATGCAGTAATGTTCCCAGGCACTATATCTCCAAAAAGTCATGTATTTTTGGGAAGAGTTGAAGTAAGCTATTCAGAGTTGGCATGCAACTCATTATTAAACTTATTGAGTCCATGGACAAATTAATTCAGGCCGATTAGATGGCAAATATGGGAGCGAGTTGCTTCTAAGTGTATGCAGAATAAACTTAACATTTAATGCAGGTCTCAAAAAAATGGGCAGGTTGTACAAGATGAGTTCGGACATTGGGGATTATTTGATTTTTAGACTTTTAGCGCTTACCTTTTTTTTTTGCCATTCTACACATGACCATTTTGTTGGTCTGCCTCGTGGTTGCCTTCATGAAACAGTGTTACTAACATTCTACTTGAAAAAAGCCCTGATGGAATTTATGTCGCTGGTGCCTATTGTGACATTCTACTTGCAGGACTGAAGAAGTATTGACAGTTTCTGCATATTAATTGGACTGAATTAATATTCAAGTTGAGATCAGAATATTAAACACACTACTGGGTGCTGAACAGAATCGCATTGACTGCAATTTGCAATTATTAATTTCTGAACCCACAGGAAGTTGTTTATGTGTTGCCCCAACCAATGGTAGTGTTTATGACAGCGAGTGAACATTATTCAGGATATTGAATACCATTATATAGATGTTTAAGGTTTATTAATAAACATATTCATTTTATTGTATTTATCTACATTGGGGATTATTTGATTTTTACTTTCAGCGCTTACCTTTCCTTTGTTTTTGTTTGGCTGTCTATTTAGGGTGGTCACTGCCCCTTGGTTGAGCAGTGAAAGCAGCCTACTAATTTGAAAAGCTGTTTTACTACGTTGCTTTTTATGATATATAATTTTGAGGATAAAAATGTAATCAATGTACTGGACAAATCCGGGTGGTGTTGTATTGGTTGGAAGGGTTCCTGACACATATTAAGCAGAAATGTAAAATCACAGTTCATTCTGATGAATCCCTACCCCAATGGAGCTTACCATTTAAATTTAACAACACAGACACTGTGGTCAATTGAATCAGGAACTAAACCATCAGTATGCTTTGGACTGTGGGAGGAATTTCTTTTAGTAAGCCTTAAAAATTATAGTGCTGATTTAGAGTTGTACGTAAGTGCATTTGCTCTATGTAAAGATGTGCCTTAGTGCAAAATTGACACACTGCGCATGTACATAACTAGAACTCGTATTTTTAGTTGCACCTATTATGCTCTTGCAAGTAGGATCAGGGTTGTTAATGTGCAAGTACAGTACAAGAAGAATGTGTAGACCCCAGCATGCCCCATTGAGATGCTCTTATTTTTACTTATACGGATCTTGGCATATGTTGCACCTATGTGCCCTGTGTGCAAGTCTTTCCTCCGAACGCATCTATATGCTAGATTTAAGGTTACACATATCTTAAGATGCATGCAACTCAAAATACAGATGTAGAAAAGCAAGTGTACAGATAGTAATGGACACAACAAAGGATGGACATTGTACCTGCTGAATTGTTTCATTAAGGTATATTTATTGTTATAGTAGAGTGGATAAAGCTTATTAAGTGTGAGATTTATAGGCCTGTTTGGAAACGAGAGTAGAACCACTCTTCTAGCATCCTTTTTCTGTAGGTGGCTATCAAAATCAATTTGCCCCTGAACCAAATTTTAGGAGCCTCCCATACAGTGGAAAAAACAGCTTTCATCTCTCCCCTCCGTGTTCTAGTCCCCTCACCCTATTTAATAGTCTCCCCCTCCCCTTTAGATTGTAAGCTTCCTTGAGCTGGGCCCTCTAATCCTTGTGTCTTCCTGTTTACCTTTGCGTTCGGCACCCCATTCTCATTTTTACTCCTCGACATCTGACACCTTGATTCTCCTCTTCTCCCTTACCTTCACCTCTCCATTGCTGCCCTGACCCTGTTAGTTGTGCCCACATTGCTGGGTCTAGGTTCAGCCTCCTCTAGTTCACTCCCCACATCCCTCCATTCCTTTCACAGTTACTCTTTGTTCTGGAATTCACTTATACCTCTTTGCTCTGTGCACTTAAACACAAAACCCAAAGGCAGGCAGCTGATCTGCCAATGTGTTTGGATCCAAGGTGAAATGGCGCTATTAAAAGACATTAAAGCATGGTCAAAACAAGCTTTATTAATATTATGGAATTACATGCCAGTGCAGCAATTGTGTAAACTAGTAAATAATGTAATGTAAACTTTATGAGAGGCAGAGATCTGCCATGCATGTAGATGGTGAAAGTTACCCTGGAGTCGCAGACATTTTTCACTATGTAAATAAGAGGCACTGGAGGCAGCCTTCGACTTAATATCAGTAGCAAACACTAAAGTTATCATCTGTCATCACAAATTGGAAAGTAAATGAGTAATTAACCCTACCAAAATCCTTGTGAGTACGTTGGGTAGACAAAATACATATTTTACCATAGGCAGGACTCCTCAGATAGTGTATTGTGTTTTAGGATCAGAAATGGGGATAAAAATGTAGGGAACAAAATGGCCATGACTGATCTATTTTCTGGAGAAGTAAGCAGTAGAAAAGAGACTTAAAGTAACGTTTTGGGCCACATGTGGTTCATAATCCAGATTTGCATAAACTACTATATATCCAGAGCAGGAACAATACTGCCACAGCCTCTTGGCCATGAAAGAGTTAAAGAAGAAGGATATCTGAAAAACAATAAATTTATCTATAAATTAAATGTATGATCTAGTGTGAATTACAATGTTGTACTTATACTTGTTTGTATAAATATAACTTGAGTAGTAACTTCAGTAATTAATATTAGAAATGTGATGCAGTGATTCCAGGATTCATTTTGGGATTCAAATGAATCCTTAGGATTTCACTAACCAAATCTTGATCTCTTTGTAGCTTTAGTTGCCAGCTCACAGCGAGGGATTGTGGTGCTCTGTTGGGTTGTGGTCGGTGATAACTCTGCTTCTACCTCTAGAGAGGGGGTATCGCCAACACTTAAAGATAGACAAGACCCCCAAACAGAACAGATACGTTTAGAAAAAACAGGACACTCTCTCAGGAATGGATATTATTAGGTAGAGAAAGGGAGAGGAATTGATAAAGGTAAACATAGAACTTATCACTGAGAATGCATTAATTTATTAAATAGAGCATTCAAATCTACTATATTCTCAATACAATTAACTAACCCTAGTGATTATCTCTAAATAAAAATAATCTCTTTGCCTATCACACTCTAAACAGTTCTATTTCTAACTGTATTAAAATATAATAAATAAGTCCATTCCTGTCACAATAAATAGTATACAAAACTGTCTGTCAATCATAAAAAAGAATGCAGTGTTAAGTTACAGATACTAGACCTTCTTAAATGAATAAATTGTCTACAATTATTATTATGACCATGGCTCTGATCGTGTCCATTGCCCCTAATGGAGAACCAAATTTAGTTTTACTATAGTTTTGAGAAGGTAAAAGCTCTCAATATTAGGTTTCACTTTTTATCTATTACTGTTGTCCAGACCAGGTCTTATGTGCTACAACGTTTTGTGCCAAGCACAGAGTGTCAAGCTCTGGATTCTGGCTGTTACTTATCGAATCCGATGTCCGGTGTTTTCCTTTGGGTCTCCTCTCTGCTCCCGGCAGCAGCTCCTGAAGCAGCTCCTGCAATGGTGCTCCACTATGTACAGCAAGGTGCACATGGCCCTTTAGCTATTTGGAGCTTGTGGCTGCTGGCATCAGAAGTCAACCCCCTTCAATCTGCTTAGCATATGTAAACCTGGTCTGTGCACAGTTCTGTGCCAGAGTATTTGCTCCTTACCTGTACTCCAGCTTTCCTGTGATTACTGACCCGGAACTTTTCTGACCTCTCTTCTGTTTGTTGTTTGGTACTACTTATGTTCCTGATCGTTGCAGACATGGCTTGTATCTGATTTGGCACTCCACAGTCCGATCATGTACTGGTCCCTGCTACGTTGACCATTCGCTTTTTCTATCTGACACCAGCTCGTTGCACCTGGAGGCAGAGTAATGGGCTGTGAACCCACCAGCAGCAAAGACCAAATCACCTTGTGTGGTCTCTAATGAAAACTGAGGGTGGGTCTTTACTACTTACTTCCAGCGCTTATCCAGGGTGGCAAAAAAGGAATCCACTTAATCTGCTAAAATAATGGCACAGAATTAGTGGGGCGAATCTGTTGGTCACTGTCCTGATTGTCCAGGTTGACTTGTCTCAGAGCTGTAGTTGGGTAACTTTGACCTCTTAGTTGTATTCTCGATCAGTTGTAGCCCTTCCTGTAGTTCTGATGGCTCACCTGTTCCACATCCACTCCTTGATGTTCGTGCTCTATTCTCCTCCCACCTGCACTTCAAACTTTTTTATTTACATTTCATAGATCACTAAACCTCTCTCATACATTCCCTCTTTATGCTACGCTGCCTGTCACGTCACTTCTTTTCTGACTTACATCTACTATTTAGCTACTAAAAATACTGTGTCTTACGTCACTGTCTAAATCTCCTCTATATTAGTCTTTTATTCTGTTTCTTTTACTCTAGTCACTATCCTATTACTTTTTTCATACTATTTTCCTAAAAAATGTTTTTCATGTTTTCTTCCTATCAGTCTATCTGTATTGGTCCTATATATTTAAGTTTTCCTTTTCAATCTCTCTCATATACTGGTTCTCTGTTCTCCTTAATCTGTCTTTTATACTTGTCAGTTTGAATTTTACTCTTTCAATTTCTTTTGCTATTGCTTCTCTGTACATCAATAGTTTCACTTTCTTGTCCTGTCAGTCTCTATACCATTCTCACTTCACCCATTAGCCAATCTCCTTCTCTGTTTCACTTTAGCATTTGCCACTTCTGACTGCTCAATTACTGACTGACCGGCCATCTAACTGTCTGACTGACTCCTACTACTCTAAGTTCAAAGTGTTAGGAGTCTGTTTCTGTTGCTGTTTCTCTGTGTGTGAGAGCTCTTTGCTTTCAATTAGATTGCGTTGAATTGCAGGTGTGTTACCTTCATTATCCTGATTGGTTTCCTCTACTATTTAAGGCCTGTCCTCACACTCCACCTTTGGCAGGGATGGCGTTTTGTTTCTAGCGGTAGCGTCCCTGTTCCTGTGCTGTAATATCTTGTGTCTACTTTCTAGTTCTGATCCCTGGCTACGTCTCAATACGATTCTGGCTCTGATACCTGGCTCTGTTGGACCGTTCACGTTCCTGTTACCTGTCCGGCTGCAATATACTCAGCGCTCTATTCTTGGCCAAGGTGGTGGTGTCCCGAGAAAGCCTCGTCAACTGTCCCATTATTAGTTATACAACCTGCTCTGCTTGCTGACGTTTGGTAGTACATTTCTCTGGTGTTTAGCTACATTACTACTATTGTGGCCGGCTGTTCTGAGGGACTCTGGGTCTGTCTCATATTGCCAACATATCACAATCACTCTGCAATTTGACTCATTTGCAAGAGATGGACTTTGTTATATAGTGCAGAAAAAACACTTACCTTCCTCTGCACCACAACTGCTTATTTCGGTTAATCTCCTGCTCTGATAATGGGACTTCTGTATCCTGCATTTCTGTCTGTTGATAGTAGAGCCATCTGCCTATGATTCTGAACCGGATAGTCTGTATCTGATATCCTGCATCTGATACTCTGCATATATGGTTTCTTGCTGATCAGTTGCTGATAAAATAGTCATTTTTAGTCACACACCTCTGCTGTTAACCTAACACCAAGCAGATCTTTCTTGTAACAACTCCTCACTTGCTTGAGTGGTCGTGGCTCGAGACTCTCACTGCTGATTGGTTGGTTGTGATATGAGGCTCAATCCAGTAACGTTCAGGGGGTCTCTTATTTAGACACGAGACAGCAGTATTCTTCCCGCCAGCCATAAAGACACAATGTTACTCTCTTGTGTTATTTTGTTATACAAGTTCCACTGCAACACTGAACGTCACTGTTACAGCTACCATGGATACATGTATTTATGTCCTATATAGTTTATTTACTTGTACTATATCTATATAATACTGGCCAATTGCTTTCTTTACAATATTTTGTAGAATACTACATACAAGTATTCATAAAAGTTAAAATGTTCTATATCATATCAATGCGGATGATTCACAAATCTATCTATCCTCTCCTGATCTCTCACCATCTGTGTTGCCTCGCGTTACTGACTGTCTTTCTGCCATTTCATTCTGGATGTCCTCTCGCCAACTCAAACTCAGTCTTTCAAAAACAGAAATAATAATATTCCCACCCAGCAATAGAAGCTTCCTGCCTGACATTTCTAGTTCTGTTGACAACATGACCATAAATCCCACCGCGCAAGCTCGCTGCCTAGGTGTAATTCGCAACTATCCTTTGTTCCTCACATCAACTTTATACATACAAGGCCATCAACAAAATTGCACCACCATACATCTCCTCACTTGTCTCAAAATATCTCCCAACTCGACACCTCTGTTCTGCACAAGATCTGCGTTTCTCTTCCACTCTCATCACTTCCTCACATTCTCAGTTACAGGTCTTTTTTTGGGCTGCAACCACTTTATGGAATTCACTCCCTCGCACCAGAAGACTTTCCTCTAGTCTTCAAACCTTCAAGCGTTCTCTGAAAACCCACCTCTTCAAACAAGCTTATAATATATCTCTAGCACCTTCTTATACTCCCTAGGTTACCCTATTACCACCCTCTACACAGCTAACACAAGACAACAACCCTTTGACCCATATAGTTGTGTGACTGAGCATACAGCCCACTAAATACTTTATAACCTTTGCATTCTAGCTGGACAAATATTCAATATGATGTAGTACGTGCCCTTATCTATCAAACCATTGTCCCATAGATTGTAAGCTTGTGAGCAGGGCATTCTTACCTCTATGTATGTATGTATTACCCAGTATTATTTTATTACTGTTGGTTACCAATTGTAAAGAGTTACAGAATCTGCTGGCGCTATATAAATAAATTATGATGATGATCTATACCACATTGATTTTATCTATCTCTTGCAAGTGAGTCAAATTGCATATTGGTTCTAAACCTTTGGCAATATCAGTAAATAGATCTGTTACCAATGTCAGAGCTTAAAAAAAATAATAGTAAATGTCAATTTGGCCCCTTGTTTCTAATTTTTGAATATACAAATTAGGTTCCACATTTGGATTGGTATTTGTTAGTTTCTTGTTTAACAGGATTCTGTATTCAGCTGAATTGTACACTAAAGCTTCTGAGCATCACGTCCAGGGCCGGATTAAGGGGGGGGCACAGGGGGCATGTGCCCCGGGCCCCCCTCTCTCTGAGGGCCCCCCGCCGCCGCCGGCCACACGCTGATCGGATCACCTGTCAGTTGGTGATCCGATTCTTCTGCTTGTGCGCGCGGCTGTGGGGCCCCCCTGACGTAGGCGCAACCCCCCCCCCCTTCCCCCTCACCCCTCACAAAATGTGTCAGCTGGCCTGATGTACAAGCAGCACCGCGGCTGCTGTACATTCTAAGAGGCCGAAATGGAGCTGCTGCGCATGTGCAGCAGCAGCAGCTCCTAATCCCGGGACAGCTTCATAGATCAGAGAGCCGGCGGTGCCCCAGGGGCTGATCAAGGCGGCATGAAGAGTGGCCAGCTTAACCTGCCAGCCAGAGGCCTGACCAAAGGTGACTGAACATGGGGGGTCTGTGGGTGACAGGGGAGGGTCTGAGTGTCTGTGGGTGACAGGAGAGGGTCTGTGTGTCTGTGGGTGACAGGAGAGGGTCTGAGTGTCTGGGTGACAGGAGAGGGTCTGAGTGTCTGTGGGTGACAGGAGAGGGTCTGAGTGTCTGTGGGTGACAGGAGAGGGTCTGTGTGTCTGTGGGTGACAGGAGAGGGTCTGTGTGTCTGTGGGTGACAGGAGAGGGTCTGAGTGTCTGTGGGTGACAGGAGAGGGTCTGAGTGTCTGTGGGTGACAGGAGAGGGTCTGAGTGTCTGTGGGTGACAGGAGAGGGTCTGAGTGTCTGTGGGTGACAGGAGAGGGTCTGAGTGTCTGTGGGTGACAGGAGAGGGTCTGAGTGTCTGTGGGTGACAGGAGAGGGTCTGTGGGTGACAGGGGAGGGTCTGAGTGTCTGTGGGTGACAGGGGAGGGTCTGAGTGTCAGTGGGTGACAGGGGAGGGTCTGACTGTTTGTAGGTAATAGGAGTGGGTCTGAGTGTGACTGGGTGTCTGTGGGTGACAGGAGTGGGTCTGGGTCATAATCCTTATTCATCTAATCATTATTAGAGAATATATATATATATATATATATATATATATATATATATATATATATATATATGTATACACACATACATACACACACACACACACTCACATATATAGCAATGATACCGCACATTCAAAAAAAAGAAACCATGATAACATGACACCAATTTTGATATATATATATATATGTCAAAACTGATGTCATTTTATCAGTGCTTCTTTATTTTTAATGTGCAGTATCAATGCTAATTTCAGGGACGGGCTGGGACAGAGAGCTGGGGGGCATATGCCCGCTGGGCCGGACAGAAAAAAAGAGACTATTTTGGGCAGGTCCCTGCACTGGCCCAAGTCTCTATTACTTCTATCATTGGCCGCGGATCCTTACTATACGTTCCCCCCCTTACCCTATGTGTGGCTGCTATTGGTGTCACATGGGACGTGCACCACATGACAGGTGCCGTCCCATGTGTGAAGAGAACAAGGTCATACAGTGCATGGATAGAACAAAGTTTGTGGGTGTAGTATGTAAATATAATGTGTGTGTGAGGGGGGTAGTATGTTAATAAAATGTGTGAGGGAGAGGGGGTAGTATGTTAATAAAAAGTATGAGGGAAGGGGGGTTCTTAATATATTGTGGGAGGTAGGTTATTAATTTAATCTTGGATTGCAGGTGGATGCTAATTATTTAATGGGTGCTATTTTATTGTGGGGTGATGGTGGGGCAATTTAATTTAATAGTGGGGTCTATCAATTTAAGATGGGGTGATTGGACCTTAAAAGTTAATGCTAGGGTGGTTTGGAAGTTCAAAAATGAATGTTGGTCTGTTTTGGGGAAAATTAGGTCTTTTTATTAAATGTGGATATGAATTATTTAATGCCGTGGATGTGGGAAATGGTTATATTTTTTAAACGCCATTTAATTTATTGCTGAGGCTGTTTGGAGGAAGGGAAATTTGTTTATATATTAAATAGGAATACTATTGTGGTAATAATGCTGGGGCTGGTTGGAATTTTCTAAAATTTCATGTACCCATTTTTTTTTCCATATAGGGCCTCCAACATTCCAGAATCCAGACAAGCAGCAACTGAGCTAAAGCCACCAGCAGCCACAGGTGGGGTCAGTGATAAGAACAGGTAAGAGAGCAGGACAGTCTGCCAACTGTCCTGAATCTGGTCGGGCAGTCCTGAATTTGGGTGACTGTCTCGTGTAGTCAGGATTGGGTCCGACTACAAGGACAGTTGGGAGGTATGTCCCGATTCACACTGTACTGCTGGTGAAGGCAGAGCTGTGTGCAATTAACAGTAGTGCACACTGTATTGCCTGTGCATTTGTATAAAATGATAACCATGTTACATCATAGGGGCCCCCCTGTCTAAAGTGCCCCGGGCCCCCCAGAGCCTTAATCCAGCTCTGATCACGTCTATCAAAACTAGTGTTTTTTAGTAATACCAAAGTATACTATATACACACAACACTTTGCATCGCATTTGTTCGTATCTCTTATCCTAGAAGTGAAAACCTGATTAAAACATTTGATGGCTCCCATGGAAGGTCATGATCAAGTTTGATAACTGTGACAAAGAATTTACACATTTATAGTATTTATCACCCCACCCGCATTCGCATTAAGGAATAAAAAAAATAATGGCAATCAAAATGGATTTATTTTGGAATTTTTAGAGCTGACAATGAGATTTGTGGAGTAATGTTAACTATAAACAGCCCTAAAGCTTTTTCTTAATTACAAATAAAAACCTACAATAATTGATTCCATAGGCATTCTTCCTTTTGCTAAGTTAATCCTGGGGTAATACCTTTTCTTTGAGAATCAAATAGTGGATTAGAATTCACCTGTTTATAATTAAAGAGTTCCTGCACTTGACTATCGCATGTCATCATAAAAGTAAAATTTCTGAAGCAAAAACAAGAAAAGGTTATGAGATGTCAATAAAAGGAAGGATAAAAAAAAGATATCAATTACTTTGAATATGCTCTGGGGCACTGGCAAGTCCGTCATAAAGAACTAGAGAATACAGCACAATGGTCAATATATCTAGAGTAGGCCTTCCTCCAAAAAAGCAGCATCGGTGCAAAAAGAAATTTTCTTGATGTGGTCCCCTAGAGTACAATGGAGATAAATCTATGGTCTGATGAAACCAAGATTGACCTTTTTGGCCTCAACAGTAGGTGATATGTTTAGTACAGGTCTACCACTGTGCATAATCGCAAGAACACTGTGCCTACAGTGAAGCATTGTGTTAAAATAGAGAGCTAGTAATTGGGAAAATATTTATATTTCAGAAGAACAATGATCAAAGCATATAGCAATAGCAGTGGCTTAAATACTGTACTAAATAAAAAAATCTATAAAAAAATTTCAGTGTCCTGGAGTGGCCCAATCAGAACCCGGTCCTTAATCCTATCATGAAAAAGAAAAATATGAAAATTGTTTTTCAACGCTTCACACCCAACCTGATGGAACTCGATCAATGTCAACAGCAGACGTGCAAATCTAGTAAAGTCTTATGCAAATAGTCTCACAGTTGTAATTTTATTTAACATATTTATCTATATTGTAGTTTGCTAATTCTATTATTGTTAAGGTGAATTAGACATGTAAATACGGCATTGTGATTTTGGAGCAGCAAAATGGGTCAGGTATACCCGAAGCCTCTTCCTATCCAGATGATGATGATAATTTTATAACCTATATTAAGATTCGGAATAGCCTGGATATGGTCCTGCTGAGTATGTTGGTACGTTATAAAATTAAAAAAATATATTTGTCAAGGTCAGATCTCAAAGGATTGATTGCCCCATAACTAGTAATATATGCCCATTTCATGCCGAATTAGATTTGGTGTTTAAGGTGTTTGCTAATGATATAAGTATTTTTATTTTTTTTAAAACTTTTTTGCAAATTTCATAAAAACATTGCTGCCATCTGTTGTAACAGGAAATATGTCTCATTTCATGTCACTTCAATACCTCGGTTTAGTTTTGCATTGGAATGTAGTCATTTGTGTACCAGCAATTTCTCACTGCTCATTTCAGCTTGAGCTGTGGAGGTTCTAAATTTCCCCCAGTATCCTCACCAGCCTAACGTTAACATTCTCCTGTGGCTCCTAACCTAAGACCCCCTCCTTCTCCCGCTCTGCAGTCTGCCATGCCCTCAAGCAGCAGGTCTGATTCTTCAACTCCGGAGCTTAATTGTAAGCTGCCTCCACCAGCAGCCTAACCCCTAGCCTGTTCACAGACAATGAACTGTATGCAATTCAAATTATAGACATCTAATTGCTACATTGTACAATAATTAGCTAACAATTACCCTAGAGCAATTTTGACAAGTTAGATTTGTGAAGTGAACACATGAGCCCATTGCTGCACAGGACATAAATGTAAACCTTAACGTGCTGTGCTTTCTCCACTCATGTCACCATTACTGTGATGAGGCTGTTACCAACAGCCGCAAGTCAATTACTGTGACCACATTGCAAAGCGGTGTTTCACTCTTGTTATAGGGCAGACAGATTTTTACTTAGTGTCCCTGACAGTTTTATTGTAATGTAAAAAAAAATAAAAAATCTATATATATTTATACACACACACACACACACACACACACACACACACACACACCTCTTGGCAGAAAAGAAAAAAAGCATAAATTCCTAAAAACAAAAAACACAGCTTTTAGACAGAAAATGGTTAATTGGAGAAGTTCCGTGTTATGCAGTGATTAGCTGCTTGCGCTAAAGTACAAATATAAGAAAGTACATACTGAGCCAGTCCGGTACCCAAATGTTATGCGTCTGCAGAAATGGACTAACATGTATGCATATGGGAATATAATATGAAGATAGTTGATCTGGCAAACCAGCTGAAGCCTAAGGCTAGGTACACACTAAAGAATTTTCCGACCGACATGTTATCTACATCGATTGTACTAACTACTGAAGGTCCAATCGGTTGGGCGATTCATGCGTACACATTGACACGATTTACCTTCAGATCTGTGCTCTTCATCTGGTCCTCTAGTTGTTTAGAGAATGACAGCACAATAGTCACTCATTCATTCATTCCTGTCACACTGATTGAAACAGCCTTGCTATAGCTATCCACATGTCCTTATGAATTTCTGTGACTCCGAAACAAAATTTTCAATCTCAGAACGAACAAACAAACTATTCCATCTGTAGCACTCTCTACATTTAGTCACCGGGTCATGTTCATTGCCAGCATCGGCTGAAAAGATCATGACTCTGTAACCTCTATGGAGATTTTGATCATAAGTGCATATACACTACTTGATCGGAAGGTGATTGGAACGCGATTATTAAATAGTACGACCAGTCAGAATAACAATCGGCTCTTTGGAATGACTGGGGAGAGGGGGAAGATTTTGCAGTGCAGACATAGCTCAGAGGAGGTATTCCAAAGCATCTCTGTTCAATACACTGATTGTGGTTGCCATGGTATTCACATGACACTGTGCAGAACAATAGCAACCTGAAGAAAAAAAAAACAAGGAGAAGTTGAAACTACCAAGCTAATTCTTATAGCTTGCCACAATGATTTAGGTTTATAAAAAAAAAAAAGCACACCTAATTTGTTTTCATGGGATTGTTGCTTTAAGTATGGCAGCTCATTCTGAGAGACTTCCTGCAGGTGCCTATCAGGTGCCTATAACCTGAATCTGTCCCACCAAGAGTCCCAAGATTAAATAGAGCATAAGATCCCTGTGCTGTGTGAGAACTGTGGAAGTAGCCAACGTCCCAAAAGTGCAGAGGGAAGGGACTGTGAGACAGAGTTACAGAGAGTCCAGAGAGAAAATGACAGCTCTTGCAATTGTACTGCAATTAGCAGAAGAACCAAGAACTAAACTAGAGTGAATTGGAGGTTGAAATAAAGTTGATGTTTAACCAAGAAGACATGATCTGGCCCCCTAGGAGAATACTGCCATGTCTGCATCTGCACTTCATACATATCTTTATCAATGTCAGGGGCACCTAGGAGCATGCACACCCACTGTCTTCTGAAGTGAAGAACACTGAGCAAGGCATGGGTCTGAGATCCAAATGATTCTTCAGAGGTAAGTGCCCATATTTGTGCAGAAACAAACAGGGGGCTACACATAGATTGGTGTAGTCTGTTTTTGCAATTAAGGATTTGTTTTCCATGTATGTGTTGGGCACCATAACAATTATTTTTGCTGTACAATAGTAATAATTCTGAGCATATTTTCTTCCTGTTTGTGTGGGAAACTGCACAGTATGACTTATATCTTTATTCTTGCAGAAGCAATTTCCAAATATTTTCTTTCTGCAACTGCATCGTATAACTTCCTTACCCGCCATTTCATTGTGACCATTGGCCTCTGCTTTTCCCACATAACTGTAATAACCTGGGTTGGTTGAATGAATTAACTAATGTTAACTTTTTAATAATTTACCTATTTCTGCTGATTTTCTTGCAACTGGAAAAATAAATTGTTCTTTTAGGCAAGGGGAACGGGAGTCAGTTGGTGCGTGACACAGTAGGAAAAATGGAGCAAAGACAATCTTAAAGGGAGCAGCCAGACGAGTGTAAATAAGGGAGAAATGTGAATTTAGAAAAACTAGTCATGCTGTACCTAATACAACAAAGTTTCCAGTCTGACAACTACAGAGCAACTCCCTAACAGCGTACAAAAAAACAGAAAATTACAGCAACCTTTTCACCAACAGTTTGTCGGCTTTATTCCAGACCTTAACATGGGTCTTTTAGTCATCCCCAGTTTGACAGAGTAGCTGTACTACTGACAGCCTCCCATATATAGATGTCAGCAGGTGCATCTCTGGTTAGAGACCAGCATCTGAAACATCCGTCCTGGAGAGGGACTGGATCCTAGTACAATTGTTCCATGTATGTATCATTGTATATAAAATAGATGTTGTGCCTACTAAGATGATTAGTAATGTGTTTACTTTAATAACTCGTGGACCATTGAACATGACATAATCTTTGATTCTTTTGAAACAAATATTAATTTTATATAACCTATTCCTGAAAAACAAAAAATAAATAATATTAAAACCTCATCGTATGTCTTAACAAAGATTTGCACACGCCTGGTACTGACCCTGATAACATATTCAGCTAATGGGTAAAGCACACACGTGTGGTATTCCCCATTCATGGGAGAATTAGCTAAATATATGAATGGTTGTGTTTCCCTAATTGAACATGTTGTGCAAACAAAAACATTCATGAAAGAATGCAACTTTAGTTCCAACATTCAGAAAAAATCTAGAATTTCAACATTTTCAATCTACCCCTAGATCAGAAGTGCACAAACTTTTCTGGTTCGAATAGCACACCGTGAGATTGTAATTTGAAGGATCCACAACTTGCTAAAAGAGTAGAAGTAAAATAATTTACTACAGGAGAACCTATTCAGCATTATTAAAAAGTCTTGAATCATGTCTTAGTGACAGTCTGACAGCGAATCAGCATGTAGCTGATTCATTCTGATTTACTACCAGATTATCGGATCTCACTGTCACAGTCACACCCAGACACATTGAGACCAGTACATTGTGGGAGAGACAGTGCTGCCTATGTCCTATGTACAACGCCCCCCCCCCCCCTCCCCCCTTGCTGTATCTCTTCCCGCTAACAGGCTCCGGCAGCCCTTTTTCCCCACTAGGGGGTCGATTCAATTCAGCCACGTTAGTGTAGGAATAACGCGGCGCTAATTGTATTACCGTTAAAATGGTAATTTTCACCTGGATTTTTGCTGGCGTCCCCAGGGCTGTGAGCAGAAATCAGCATTAAAATACTATACTAACGGTAGTACTGCACACTTTTACTGTAGTAACTGTAATAGTGCGCAGGCCACGTTATTCCTAGAATATTGTAAAGTATCACTGAAGTCTGAACAGTGGAAAAGATTATCACAACAGCTGACTGTTCTGGTGAAAACGCTTTCGCTCGACCACCACAGAAGCAAACAAGAGCAATCAATGTAATTAGTTACATAGGTCTATCTTCACCCTAGTGTACCAATCAGTAGATACGTGATTTTGGATTAAATAAATGTTTAGAGCAATGCCGTGTTATGTATTGCTATAAAACAACATTCAATATGGTTAATGGAACATTCACTGTGTAAGTAAGTTATGCTAAGTTTATGAAAAAATAAACATTATTTTGATCAAAAAATTGCTACACTTTCCTTTTGATCATTTTGTTAGGAGTTGTTATTTATTTTGTGTCCTTTATAGTGTTACCCTACACTTTGACCAATGAATATTCTTTGATCAAATATCCCTTCTCGTCTTTTGTTTTGACTGGAATGATATTGAGGTGTTTGGCAAAAATTTCTGGCGTAAGGAAAAGTATAGAAAGCGATCATAGTTATTTTTCTGTTGCCTATAAATCAGCTCTGTCCTTCATCTTCACTTTCCTAAGTATGTTTGGTAAATACAGCCTTGCTGCATTGACTGCAGGTATTTTTGGACATCTGTAAGGCTGGGTACACACTACAGTGCTTTTAGCTGAGTATTGGGTCAATCAAACAATAAACAACCGTTTGACCCAATATTACATTAGTGTGTACTCTTCAGCAATGAATGAGGATCCTTCCAAACCACAGATCATCGTTTGATTTGATTGTTCAGCAGAACTATAAATCTCGTTCACCTATGGAATGACATCCTTCCAATCCGGCAGTCTGTATGTGCTCATGATCAGGATCTCCACAGAGTTTACAGAGTCACAATCTTTTCAGCCAATGGTTATGACAGATGAAGAGCACAGAGGTAAATCTTGTATGGTAAAATGTGTATAGTTTGTACAGATAAATCGGCATGCTGAACGTGACTTTTATTTTTTTCAGTCGTAGGTATAATCGTTGTAGATAACACATTGGTCAGAAAAATCTGTAGTGTGTACCCAGCGCAAGTATTAGTGTTGGAAAAGAAAGACTTGCAGATACCACTTTATTTGTACTGGACCCTACAACAATCTCTTGTAGGGTGTAACAGTCTATGGTCACCTACAACAAGAATGTTCAATGTCATTTCTTGGTATATTTAGCTTTTGATAGTTCATATTACATGTGGGAGAAGGCACACCCAACATGTGGGGTTATTACAAGTCACAGAGGAGTCTTGTGATGTAGAGGCCAAATTATAATCCTTATAATGCACAAATTTTCCCAATCAACACTAAAGCAATTACATCAAAACCAGGGTTGGTGCAGGGACCTCCAGTGGCCCCCTGTCCAGAGTTCGCGCATGCGCCATGAAGCCCCTTTGCTGCACCCCACCACAATACCTCCACGCTTGTTGCGATAATTACTCAGAGTAGGGACTCGGAGCTTAAGGGGATATGTGCCCACGATGAAAAAAAATATTTCCTCCTGCAGCGTTTACTGGACTTACCATTTTTCACCAGCCCTGATCAGCTCTCACTAGTTAATACAAATATTAATTCTCTCTCTTTGGACCATTACCATGGAATAATGTAAAAATGCATACATTGATTACATGACAACGTTAATCATATATAACAGAAAAGATTAGGGTAAGAATGTCTCCATTCAGAATGGTATTCAAGCTTTCTATAAAACTAGTGAGCAAGAAAGCAGTCAGGGCTGATGTGTTCTGTGCATCTGGAATG
The DNA here is from genome assembly GCF_038048845.1 of Mixophyes fleayi. Classification (NCBI taxonomy): domain Eukaryota; kingdom Metazoa; phylum Chordata; class Amphibia; order Anura; family Limnodynastidae; genus Mixophyes; species Mixophyes fleayi. The sequence continues at coordinate 341,583,551 of NC_134402.1, read as the reverse complement.
GGTGGTGCTAGCTTACTCTGTTATTCTGCACGAGCTGAGTTATGGGAGCCGTATGATAAATTAAGCCTGTCACTCCCAAGGCATGCTGTTTTTTTTATTTCAAATGAGTATAGTTTATAGACGTTTACTAATTAGCACATGAAACAATGTTTTCATAGAAATGTGCTTTTCATCATGGCATTTTTAGTAAAATGTAATACTTTACACATATGCATTTGTAATAATAAAAGGAATGTTAAAAAAATGTATGTGCATATGTGTTTACATATAGTCATAGTGGTATGTCTATTGCTAAAACAAACTTTTAAAAAATGTTCTTTATAATGTGTAAGGCTGAAAAAATATTACAAAGTTTTACCACGCAGGGAGGAAAATCCACTTTTCAGGGAAGTAATAGATGGTAGTTCAGCCAATAGTATTTTTGTTTTACTAGCTCTAGACATATGAACCTGTGGAGCATTTAATTGCTAAGTATGTAAGGGCCTATTTATTAAAGTCCAGAGAGCCTTATGGCTGGTGAAAATACCCTATACATCAAGGGGTCTCACCAGGGAAAGCTTCTCCATGCAAACCGTAGGGAAGAGTATTAGGTTCACGGTGGTACGAGTACTGTTACGATACTTGTTCTGTTATCACCATCTCAGGCAAGGAAAACATGCTTTATTTCTTCAATAAAGCATTTTTTAAAAAATTGTGAATACTTTTAAAATATTTTTTATTCTTTTAAATATTTTAAATCTATTTTTAATTGTTAAAAAAAAAACAATTCCGCCAATTGGAACTAAAAGCCCATGTCTGTCAGTTCCCTTCAGACTGGCCTGGCAATGGGGTAAGTTAACCCTTACCGCTCCATGCCATCATCACCAGTATTACTGATAAATTGTGGCGATAGAAAGTCTTATCACCGCATATTAATAGACTCCATAATGGAATATATATATATATGTGTTCATTAAGTTATCTGTACTTTTTTTTAAACTAGAACAGGCAATTCAGCCTGGTGCAAAACCACATCTAAATTATTTAATGGTAAGTGATCACCTAATAATGTAAGGGTGCAAACATGTCTTATTAATCAGTTGTGATTGTTTTGTGTAATTTAGTTATACTCACTTTTAAATTGACATTGCAATTATGAGAGAGAGAATGAATTAGATGAAGTCAAGGACTACAACTTAATCAAAGATACTTTTCCCACCACTTCTCGTATATCTCATTGGCTGAGGGTCAACCATTAAGATACATACCCACAGCTACAGTACATCCTGGTAAGCAACCAGCTCTCTTGGTTTTTGTCCTACACCCAGCACCATCTTCAGTGGCCTATAGCCCTTATCACTAGACTTAGGTAGGTGCTTTTATTCCCATCTCGACAGCTCTAGAAGAATCTAGAGAAGGACCACCATGGGGGAGCATGCATTGCCATTCCCATGCAGGTTTGGCATGGAATAACCAACCCCCCCCCTGCAGAAAGCAATATTTTCTTATAAATGAGTTTTACTCTGCATTAGATGGTTCCAAGACACTTAGCACTAGGTTAGGTGACTAACGGCAGCATAAGTAGCTAGATATGACCTATTTATACCATTAAATCACATTGGCCATGTTTGAGTTTTTTATGAGAGGTCTGAGACCACTAATACACAGACAGTATTTCCCACAGGAAATAATTGAAACTCGCCACCCACAAGTTGTTGAGTTTCCCACCAGGAGCTAGGGCTTCAGTGTCCTAGTGCTGGACATCATTACTGATGGACAGGGATCTTGGCTGCATCACAAAACATTATTGTCTCTTTGTGATGCAGTTCAGTGTAAACTGTTAACGCACAGACGTCCAATTTTGTTTAGAGAGGTTACTTTTTTGGTGCTATTTTTTTAAATCTGGGATGCAATGATCCACTATTACACAGCATAATATAATGGCACCTACATAATGTCTGATGATATTTGGTATGTGACCATTTTACTGCTGTAAAAGTGTGCTTCCCATTAGGGGCCCCTGTGACAAATAGGGGGTTAATGAAATCCATAAGAATTGAATGGAATTTAGATAACACTGAATTTGCAGACATAGTTGTGAGGGACCTGTGACATTTTATTTATTTTCATGTGTGTAATATAAGTGTATGTGTATGTATATGCAATTGATTGTATACATACAGATATATACACACACATATACTGTATATACAAACATCTGTATATACACTCATTCATACATATATCCGAAACATTACATTAGACACTTGTTTGGAAAGCAGGACTACCTAGGGTCTGTCTCCACTCCCTATAATAATGTTTTTTTGCAGTGGTAGTGCTTGATAGGTAGAAAAACATTTCTTTAAAAAGCCTTGTCCTGTAGGTTCATTAATCATTTGGGCGCTGAGAGCAGGCTAGGTTTGGCTTGTAGGACTGCTCAGTTTCCTGCCAAAGATGTGGTGTAAGGGTGGGGGAGGAAGACAAAAAGGGGATCCAAAACTGGTAGAGCTTGTCAACTGGGCATTAGTTTCTAGTCAAAATATACAGTGAGAGTTCTTAAAATTCCTTCATTCTAAATGGCCATGGCCTTTGTGCTCACAAACAGTTTTCTCTTTCCTGAATGTCCATGCATAAATGCTTAGCTTTGGGTGAGTTAATGATTTCTTGTATGTATTTTCATCTTGCAATAGACTTTCATTTCCGTATAATCTTGCCACTTTGGTTTCTTGAAAATATTATTTGCATTTTTTTTTAATATTTGTAATTATTTTGGCAAACTTCTTTCTTTTTTTACACTGTTCTTGCTTAATTATTAGTCAATAAAAAAAAGTTAGTTTGGAGGGGAAAGAGTTCATTTCTTTATGACTTACAATATGTTCCTCTTACTTGACAGAAAGACAAGAAGTGTTCTGTAATGTTGGGTAGATTTATTTTTTTATCCGTCAAATGATTTCTGAAAGGTTTTTGGCTTCCTGAAAAGCATATGTTGCTCTCCGCGATCACAGGACATGCAGCCTTACCGTTCCTAGATGAACATGCAGTGAGATTATGGAAAAAATATTCCAGGATCGTATGTCATCGCCCGCTGGTTCTTAAAGCTGGGGTTGTGACCTCCCCAGAGGGGGTTGCAATATCCAAGTTGGGTGGTCCCCAAGTCTCTGTTTTTAATTAGTGAGCCCCCATTTCTAATACAGCAGATAAGGAAGAAGTTACAGTGAGTTAATATATACTCTGTTTAGCTGAAAATGTTTACAAGCAGTGGAGAGTATGACGTGTTATTTTAGTTAAGGGAAAATATGGTGTGGAAACTTTCAGTTCTGTGTATCAGTTCCATGTGTTTAACAGTATTAACTAATGTACAGATAGATAGAGATGCTATTATGAGAATGATTAAACTAGTAGAAGTACTTAGTGCAGTTTATGACCATACTAGTTAGAATACATTAAACTCAGAGGGGTTATTTTTTAGCCAACATTATTTTATATCACAAAAACATATTTTTTATTGGAATCAATATCAAATGATAGTAATGATAATAATGCAGAGTGTTTATTATGAATATTGTAGGCATTGAACAAAAAAGGGAGCGAGGGTTAGAATCTTAAACTATGTGTCTTACTAGGGCATATCCAAACTTACTGCCCCTAATTTGTATAGAGATATCATAGATTGTACAGATCATTTAAAATCAATGCGATCAGGCTCATATTTCATCTTTCTGACAAAATTAAAAATCCCAACATGAGGTCCATTCAGTGAATTACCACTGTATTGTAGCAGAAACCTATTTGTCCCTCTTACCATATTGTAATGTCAGCATGATAAGTTTTACTGCTCTGTGTTTGACCTAGCAGCCCTTTGCGTATTCAGCTGTATTGACCAGTTATCGTCTCTGGGCCTCATACCGCGTTGGACCCACGTCGGTATTATTAGATTAAATATGCATTTCCTTACAGCACATGTGCAAAAAAATGGTGTACGCATATGTGCCTTCGTAGATTTAGCAGCATTTTACAATCACAACTGCATACAACTGTACAGACGGACTGGTGGAGGGAAGGGACTGTCATACGTAGTCCGAGTACAGTATTAACATGTTCGTGTAATTACGACTGAGGTAGACCTGGACACATATACACCTGGTGATGGTGCTGGATATCTGGTGCAATGAGATGTAATGATTGAGGTGATGATAGGCAGCACTAACTCGCCTCTTCTGTTGCTAGCGGATTAACCATTACATGAAGTTGCTGACAGTTATTACTTACTTAATTTATGGTTCCATTTATACTGCGTCAGCAAAGGATTTTTAAGGGGTAACATTAGAGATGTTTGCATTTAATTTCAGAATTGAATTGAATTTGTTTTCTATTTAATTATATTTTATATTGTAAATGCAACTTCTGCATTTATTATTAACACTGTCACTCTTGTGTATATGACACTTCATTACTTTAATACAGTGGTTCCCAAACTTTTGCAGTTTGCGGCACCCTTAGAGTCTCCATAATTTTTATGGCACTCCTCCCATTTTATAAGTAGTCAAAAAAACGTAATAAGTATTTAGGTCAGGACAGAGATACTTATTTAGTTGTATGCAAAAATAATACACATAAATCCAAGGGAAAAGAATATTGTTATATATATTTTTTTCAATTATATTTCTGTCAAAGAATGATTTACAGCTAACACACACTGTGCCTCTCTGCATCCGCACTGTGCCACCGCCCTCTGCCCCCTCTGCATCCGCCCTCTGCCCCCTCTGCATCCCGCCGTGGACAGGAAGAAGAAGAAAAACAAAAAAAAAGAAAAAACTTACCAATCCTGCAGCGCCCAGTTTTTTTTCTTTTTTTTGTTTTTCTTCTTCCTGTCCACGGCACCCCTGTGACAGCGCCGCGGCACCTAGGCTTTAATATATTGTGTAGAAATATTGTAATGCAACTTGTACTTTTACTACTAACACTCTCTATGCTTCACTTGCTGCTCCTGCTGTAAGTCTGGTGCACAGAATATGCACATAAATACACTTTTTTGTGTGAGCGTCTGTTCAAGGCAAAATGCATTCAACTCAACATGTTTTCTTCAACACCTGGGACTGTGCAGCCCAAACTCAGTGACTTAAAGGTGGTGACTTTTATCATAAAGAAAAGTTGCATTTCATGCAGAGGACATAGTAGTCATCATCATCATCATCAACATTTATTTACATAGCGCCAGCAAATTGCATAGCACTTTACAATTGGGAACAAACATTAATAAGACAATCCTGGGTAATACATAGTGATGGGCACAGACTAGATAATTCCCCTAACAACACCTACACCAATCTGAGAACATATTTAATATGCATAGTACACCACCTCTGCAGATCTTAGTAAGGCTTACATTTCTGCCAAGCTGTGTGGTGCGGTCGTTAGAGAAGGAGAATAGGGCAAGGGATGGTTTCTTAATAATCAGGGAGAAAAGAGCATGTTTGAAGGCTGAGGGGGGAGGACATGAATGGTGAGGGAGAGGTTGAAGTGGTGAGCAAGTGGTAGGCTGTTGGAGAGAGAGCAGAAGAACATAGAAGGAACAGAGTCAGAGGGTCAGGTTGAGGGAAAAGCGTACGAGAAAAGAGAAAGAACCTCAGATTTAGTTGCTGGAGGGAAGATAGAGCGTCAGAGTGAGAAACAGCTGTTGGTGGATTGAGTCTATTTTGTTTTTAAAGAAGGTGGGAAAGTCAACAGCAGTGAGAGATGAGGGGAAGCAGAGATGTAGGACAAAGAAGTAGGTTGACATTGGTGAGTAGACAGAGGGGCTTGTTGGACATGTTTGAGATGAGAGTTTTAAGTAAGACTGTTTGGGAAGAGAGAGAGCAAAGTAGTGAGATGGAGAGGATGAATGTGTAGAAGGTGTCAGATTGGGATTTCTACTATTGATGGATAGATGAGCAGGAGCACCTTTGAAGGTATTGAGTCTGTTAAGATGCCAAAGTTGGGATTTGGTTCGTCAGAGGTGAAGTGAGGTGGCGAGGGCAGCATTGGGGCATAATAGGGAGGTGATGGGAGACAGGAGGGGTTCAAGAATGGCCATGAAGAGGAGGGGGGTGAGGTTATTAAGGTGATGCTGGGTGTGAGCATTTTTAGGTGGGTAGTGGGGGACACGTGGAGAGGAGAAGTGGACGTACAGGCTTTTATGTTCAGAAAGTTGTAAGAAAGAGGTGGAGAAGTTAGTGATATTACATAGGTGAAAAAAGATGAGGTCAAGTGAAGTGGAGAATCACTGGAGTACTTCAAATCATTTGGTATGTGTAGTATTTGTATTGAGATTACTAATATTTTCATATCATCTGCTAATGAAAAACATTCCTGGGTCTATAGGAACATTAATTGCAATTGCAAAGATTTGTGGCATATATTGTATGTTATTATGTCTTTGTAATATTCAATATATAGGCAGAACTAGACATCCTTTAAAAAAACATATAAACATCAGAGGAGCATCAAGAACCAGTCTACCACATGTGCATTATATAGGTTCATCAGTCCAACCCAAAGTTTTGATATTGGGAGGGTATTGAAGCTGTTCAGTTGGGACTTAGAGAAGGTAATTACTTAAACTCGCTCCACAGAAGGAGACTTTTTTGTATTTTTAAAATACTATAATCCCAAAGGATATTTCTGGTGATGTTTAATTTAATTGTGAGAATATGCTCATATGTAATGATTCAAAGATTTATTGTGATCATTTCTATTAATTGATTGATGTACACTTGCAGTATAAACTTATGTAAATATAGGAAAGCCTCCCCTCCATACACGCAGGAAAGTATGAGACTGTTGTACTTGAAGAAAGGTTTCCCAGTAAATCTTCGCACCATTGGATGAGCTGGAATAAGTAACCTGGCAAAGAGGATTTAATTAAAAATAAATAATTTTGTGTTTCACGGTCCTTCGCCCATCAGGATTGGCCACATGGGAAATTTGTCCTGTCTGCCATTGCACAGTCTTCACCAATAATACACAACTGACATTTCTACATTTTCCAAGAGGCCAGGTCACAATCTTGGCTGAGAACAAAAGCCCAAACTAACAAGGTTGGCCAGACCAATCTATGTCCCTGTAAGTAGCTGCCTTAGGTTTCCATGTGGGCACCTGCGGTGACACAAAGAAACAATACAGTTGGGATACATTTTGCCCGGCTACCTGTTGTGGGGGTGGAATAATGTATAATAGTCTCTTCTAGGGACCAATTGTATTATTATTATTATCCTTCATTTCTAAGGCGCCACAAGATTAACGCAGCGCCGTACAGTATATTTTTCCCAGCTTTGCTTTGTCTCTATATTATGGAGTATTTTCCTTTTATTCATCATGGCCAAGTTTAAACTTTTTAGGTTTTATCTTTTTTAAATAACTGCATTATGATAAATTTAAAAATAGTAAATGCAAATAACACAAGTAACATTAGACATCAATTAATGTAAACTATGATACATAATTGGGAATAATATAATAATAAGTTGTACAGTTAAGTTGTTGTTTATTTCGAATATCATAGAAAATAAATATGTTTTGGGTAATATTTTAACTAAAACAACACAATGTTAAACATGTCATTCAGTCTATGAACTACTCTGTGGAGATTGTATTTACTGTACATTTCCTAGTGTTGTACTGTTTCTCCTAGTTGCCTATACAAAATAAAGAACTTTGTTGCCTGTATGCTTAAGCATGTTCAGCGAGTGTCAGTCATCTGTGCCCTTGTTTATTAAATTAGCTTATTCAAGACTGTGTTATTGTTTTAATTGTTTTTTTTTACAGCAATTTAATCATTTTAATTTAGAATTGTACCATGTTTTCAACACAGCATGCAGTTTTCTACAGTACTTACTTTAACAGTTAAGGATAAGTGCACTTTTTAGGTTATTGTAAGACTTCAACTAGACATAACCATACTGAAAAATTCAATTTTGCAAAAACAAGGTGTTATCTAAACGTTAGATAAACTGTATAGAAAAGTTTAACCTGCAGTGGGGGCGAGATAGTATGCACTCCTATGTACGCATCCAGCTTTCTCTGCCCAACGTCAGCAGTTTTGAAATCACCAATGCAAATAGCTTTAGCAGTGAGTTACCTGACAGTTTATTGCCCATTGGTTCCAAATTTCAGCAAAGTTAACAGGTATATATGATTTTGTGTCATTGGGAGGCAATGTGGTTGTAGTTTGATAGACGAAAGCTGGATACAGCCTAAGGTCAGGGGAAGGTAGGACAAGGCAGTTGCTAAATGATCACAAGTAGACAAAGAAACCAGATCCGTACACAATAATTTATTATGAAGTATTTGGGTTCAGACAACTAAGATACAGAACCTCTTGTACATAGAGGGCGTGAGATAAACAGACGGGGGTTATAAATGTTGACCACACGCTTGATTGGTCAGAAGATGGCTGCAGGTGCAAATGATCTAACAATCAGTTACTGTGAAACAACAAAAAAGAGCAGAAAGGAACCAATGGACACTGTAGCCAATCTTGCTTATTACTTTGGAGTCTACAGTTCAAGTCCCAGGTTAGAATAATTACATTAGCCTAATATCTGGGTTTAGAATTTAAATGCACTAGGCTATGTTTAGCACATGATTTGTCAAAAATAAAAAATACATTCTGGAAAAGAACCCAACACAAGGAAGGATATAATTAAATGATATATAGCTGGGCATATGTGTAGTAATTTATTTGAATGAAAGACAAATATTGTGGAAGGGTATAAAAAGAAAAATCTTGCCCATTCCTAAAAAGATTGTTGGCCTTACTCTCAAAGTATAGAGTCCTGTCATCAAACTTGGAGAACGCAGGGCATTATCAAAAATATAATAGGTGAAATTAAGTGGAATTGGGAGCTACAATTGTCACTCCAGAGAATGAGCTGACATCTTGTCATCATGGAGTAAATCAAAGTTTTGGGCTGGTGTGTTGGTGAAAGCTAGAGAATGGACCTGAGATCTGTAAGCGAGCATGTTTTTCTAGATGAGATGAGATTATGAGTGATCAATAACAGCCCGGCCACCCATATTTCTATAGCATTTTAGGATTCACAGTACAACAAAGGGAACCCCCACTTGTATCTTTGGTTGTTTGCTGGCAAGCTTGTAGCAGAGGGCCCTATGGGATTTCTTAAACTGTTTCTCCTATTCCTGTTGTCCAGTACCTCTATCTGCTCAATGGAGAAAAGCTGACCTCCTTCACTTCTGATGTGGTGGAGGATTTTGCCACACAGAGGAAAGTAGAGAGCAGTGCACACACCACATGGTAATGATAAATCTCATTACCATGCATGCCTGCTCAATTCTCTATCCAAACTCTTCCACTGGCGGACGGTGCAGCAATCTGACAGAGAAGAGGCAGATATGGTGTAAAAAGTGGAAATGTACCTCTCTTTCCTCCATATTTCCCGCAGTACCAAGTTCTGCTTTTTATATCTCCTTGTTCTTTTTCTTTCACTTGACTTTTTCTTTTCTAGTCAATTCTGAGAGGAAACTCTAAAGTCATATTGGTACTTTGAGATGCCCCATTTGTTAATTTTATATTTAAAACAAAATATTGAATACTGTAAAAATAATTTTGTTTCTTACAAGATGAGTTAAATTATTAGATGAAAATGTTAATAGAGCTGCTGTAATTCACATGCTCACCAATTGTCTTCTGCCATTTGTCTGTAGTTACAACCTATTTAAAGCTGACCGATTAATTGGTTCCTTGCCTGGACAAAAACAACCGGAGGTTCTTTCTCTATAGTTACAAGTGCTTGTATTTTACTGTAGGGAAGTTATCTGGTATTGACTAAACCCTGTTTCTTTATCATATCTGCTCCTTGCAGCGTGCCTTGACCGTGGATTACTTTCTTGCCCCTTATACTCAACTACGAACTTCTGAGTTCCTGTGTCACAGGCACTAGGAGTTTTACCCAGAATTCACCAGGTGTAGCTACACTTACCAGAGGTGCGGACCTCTGGGTAGTGTTGTGAATCAGTGGAACCATACAATAGAATAGAGGAAAGGAATGTCAATAGTATAAATGCTGAGTCTTGGCACCGTGGAACTGTGATGGTACAGCAGATTAATAAGCAGGATACAATGAGGAAAGAGTCCAAGTGCCTTAGCACGCAGGTAGCATATAGCAGGCCAGTACTTGATAACTGGATAACGTTAGGCAAAGACCAATCAACAATGCAGTAGAAGAGTCAGCGACTTGCAGCTATAATACAGAGGCACTTGTAGACTTTAGTCCAGCTCATAGGTACCATACTGAGTAGTAGCTATATCACAAGGAGACATGAGTGGTCTACAGCTGGTAGGTTTCACCACAGATGTGTAGAGAAGACTTGTCCAGCGCAGGTATGTAACGGAATAGCGTGAGTGGTCCGCAGTTGGCAGTTTACATCACTGATGAGAAGAGAAGACTTGTTTAGGTGCAGGCATATAACGGGGTAGCGTGAGTGGTCTGCGATTGGCAAGTTATACCACTGATGTGAAGAGAGGACTTGTCCAGGTGCAGGCATGTAATGGAGTAACGTGAGTGGTCTGCAATTGGCAAGTTTTACCACTGATGTATAGAGGAGACTTGTCCAAGTGCAGGCATGTAACGGAGTAGCGTGAGTGGTCTGCAATTGGCAAGTTTTACCACTGAAGTATAGAGGAGTCTTGTGCAGGAGCAGGCATATAACGGAGTAGTGAGAGTAGTCTGCAGCGGGTAAGTTCTACTACTGATGTAAAGAGGAGACTTGTCCAGGTGCAGGCATGTAAATGGAGTAGCGAGAGTAGTCTGCAGCGGGTAAGTTCTACTACTGATGTGAAGAGGAGACTTGTCCAGGTGCAGGCATGTAAATGGAGTAGCGAGAGTAGTCTGCAGTGGGGAAGTTCTACTACTGATGTGAAGAGGAGACTTGTCCAGGTGCAGGCATGTAAATGGAATAGCGAAAGTAGTCTGCAGCGGGGAAGTTCTACTACTGATGTGAAGAGGAGACTTGTCCAGGTGCAGGCATGTAAATGGAGTAGCGAGAGTAGTCTGCAACGGGTAAGTTCTACTACTGATGTGAAGAGACTTGTTCAGGTGCAGGCATGTAAATGGAGTAGCGAGAGTAGTCTGCAGTGGGGAAGTTCTACTACTGATGTGAAGAGGAGACTTGTCCAGGTGCAGGCATGTAAATGGAATAGCGAAAGTAGTCTGCAGCGGAGAAAGTTCTACTACTGATGTGAAGAGGATACTTGTCCAGGTGCAGGCATGTAACGGAGGGAGCGAGAGTAGTCTGCAGCGGGTGAGTTCTACTACTGATGTGAAGAGGAGACTTGTCCACAGCAAACGGATAACACGAGCAGAAACAGGAAACACCTCAGAGTCTCAAGGGAATGAGAACCAAGAACAGGCAAAGGTAATAGGGCAACAGGTGCCTTAAGTACTGAGAGGTGATTAATTAACCAATGAGACTAGAGGCGAGGTTTTAACAGTTCAGGGTTTCTGCACATGCGCTATCTTAGTCAAGATGGTGGACGGCCGCGGCTCAGGAGAGGCGCCGGCAGGAGCGAGAGAGACCCATGTCCCAAACTAGAGGCACTAACAGTCCAGTGAGTGACATCCTGTTTAGCAACCTGGGGGTATCCAGCCATGAGTTCCAAATTCTCTGGTTGGGATTGCTGGAAACTCTGTGACCTGGAAGGAAATATCTTCATAGGAAGCAGAGTAGAGCCTAGAGTTCCTTCAAGGTATTTAACAGTTATAGGTTTTCAAGACATAGAAAGAAAAATATGATAAAATTATAGCACAAGAAAAAAGTACTCATAATGCTAACTTTTTACTGGTCAATAATAGCTGACTTTTATATTGTAAACAGGTATAATATACATCTATTACGGTGCATTCTCACAAGTAAAAGATCTAATTAAAAGAGGTATGTTGATCAATAAACATTCTTTTATATTCTGCATATAAGGTGGTCTTTGTTTAAACCCTTCAACTGAAACTGAAGTAATTTGCAAGATCTTTAGAATATATAGTTAACACACATTTCCTGTGGAGTACAAAATGTCCACAACACATTGCCAGAGTGACTTTTTATCAAGTGTTGGGTTTTTATATGAAATGCAGTAAAAATAACTAAAAGACATCATCACTTTAAGGATTCTGTAACGGAATATTGCTTTTTCTCATTAGAATATAACTTACTTAACCAAGGTCCTTTTAAATGCAGCATAGACTGAAATGTGATAATATAAAATAATCAGAGCCCTTCTAATTTATTTCTCGCTCACTGGTATAATGTAAGCTTTAATTGTGACGTTAATATGTATATTATCTCATCCAGCAACAAAACAGCACTTCTCTACTTTGTGATGGCTTTTAACTGAGTTTCCAGTATATTCTTTAAATATAATTCAATAAAGAACACATATCCACCCACCAGCAGTGTTTCACATGACAACTGAACCAAAATAATACAAAAATACTGCAAATGTGTGTAACACTTTGTGGCAGTGTGGTCACAGCTGTAAATAAGCATAGTGGACAGAGTTCAAAAGTCCAACCCACTACAGCCTAAATCATCAACTTCAACTTTTCAGTTTTTCTCCTATTGTACAAACTGGTTGATTAAGCCTCACGTAAATGAATCATGAGGAAAAGATGACATCAGGACCATCTTTGATATCTGTTGCATATTGGAATGTGTAATTACATTGGTAGTAATATGCCTAAAAAGCTAGGTACACACTGAAAGATTTTCCGACCGACGTGTTATGTCAAATGATTGTACCTACGACTGAAGGTCCGATCAGTCTGGCGATTCATGCATACACACTGACACGATTTACCTTCAGATCTGTGCTTCATCTGGTCCTCTAGTTGTTTAGAGAATGACAGCACAATATTCATTCATTCATTCATTATTGTCACATTGTCACACTGATTAAAACCGCCTTGTTATAGTTATCTACATGTCCTAACGAATTTCGTTAGCTTCTGTGACTCTAAAAACTAAACATTCTGTCTCAGAACGAACAAATGAATTACTCCTTCCCTTCTACAGCACTCTCTACATTTATACACTACATTTATACATCGGGACATTCAGTGCTAGCATCGGCTGAAAAGAACATGACTCTGTAAACTCTGTAGAGATCGTAAGCATAAGTGCATACACATTACATGATCGATTGGTGATTGGTCGGAAAATATTGAACAGTACGACCAACCAAATGAACCGACAATCGACACTTTGGAACGACTTTCGACCATCGTATCACTATACACACTAACCCGACTTCCGACTGAACGGTCATATGTCTGCTGATTTGCCTGATTATTGGATTAAAACGCTATAGTGTTTACCTATCCAAACTCTATGCACATATTCATGAAATTGGGTACATACACACACTAATAGGCACATGCTGTTGCACAATGGCATTTGTTCTGTGGGAACAGTTTTGGACTTTAAATAATTCCTCATATCAGAAAATACCCTATGAGACTGTGACTGTTATGTTGTAAATGATCTCTCTTAGGAATTAGAAAATTAGTTTCTTGTTTTGTGGATTATTTCAAATTAAAATTAAAATGGGGCATTCTATTTTGTGACCAGGTACATCCAAATTATAGGATAGATATCATAGTATGTGCTTCTAGCTGTGCCAAAATGTATCTCAGTTCTCCTGACCTACTAATCAGAGTCAGGCTGGCAAGAGTGGTATTTTTTCACAAGTTGGTTTCTCCTGGTCAGCCAAGGATGGCTCAGCATTCTGTTCGATAAATTGTTGGCCTTTTACCAATTACTGTTGGGAGGTTTACTTCCCATCACAGCCAAGCTTCCTCCAGAGACAGATTGCATCAACTGAGATTTTTAGTCTGCATTGTAAAGTAGTCATAGATATTGGTGGCCTGCTGTCAGGCCTTGCCGAAGACTTGAGTTGAAGTGAGCCACTAACTGGTATTAGCACTACTGAACTAGCAGGTGCAGAGTCTAACGTACCCCTGGTCGCTAGGGACCCCCGCAAGGAGGCTTGGACTTTGCTGTACAGGGCACACAGGTCGCGGTCCTACTAGCCAGTTGCTGGTGTAGCGGTAAGGAGAGTCAGACGGTCAGGGTCAAGCCAATCGGGAATGCAAGGTACAAAAGGAGAATCTAAACGGGTAGTCAAACAGGCCAAGGTCGCAGGAACAATATGGGACAGGCAGACAGGAGAATGGTCAACAAGCCGGGTCACAACAGGAGAGCAAGAGACAGGAGAATGGTCAGGAGAGCCGGGTCACAACAGGAATAATCATAGGGACACGCTGGAGTCAGAAACCTGTTACTCTGGCACCCTAATGGCGCCAGAGCCAGGTTTAAATAGAGGCAGCAGAGCAGTGATTGGAGGGGCCAGAGGAGAGGCATGCTGTGTGGAGGGGTAGCGCCCCATTGCCTAGCAACGGGACGGAGCAGGGCGCATGCGCCTGACAGAGAGGTCCGGCGGAAGCCGCAGTATGCCTGTTGCTAGGCAACAGAGCTCCCCAGCCAGAGTCAGCAGGCGTCCGTCCCCGTATGGCAGGGGAACAGCGGGGACGGCGCCTGACACCTGCATTATAATGCCGCCATGTATTTGGGGATCTGCATTGTGTAGTTGCCTCGCGAACAGGGTGGACACTGTGTAATGGTCGCCAGTAAACACTGTATTTTTATAGTATTCCTATATTGTAGAATGCAGTCTGTATTGTAAATAGATCACTATTATGGTCTCTGTATTTTTATCTGTCACTAGAAATCTTTCAGTATTGTATATAACTCACATGAGTGCTTTGTGTATTGTATATCGCTGTGGCAGGGTGAGAAACTGCAACATCTGAGGAAAGAGTTAACAGCCATGCCTCCCCGATTAACAGCCGATAAAAGAGGTGTGGCTTAACAAAAGTGGGTGGGGTCTTACTCAGTTTTTTGGGGTGGAGTTTTTAAGAACAAAGGTGGGGCCTATTTTGACCTGATTTCGTGATTCTAAATGTTGGGAGGTATGGGTTAACTTCCCGGGAGTTAGTACAACTCATTCCCCAAAGGCTCAAATTCAGTTTAGTCATGGATTGTGTCTGGGGTGTGTGAAAGTCTCATTTCTCTCCACTGAAGGAGCCAATATACCTTGATCTTTGTGGATAGCTCTGGTTTGCTGTTCACGTATGTGTTGTGCTGTAGATCCTCACAATAAAGCTCCGGATTGACCCTGACTGAAGACTTTGGCTAGTGACTTGATGTCAGCCTACTACAGTCACTCACTAGAATGTTGTCTGTATTGTATTGTAGAGTGTATCTCTGTATTGTAGAGTGGTCATGTGAATGCTTTATGCATTGTATCATTCCCCTAAATGCTCCCTATACTGAAGAGTGGTCACTTGAATGCCTGAGTATTTTGAAGAGATCATTAGAATAGGCTCTGTGTTGAATACAGGATGCTGTGTTATGTCTGATTATAGCTCTTACAAATAATATTTTTCCATATATTTAATTGACTGTGTAAAACAAACCAGACCCACATTGTTTTTTCAACTACAATGTTTCCATTGCGGTCCAATGCTAGAACAGTGAGGCCACTTACTTGTGTTTGCCCTCAGGCCAGAAGTTGCAGACCATTCCCTTCTACCAGTAGCATCAACCTTGTTTTACATCTAATGATGTACCCTTGGTATAAGGAAGGTCAGGAATAAGAGATAATTAGGAATTAAAGAAAAAGTTTAACTTAATGGCTATGTAACGATGTAGCATACTCTGAAAAATGTAAGCATTTAATAGGTAATTTTTCTCAAAGGAAGTTACTAAATTTCACTTTGCAATTAAAAAACCCCATAAGAGGTGCCTGGGGAAACCCATAATGGTTTATAACTCAAACGGTAACAGATGACTCCCGTGGGTTATAGTAATTATCCAAAAGTGTTTTCCTTACCTACTGCATGCCACTCTGTGTTAAAGAACCAGTCAATTTTGACAGACTGTTTACGGTTATCTTGTTTTAAATCACTATAACCATACATATTCCTAATACCCCCCCCCCATGCTTTGACACATTTAAACTCAAATCCACACACAGTGAATGTCCAGTGATTCCACTCTATTTCTCTGCACATGCAATACAACAGTGATAGATAATGTAATATATTCAATATATAATGTAACATATTTTGTGCATTTATTTCAAATATTTAGCTAAGACCATATAATATTTCCCTAACAACTGAATGTTAAAGTATTATATACAATATAATATATACAATTATCTTTAACATACCACTTAATTTTCTACAGTGAGATTGATGTCATCATTAAAATACAGTTCTTACTTTTATAATGCCATTAACACACACATCAAAATTGGTGTTATATTGAGGGTGACAGTATACAGGAGGATATACAATGGAATTAATAAATTTTGAAACACTTTTGTGTAAAGAAAATAATTGATGATATGGGTGGCTTATAGAAAGGGGTGGTATGAAGAAGGAACGCACATGGAATATTTTTAATACTTAAAAATCTCTACCCACCAAATGCTGAGAAGATAGAGGCTCATGCAGAGTTGGACCTACGCCCATTAGTTTAGCGTAATATATGCCAATTTGCACTGTGCCGGGGCCAGAAACAAATCTATGTGCCTACGCCTGTATGCAGAGTTGGTCGCATCTGACACACGTGTTCCTTATGACTAGAGAGGTGGGACGAGGGAGGAAAGGGGCAATCTAACATAGGCAGAGTACAGTAAGGACTTGTTTGTGATTGAGGCAGACCTACACAGACATGCCTGTCAGGAGGCAAATTACTTGCTGGTGCCCAAGGGCTGTTCACTGATAATGATGACGGTCGGCACCACTAGCTAGTCGCGTCTGATGGGATGATAACACGTGCTTCATTACTTGTATCCATATTATAAGCTTTAGCGTGAATATGTAATTATGTTTTATTTGATGGTCATCACTAGCAAATTAACATACTCCCGCTGTGCTAAAAAGGTAATTGTTTTCTTTTCAAAGCAAACCTAAATGCGATTGTGCATTTCACTTTCAAAACAAATGTCAACAAACTAACCTGATGAATATAATATTTATATGACAATGTTAATGTCTCTTTACTATGATTGAATTGTGTATATCTATCTATCTATCAGTATCAAGCAACTGTAAAAATACTACACTGTCTTTGAATTGCTTAACAGCCTAATTGTCGTCGTCCTCTCACATTTTTTTTTTTTAAATCAGGTAAAATTTTATTGCATTTTTTTTTTAAGCTATTCTTTACACTCTAAACAACAAAAAAGCCCATAACATTAGGCTAAATCCCAAACTATAACCCACACAGTGTTACAGGTATTGTCAAGTATTCATACACAATAGGATCAAAAAAGAAAAAGCACTGACATTCAGATCTTCAAGCCAAGGTATGCACATCTTTCACAATTTCAAGATACAATGAAATAACAGTACAGTTTTATAATACAAAATACAATCGTTGACCTTAATAACATAATAATAGGCGGCTGGATGTCTGCCCCGAGCATTACATTAAGAGAGCTCCACCTCGCTCAATCCTTCCGTGACATATGGGGACATCCTCCACCTGTACCATATTCTTTCATACTTATCCACTAGGTTCCTGCTGGTGTACACGAACCTTTCATGGCCGACTGTATCGTTAACAAGGTCAATCCAGCTACTCAAAGTCAGACCTTCAGGTGCCATCCATTTCATAGCTATCACCACCTTTGCCAACATAAGTAACGTGTTGATAAGCAATCTAATAAGTC
The DNA here is from genome assembly GCF_038048845.1 of Mixophyes fleayi. Taxonomy (NCBI): domain Eukaryota; kingdom Metazoa; phylum Chordata; class Amphibia; order Anura; family Limnodynastidae; genus Mixophyes; species Mixophyes fleayi. The sequence continues at coordinate 341,565,781 of NC_134402.1, read as the reverse complement.
TACGGGTTTTTTTGTTCAAGCCTAAACTGAATATACAGAGTTTTGGAGTCAAGGCCACTACTCCCACCTCCAATCTCTTAATACAATTCTCCACCTCTCTCCAAAAGGATGAGACCAACGGACACTCCCAGAGCATATGCCAAAAGTCCCCTTTCTCACTCCTACACTTGGGACACAGAACCCTCTGACCCCCATTGAGCTTAGAAAGCCGAAGAGGGATGAGATACGCTCTGTGCAACAGAAAAATCTGGACCTGGCGAAATTTGACTGATGCAGTGACCTCTTTCAGGCTACACATCACCATATCCCATGCCTTATCACTAAGACGCCCCAGATCACCCTCCCACCTGCATCGCAGCTTCGGCAAGCCCCCTTCACCAGATCCTTCCACCAATATTGAATACAAAAATGAAATTTGCCACCTTTGGCCCAACCTTGACAGTTGTACCCTCAAGGAATCTGCACTGAAGCTCGGGGCAGCTCCCCGAAACTGCGAGGCCAGAGCATGTCTTAACTGCAAATGTCTATAAAAGTAACCCCTAGGTAGTTCATATAATCTCTGAAGTTGCTCAAATGAATATAATATCCCATTCTCATATAGTTGTCCAATATGTATTATATTATAGATTCGCCAAGCTCCAGCTCCCTCCATCCTAATCAATTCTCCAAAATCCAAATTATCCCAGAGCGGAGTGCACGGATCCAAATCCAATCCACCCCCAATCTGGGATGACAATCACCAAACCTTCATGGCCTGTATTAACAAAGGGGGGTCCCCCCCAGCCTTTCTTCCAGCCAGAAGAAACTGCACACGTGTATGATTAGAGCCTGTCTCAGAGACTAGAAAATCATGCAAATCTACACCCAACCGTGACCGGAACCATACCTCAATATCTGTCAACTGGGAGGCAAAATAATAAAGCCGCAGATTCGGCAAAGCCAAGCCCCCCGACCTTCGAGAACGATATAAAGTGGTAAGCTTAACTCTTGCTCTCTTGCCTGCCCACACCAAAGAAGCCATGAGACGTTCAATGTAATGAAATATGCTATGGGGGATATATACCGGCGACTGCTGCACCCCCCTCACATTTAGTGAATTTGAAAAAAGAACATGCCTTTTCCACAAATAAGAAATGTAAATATTTTCCAACAATAATAATAATCTTAAGTAAGCCATAGTAAGTAAGCCATATTTGTTTTGCAGTCATATCATATGTGTTGTTTGGGTGACCATATATTATTTTATTTTTTTTAAATCCTGACACTTAAATATTTTTTGAATTATTTAAATGCAAAAAGGTTACATTATTTGAAATTGCTAATCTACTGTATGTGTTTTATTATTAATCTTTTTTTTCTTACATATAGAGATGTATCTAGGCACTTGCTGTGCTGCTGGCTCTGTGTGCAGGTCAGCACTTCCTGGTTTGGGGCGGTCACATGATTGTGGCTGGAATGCAACATATACAATCTACAGAGTACATAAAGCTCACTTTGACACTGCAGCTCTCTCAGAGCAACAAGTTACTACTTGGGGTCTGGCTCTCCCTGTGTACCCTTGTGCTACATTCTGGTGTTTCCCTGTGTATGACATTTTGGCTTGTTAGACCTCTGCTTCTGGACATTCATTCTGCTGCCTGTGCTCCTGTGTATCTGACCTGGCTATCCATACTGACCACTCTGCAGTCTGTGCTCCTGTGTTTTTGGTGAAGACCAGGGGGTTCTCAGGAAAGACTCTCCTGTGAACCGTAATAGACATCTCCACCACTGCCAACAGCATCAGCAGCAGCAACAACAGGGAAGGCCCAGAGAGCGTGTCTACAGGTCATGTGTAAGCCTCTTTAGGATGCCTTACACTGAGGTGAGAAGTCATTTCAGGCTCTCAACTCAGTCATCTTGAAAACTCTGTCCTTTGTGCAGATCGACCTTTAGCTATGTTCGATATCAGCACAGTAGTATCACTACAAACTAAATTATAGGCTTTGTAATTATGTAACTTTTCTGTGTGTCTGGGTCATTCAAGACTCCAGTAGGAGTGGCAGCAGGAATGCCCCAGACTACTTTTAATCAGGCACTCAAGCGGCTATAATGAATACACAATTACTGTTGCAACACCTCTGTAGTAGCATTTTTGGAGAGACTTCATATTTCTAAATTGGGACATCTGTTTCTAAAGTACTAAGCCCTATTACAATATTTATTTCTACTTAGGAGGCAGATTTTCAGAGACAGTCACTCTACGAGTACTGCGTATCTGTGGCTTCATGTATGGATATTTAGACTGCAGATGTGTCAGAAATCAATGGCTTTGCTGTAGAAAATTTACCAATGCTGACACTGCATGCAATTTTGTTTCTTTTCTCAACAACAACACTTATCATTTGAAATTCAGACATTGTTTTACCAAGTTCTCCACAGACTTCCTGGACATGGCCATTTCAGTACATGATTTTAGGATAGCCTCTTCGTCTTTTTGGAAAAAAGTAACACTAATAACTAATAGCTCCCTCCAAAGTTGTTTCCATTCTTGCAGAGCCAACTTGATGGCTAACAGCTCATTGTCTCCTATGACATAATTCCTCTCTGCAGGTAAGAGTTTGATAAAGAAAAAGCCACAAGTGTAGAGCTTCCCAGAGGAGGTACTCTGAGACAGGACTACTCCAATTCCATAGGAAGATACATCCACCTCAAGGAAAAAATAATGAGAATTATTAGGTTGTTGTAAAATTGGAGCAAAAGAAAAAAAATGTTGTTTAAAAGCTTGCACTGTTTCTGGAGGCCATTCCTTGAAGTTGTCAGTCTTAAGGCTGTGATGAGAGCAACCTGAGTAGAGTAGTCTGTTGGTAATAATTAGCTTTATGTCCAGAAGGTTAAGGCTACTCAGTGATGACTTTAAGTTTATCAGGTTTCATTTGAAGGCCAGAACCTGAAAAATAACACACATTTCTCAAGTTTACAAAATAAGTGGTTGACCTGAGTTGGGTAAGGACTCCTCCTACATGTCCATGGTGAGACTTAAAGTCATAAGAAAAAGTTAGTATTAAAACCTCATAAAAAAGTTCTGAAATACTGTGAAAGCATTGCACAGACCGAAGGGCATGACCGGGTATTCGTAGTGGCCGTCATGAGTATTAAAAGCAGTGTTCCATTCATCCCGGATTTCTGATGCAAATAAAATTGTATGCCCCACGGAGGACCATCTTAGAAAAAATGGTAACTCCCTTTATACAATCGAAGAGTTAAAAAATCAAAGTTAAAAGGTACCTATTTTTCCCAACAGTAGCGTTTAGGCAATGGTAATTGATGGAAGGATGTAGCCCATTGTTTGCTTGATAAAGAAAAAGCAAGCTCCGGTAGGTGATAATGATTTCCTAATGAACCGGCAATGCAAATACTCTGTGATGGCTTGAGTCTGGAATAGGTAATGAATAGATGCAACCACAAGGAAGAATTGTGCCTAGGAGAGGATCAATACCACAATCTCAAATACGATGAGGAAGAAGTTCAGTTTCCTTTTGTTTACTAAAAACATCTGAGGATTGAGCATAGTGGGGAGGAACAGGCTGATCCATCTCTAAAGCTGAAACAGGTAAATTAAGCAGGAGGTACCATCTTCTGTACACAACCGGAGTGACAATTTGGACCACAAGATAAATTCTGTGTGTTATGCCAGTCTAGCGTAGGAGAATGTAGATGCAGCCATGGGAGTCCCTGCATTAACGGATAAATAGCTTTAGTGATAACAAAAAAAAATATTCTTTATGCAGGGGCCCCACCTGCAGAGTTAGGGGTGATGTTCAATCTCCAATCAGGCCTTCAGCAATTTTGCTACCATCACTAGTGATGAGAAAAATAGAATGCTTGAGTGGTAAGGTATAGAGAGTGAACTTGGCAACAATGGAGGCTGACATAAAATTGCCCGCTGCGCCAGACTCCAAACAGGCAGGAAGGGAGATTGTGCCAGTGGAAAGATGCAAAACATTTAGGGCAACAAAACTGGAGTCGGCCAGGCATAAAGGAGAGTGCTTAGAAGAAGCTAATGTGGCTTCTTCGGAACCTGTTAGGCCTTATCGTTACCTGGCCATTTAGGGCAATTCCCAAGGAGGTGACCAGAATCGGCACAATACAGGCATAACTTATTTTTAAATCTCCCAAGTAAGCAGCCAGACGCTAGGAAAGTAAAAATCCCTGCAAGAGTGATCACATGACATTGGGCATATCAACCTGCAAGAGTCGCATGCCCGCTGTATACTGCAGGTGCGATCAGGGAGAACGTCGCTGGACTCCGGAGAGGTAAAACCTATGCTTTTAGGAGTGCGCATCATAAACCTTGGAAAATTAACATCCAGAAAGGACAACTTTTCCATCTAAAAAGGAATAGTTATTCTCAAGAAGTGTTTGAAGTACAGGGTAAAGAGGTATGGTGTAATGTAGAGTTGGATACAATGTACACTTCCAACATATTGTATTTTAAGCCACATGTATCCTCCTAATTAGAGATGGTCACTCACCCCCGTGTTTTGGTTTTGTATTCGGTTTTGGATCTGGATTACCGTCGTGTTTTGGTTTTGGTTTTGTAAAACCGCCATTGCGTGTTTTGGTTTTGGTTTTGTTTGGTTTTGTTTTGCTATTTTGTTGGAAAATCAATGTTTTTGGGCCTAAAATAACCAGGGATGAGCGGACTCAGATTCTGGCAATCCAATCCCCCCCCGAACAGCGCGGATCCGAGTCAGATCCGAGCACTGTCCGGGTATTCCCGCCGATTCTGAAACTTAAAACGAGGCTCTGACTCATAATCCCGCTCTTGCCGCCGCCATCTTCACTCGGGCATTGATCAGGGAAGAGGGAGGGTGTGTTAGGTGGTCCTCTGTCCTGCTATTTCTCGTGCTGTGCTGTGTTCTGCTGTGTTCTGCTCAGTCCAGTGGTGCTGTGTCCTGTGCTCTGTCCTGCTGAGTCCAGTGGTGCTTTGTCCAGTGCTGTGTCCTGCTGATTCCAGTGGTGCTGTGTCCTGTGCTCTGTTCTGCTAAGGGCATTGTTATTTCTAAATTATTCCAAAGTTATAAAAGATTTTAAAAAAAATTATAAAAAAGTTATAAAAAAATAATTATAAAAAAAATTATAAAAAAATTATCCAAAAACAATTTAAAAAAAAAATAAAAAAATTAGGTTGAAAAAAATAGGTAGTACTATTTCAATTCAAAGTCACATTACGTTCACTCTTGCAGCTGTCACAAAAAATAGGTAGTACTATTTCAATTCAAAGTCACATTACGTTCACTCTTGCAGCTGTCACAAAAAATAGGTACTGCTGTATAACTACAGTCCAGTGGTACTCTCCTGTGCCGCAGATAATTTGTAAAGGCTTTGCCGAGTGTGTGTGGTTTAGGGGTACGCTCTCTTGTGCTGCATATAATGAAGTACCAAAATTTGGAGGATAAAGTAGGGAAAGAACAAGAACCACTTCCTCCTAATGCTGAAGCTGCTGCCACTAGTCATGACATAGACGATGAAATACCATCAACGTCGTCTGCCAAGGCCGATGCCCAATCTCCTAGTACAGGGCATGTAAAATCCAAAAACCCAAAGTTGACTAAAATTACCAAAAAAAGAAAATTAAAAACATCTGAGGAGAAACGAAAACTTGTCAATATGCCATTTACGTCACGGAGTGGCAAGAAACGGCTTAGGCCCTGGCCCGTGTTCAGCTTCACCCAAGGATCTAAGCCCTCCTCCTCCCCCCCTCTCAAAAAAAATTTAAGAGAGTTATGCTGTCAGCAACAACAACAAAACAGCAAACAACTCTGCCTTCTAAACAGATGACATCACAAATCCCCAAGGCGAGTCCAAGGGTGTTGATGATTGCGAAGCCTGACCTTCCCATCACTGTACGGGAAGAGGTGACTCCATCCACTATTTGCAGCACACCCTCTGCATATGCTGGAAGGATCACCCACAGTGTAGATCCAGATTTGGATAATCAAGGTGTCAATGTTGTACACCGGGAGGAGGCTATTGATGTAGCTGGCGCTGTGGAGGAACTTGATGATGAGGATGCTGTTGTGGTTATTGTAAATGAGGCACCAGGGGGGGAAACAGTTGATGTCCATGGGATGAAAAAGCCCATCGTCATGCCTGGTCAGAAGACCAAAAAATGCACCTCTTCGGTCTGGAGTTATTTTTATCCAAATCCGGACAACAAATGTATGGCCATATGTAGCTTATGTAAAGCTCAAATAAGCAGGGGTAAGGATCTTGGCCACCTCGGGACATCTTCCCTTATACGTCACCTGAATAACCTTCATAGTTCAGTGGTTAGTTCAGGAACTGGGGCTAGGACCATCATCAGTCCAGGGACACCTAAATCCCTTGGTCCTGTTGGATACACACCACCAACACCCTCCTCGTCAACTTCCTCCACGATCTCCATCAGATTTAGTCCTGCAGGCCATGTCACCAGTCAGACTGAGTCCTCTTCAATACGGGATTCATCCGAGGAATCCTGCAGCGGTACGCCTACTACTGCCACTGCTGCTGTTGCTGCTGGTAGTCAGTCACCTTCCCAGAGGGGAAGTCGTAAGACCGCTACGTCTTTCACCAAACAGTTGACCGTCCAACAGTCGTTTGCCCTGAACACAAAGTACGACAGTAGTCACCCTATTGCAAAGCGTATAACTGCAGCTGTAACAGCTATGTTGGTGTAAGACGTGCGTCCGGTGTCCGCCATCAGTGGAGTGGGATTTAGACGGTTGATGGAGGTATTGTGTCCCCGGTACCAAATCCCGTCGAGATTCCACTTCACTAGGCAGGCGATACCAAAGATGTACAGAGAAGTACGAACAAGTCTCCTCAGTGCTCTGAAAAATGCGGTTGTACCCACTGTCCACTTAACCACGGACATGTGGACAAGTGGTTCAGGGCAAACGAAGGACTATATGACTGTGACAGCCCACTGGGTAGATGCATCGCCTTCCGCAGCAACAGCAGCAGCTGCATCAGTAGCAGAATCTCCACAACGGCTGCTCGTGGCAAGGCAGGCAACGTTATGTATCACAGGTTTTAATAAGAGGCACAACGCTGACAACCTATTAGAGAAACTGAGGGAAATTATTTGGCAGTGGCTTACCCCACTTAGACTGTCCTAGGGATTTGTGGTGTCAGACAACGCCAGTAACATTGTGCGGGCATTGCATATGGGCAATTTCCAGCACGTCCCATGTTTTGCCCACACCGTTAATTTGGTGATGCAGCATTACCTCAAGAGTGACAGGGGTGTGCAGGAGATGCTTGCGGTGGCCCACAAAATTGCTGGACACTTTCGGCATTCTGCCAGTGCCTACCGCAGACTCGAGCAACATCAAAAAAGTCTGAACCTGCCCTGCCATCACCTCAAACAAGAGGTTGTAACACGCTGGAACTCCACCCTCTATATGCTGCAGAGGATGGAGGAGCAGCAAAAGGCCATTCAAGCCTACACAGCCACCTACGACATAGGAAAAGGAGTGTGGATGCGCCTGAGTCAAGCGCAGTGGAGACTGATTTCCGTGTTGTGCAAGGTTCTCTAGCCGTTTGAACTTGCCACATGAGAAGTCAGTTCCGACACTGCCAGCTTGAGTCAGGTAATTTCCCTGATCAGGCTGTTGCAGAAGCAGCTGGAGAAAGTGAGGGAGGAGCTGTTAAAGCATTGCGATCCAACTAAGCATGTAGCTCTTGTGGATGAAGCCCTTCGTACGCTTTGCCAGGATCCGAGGGTGGTCACTCTTTTAAAGTCAGAGGAATACATTCTGGCCACCGTGCTCGATCCTCGGTTTAAAGCATATGTTGTGTCTCTGTTTCCGGCGGACACAAGTCTACAGCGGTGCAAAGACCTGCTGGTCAGGAGATTGTCCTCTGAAGAGGACCGTGACATGCCAACAGCTCCACCTTCATTTTCTTCCACACCTGTGGCTGCAAGGAAAAAGCTCAATTTTCCTAAAAGACCCGCTGGCGGGGATGCAGACAACATCTGGTCCGGACTGAAGGACCTGCCAATCATTGCAGACATGTCTACTGTCGCTGCATTGGATGCTGTCACAATAGAAAAAAATGGTAGAGGATTATTTTTCTGTCACCATCCAAATAGACATGTCAGACAGTCCATATTGTTACTGGCAGGAAAAAAAAGGCAGTTTGGAAGCCCCTGTACAAACTGGCTCTATTTGACCTGAGTTGTCCCCCCTCCAGTGTGTACTCGGAAAGAGTTTTTAGTGCAGCGGGGAACCTGGTCAGTGAGCGGCGAAGGAGGTTGCTTCCTCAGAACGTTGAAAAAAGGATGTTCATAAAAATGAATTATCAATTCCTCAATCAAGTACAGCACTGGCCTCCAGATACTACAGAGGGACCTGTGGTTGTGGAGTCCAGCGGGGACGAATTGATAATGTGTGAGGATGAGGAAGTACACACTGAAGGGGGAGAGGAATCAGAGTATGAGGATGAGGACGACATCTTGCCTCAGTAGAGCCTGTTTAGTTTGTACAGGGAGAGATGAATAGCTTTTTTGGTGTGGGGGCCCAAACAAACCAATCATTTCAGCCACAGTTGTTTGGTAGGCTCTGTCGCTGAAATGATTGGTTTGTTAAAGTGTGCATGTCCTATTTCAACAACATCAGGGTGGGTGGGAGGGCCCAAGGACAATTCCATCTTGCAACTCTTTTTTTGGCATTATGTGACCGTTCAACAGTCATTTGCCATGAGCACAAAGTAAAACAAAATTAAAACAAATTAAACAAATTAAACCAAAAGTATAATATAACTTATAAACACTACACTTGAAAGCTTGAGCCTTTAAATGAAAAAGTCACTCTTCATTGCACGAAGATTTGCAACAGGGACAGTTTTTTTGTTCACAAAGTCAACAATTAACACTTCGACCCTGTCTGTCTTTGACATACTTGATGGGATCTCAATGATGAATGCTCTGTACCATGGTTGGAGGAGGTATTGTGGCCCCGGTACCAAATTGGGTACCGGGCCCACTCCACTACGCAGTCCAGAAAGCTACCTCGGTGCAACGTTTTGGACTAAAAACAATATTGTGAGGTGTTCAGAATAGACTGGAAATTAGTGAAAATGATTGTTACTGAATGTTATTGAGGTTAATAATAGCGTAGGAGTGGAAAACAACCAAAAAACAGGATTTTAGTGCTTTTTATGCTTTTTAAAAAATAAATCAGAACCCAAAACCCGAAATCAGAACCAAAACCTTTCGTCAGGTGTTTTGGCAAAACAAATCAGAACCCAAAACCTCAAGCTAATCAGAACCCAAAACCCAAAACACTAAAAGTGCCCGGTGCACACCCCTAAAAATAACCCAATTTAGTGTTCCAACTGTTTCATAAATAAGTAATCTAATTGTAGAGGTAATAAATCTTCCAAAAACAGTTTAATTCCTGGTAGGTAGGCCTTCCTTTATTCTACACACAAAACAGATTGTCTTCCTCTCCATCTATGCATATTGACAATGCAGCCATCATATTTGGATGTATATTACACCCTACACTTATAGTTAAATATGAAAAGAAATGGAAAAAGGCAGTTTGCTTTCTGTCTCTATAGGCCCCCCTCCACTTGTTGAAAAAAACAAAAAATTCAGCCGTTATAGACTGTACAATATTAATTGAAATGGACAAAGCCAGTTTGGTTTCTGGCTCTCTAGGCCCCCCTCCACTTGTCGAAAATACAAAAAAATTCAGCCGTTATAGACTATACAATATTAATTGAAATGAACAAAGCCAGTTTGGTTTCTGGCTCTCTAGGCCCCCCCTCCACTTGTCAAAAATACAAAAAAATTCAGCCGTTATAGACTGTACAATATTAATTGAAATGGACAAAGCCAGTTTGATTTCTGGCTCTCTAGGCCCCACTCCACTTGTCGAAAATACAAAAAAATTCAGCCGTTATAGACTGTACAATATTAAGAGAAATGGACAAAGCCAGTTTGGGGTCACTCTGTCTATAACACCCTACCCTTAAGGAGAAATTGCCCAAACAGCAGCCTTTCAAAATGGTACGTGATATGGAAATGCCACAATTCCCTTTCCTCTTTGGGGGTAGATTGCACCCTACACTTACATAGAAAGTTTTAAAAAGATGTTATCGTCATCATCTTCAGCTTCATCCTCACCCTCATCAGTGTGTACGTCATCAAAACAGACTATCAATTCATCGCAGCTTGAATCCGCCATTAGAGAACAGTCAGTGCTTGCATGTCTTGGATGGTGAAGGCCTTCCTCGTGGAAGATGTAGTTCATTTTTATAAACATCATTTTTTCCACATTTTTGGGAAGTAACCTTCTACGGCGATCACTGACTAAGTTCCCTGCTGTGCTGAACACTCGTTCAGAGTACACACTGGAGGGTGGGCAGCTTAAGTATTCAAGGCAAGTTTGTACATGGGTTTCCAAATGGCCTGCTTTTCTTCCCAGTAAGGAAAGGGACTGTCTGACATTTCCATATCAACTACCTCTTGAAAGTAATCCTCCACCATCCTTTGCATGTTTATACTCGTATTGGATGGAGTTATGGACAAAGTGACACATTTTTTCGAAAAATCCTTCAAACCAGCCCAGATGTTAAATTGTTCTGGTGTGCCCCCTGCGTCTTCCCTGCTTCTTTTTGGGAAATTTATTTTTTTACGAGCAGCAGCAGCTTGAGAAAGTGAAGGAGGACACGTCGTCAAGCCAAGGCCCAGTTCAGCGGCCAACTTGCTGAGCAATAGCTCCTTGCAAAAGTTCACATCTCACTCATTTACAAGTAAAGACTCAATGTAGGTCTTAAACCTTGGATCAAGCACAGTGCCCAAAACGTACTAATCCGAGTTCAAGATCTTAATAACTCGAGGATCATTGTGAAGCGAATGAAGTACTTGATCGACAAGGCCAACATACTTTGCTGAATTGCTTGCTTTCAGCTCCTCCTTCATTTTCTCAAGCTGCTTTTCCAAGTCTAATTAAAGGAATGACTTGGCTCAAACTAGCAGAGTCTGCACTCACCTCACATGTCACAACTTCAAATGGTTTCAGCACCTTGCACAGCACTGAAAGGATTCCCCACTGTGCAAGAGTGAAATACATCCGCCCTCCTTTCCCAATGTCATGGCTTGTGAAATATGCTTGGATGGCTTTGCGCTGTTCCTCCATCCTCTGAAGCATGTACAGGGTGGAATTCCACCTAGTTACCACCTCTTGCTTAAGTTGGTGGCAGGGCAAGTTAAACTGCTCTTGGAGCTGCTGTAATCTCCTACATGCTGTGGCTGAATGCCTGAAATGGCCTGAAATTTTACGGGCCACCGAAAGCATCTCCTGCACCTCACGGTTATTTCGTAGGAAGCTTTGCACCACCAAGTTGATGGTATAAGCAAAACAGGGAATGTGTTGGAAATCACCCAGCTGTAATGCTCGCACTATATTGTTGGCGTTATCAGAAATGACATACCCTGGGGAAAGTCCAAGTGGTATAAGCCATACATCAATCACATCTCTCAGTTTGCGTAACAAATTGTCAGCTGTATGCCTGTTAGTGAAGCGGGTGATACAAAGAGTGACCTGCCTGCCTCTGGGCTGACGATTCACCCCCAGCAACAGCAGCAGCAGCAGTGGGACTAACGCTTTCTTCAGAGGAATCAATAATAGTGCAGGAGTCATCCAACCTTAATAAGTGGGATGCCGGGCTAACACTGAGCGCTACTGAGGATATTGATGAGGATGGTGTGGTGGGTGTATTTTGTAGCCGTCGGGATGTCGGTGAGCGGAGGGTCTTAGCTGATGTTGGAGTGCTTGTAATTTTTTTGGAAGAACTTTCAGCTTTTCCCAACACTTTGCCATGAACTCTCGTTAAATGGCGTAACATAGACGAGGTTCCAAGATGGTTAAGGTCCCTCCCTCGACTGACTGTGGCTTGACATATACTACAAATGGCTATATAACTGTTGTCTGGATTTGGGTAGAAATAATTCCACACATAAGAAGTGGATTTTTTTGTTTTATGCCCAGGCATGACAATGGCCTTTTTCTTGTCACGTGCCAGAACTGCTGCCACTGGTGCAGGACTTACACTAACAACCTCATCCTCATCAACATCCTCATTAGCGCCCTCGTCGCCTACACAAATCTCCCCATCATCCTCTTCTAATTCCAAAGTGGCATCCTCAATTTGTGTATCACCAGCTACACTCGGGCTATTAAGGCACACATCAGCAGAATGTTCACGATTAGACATCCCACTGTTGGATGGACTCTCCACAGGGATTGGTGTCGTTTTTGAATCAGAGCAAACATTATCCTCTAATGCCTTACTGTTATCTTGCTGCTCAGCTTTGACGCGCAACAGTAGTTGTGCACCAATTGTAGGCTCGGTAACTTTTTGGGATCTGCCACTAATAGCCAAAGGTGAAGGCCTCATTCTCTCTTTGTCACTGCGTGTGTAGAATGGCATGTTGGCAATTTGTTTTTTATCGGCACTTAACTTTTGCTCAGTAACACTTCTTTTTCACTTCAACACAGTAAAAAAAAATTGTTTTGGTTTTTTGGACTGATTTCGAAACACTGTGTAGTTTGACATCGCCTTGCCCAGATGATGTACTGGGAACTGGTGACAGAACCTGGTTGCTCATTCTGATCATATGTGGACTGCTTTGAATCCATTCTGAGCACAAAGCACTGTGGAGTGCTAAAAATTATTTGGTAGATACTGCTGACAGATAGTAATTTTGACAGCCAGAAATATTTATGCGCCATTATGGGGGACACCCCAAAAGCACTGTGGAGTGCTAAAAATTATTTGGTAGATACTGCTGACAGATAGTAGTTTTTGACAGCCAGAAATATTTCTGCACAATTATGGGGGACACCCCAAAAGCACTGTGGAGTGCTAAAAATTATTTGGTAAGATACTGCTGACAGATAGTAATTTTGACAGACAGAAATATTTATGCACAGTTATGGGGGACACCCCAAAAGCACTGTGGAGTGCTAAAAATTATTTGGTAGATACTGCTGACAGATAGTAATTTTGACAGCCAGAAATATTTATGCACAATTATGGGGGACCCCCCAAAAGCACTGGGGAGTGCCAAATATTGAAAAAAACAAAAATCCTCTATCCTCCTTTCTTCTCTAGCGATTTTTGGTATCTCAATTGGAATAAGAATATTGTATTCTCTATCCCTGCTCTAATCAGCCTGTGACTACACCCTGCTCTCTCCCTCTGTCAAATGGCGATGGATTGCTGTGGAGGCGTGTATTTATAATCTTCAAGTATCGCGAGAACCGAGCCCCGAGATCCGACGACGTCACAATGACGTTCGGCCTCAATTTGGATTCCAAGCGGGCGGGAGAGTACCGAGCCTACTCGGCTCGGTACTCGGATACCTAAGGTTCGGGTGGGTTCGGTTCTCGGTGAACCGGACCCGCCCATCTCTACTCCTAATATACGTGTGACTTGGAATAGTAACTAAAATGCATACAATCATCATTAGTGTGCATCTTACACCAGGGGGAAAGCAGACACACCAAATATGCCTCATAGAAGCATATCTGCAGCGATTACCCCCTCAGCATTGGAGTAAAAAGCTTTAACACAGCTACGCGTTTTGTCATAATGACTTAGTCAGGGGATTATAACCTTCTGACAATTGAACTGCACAGCTCGAAGGATTAATCAAGTAACAATACACTAAACACTACTTCATAAGGTTGGACTGCTGAATTTTTCTTAATCTCCTTCCTTCATATGTTAAACAATCTAATTAAAGGACGAGGAACCTTAATGATACTTGCTCAACACTCAGAGATATTATTATTTTCCATTTTGTTACATTATTATTATTATTATTATTATTATTATTAATAATAATTAATTATAAGGCATCACAGATTCTGTAGCGCCAGATACAGTTAGCATGTCACAAATAGATGAGGAAATACACATAAGTAGTACAGATGTGTGTGAGTAATGCTATGGTGACTCACAGAGTGTAGCAAAAGATATGACAAGATGCACGAGGGAGTCAGACAGTATACAGACATGAGACAGTAGGTACAGAGGACCCTGCCCGTGAGAGCTTACATTCTAGAGGGAGGGGTGGTGAGAGACAGTAGGACCAAATGGGATAAAATGGAGATGGTGGGGGAAGGAAGAGGAGATGATAGATAAATTGATCAGGAAGTGGTTGGATAGGCGAGCTTGAAAAGGTGAGTTTTGAGTGAGCGATTGAAGGATTGTAGGTTGAGGGAGAGTCAAGTGAGGTGGGGTAGGAAGCTCCAAAGATTGGGGCCAGCACGACAGAAGTCTTGAAGGTGAGCATGGGGGGAGGTAATGAGAGGTGAATTAAGGTGGAAGTCAGAGGCACGACGAAGTGGCTGGGTGGGTATGAACCTCGAGACAAGGTTAAAGATGTATGGAGGAGAAGAGTTGATAAGGGCTTTGTAAGTAAGGATAAGGAGCCTGAACTAAATTCTAAAATGGATAAGGGGCCAATGAAGGGATTTGCGCAGAAGATGAGTGACAGGAGAGGAAGATGAGTCTAGCCGCAGCATTCTGGATAGATTGAAGGTCAGAAAGGTGAGAGACAGGAAGGCCAGTGAGAAGGAAGTTGCAACAGTCTGACGATTAGTGAATGGACCAGGATTTTGGATGCTACTTGAGAGAGAAAGGAACGGATTTTAGTGATGTTATGGAGGAGGAAATGCCAGGATTTGGTGAGGGACTGGATATGAGGGTTAAAACTGAGGCAGAGTCAATGGTGATGCCAAGGCAGTAGGCTTGGGTGACAGAAGAGAGCATTATGTTATCAACCAAGAGGGTAATATTTGGAGGGATAACAACATTGTCAAAAGGAAAGATGAGGAGCTCGGATTTGGGGATGTTGAGGAAGCGCTGAAACATCCAGGTAGTGACAGCTGAGAAACAGCTAGATACTTTGGATAGGAAGGCAGGATAGATGTCAGGGGTGGGAAGAATAGAGATGCATGTCATCAACATAGAGGTGGTAATGGAGGTCAAATAATTGAGTATGTTCACTGAGAGAGGTGGTGTACAAAGAGTAGAGCAGAGGTCCAAGGACAGAGCCTTGGGGGACTCTAATAAAAAGAGCAAAAGGGTGAGGAAGAGTCAGAAGCAGAGACACTAAAGGAGTGGCCAGAGAGGTAGGAGGAGAGCTGAAACCAGGAGAGAGCTGTTTTGCAAAGACCTAGGAAACGAAGGGTGCTATGGAGAAGAGAACAATCAACGGTGTCAAAAGCAGCAGAGAGGTCGAGAAGTACTAGAAGGGAGAAGTAACCTTTAGACTTAGCTGAGTGTAAGTCGTCTGTTACATTAGTGAAGGCAGTTTTAGTTGAGTGAAAGGGATGGAAGCCAGACTGGCGAGGGTCAAGAAGAGAGAAAGTGGGTCAGACGACTGAAGACAAGTCGTTCGAGAATTTTAGGATCTCAGTCACACTTCCAGACGGGTAGAAGCAGGGAGTATTTGAATAATCGCTGCATAAATAAATTGTAGTTATTCATGGCATGCTAGATCAAAAATACTAAGACATTGACCTTTTATTATTCTCTGGGAGAGATTTCCCATCTGAACAGGGAATTCATTCAGAGGTCTTTTTCCTTCTTTCTTCACGTAATTTTATTCTTCTGGTTTTGTTTTCTTATTATTTTTTTACTTTCTTGATGGTTTTTTTCCCCCACTATCTCTATACTGTTGATAATGTGATAAGATTTCTTAACAATAGTATTCTTATATCCATTTGTGATGCTGCATAGCGGTACATTTTGTGTTAATTAAGGTTACATACTCATAAAAGAGACATTATCTCATTTAAAACATTTTTCCTACCTGTTCGATCCCCTTCCTTTAGTGATTTCCTATTATATATTTATCTATTTGACTAAAAATAAGGGTTCAGACAGCCCTGTTTTCAAAATTTTGGCAGCTTCCAATCCCCTCCAATATTCTATCCAGGAGTGCTTCCCCCAATTAATCTTACTCTAACATATGAGCTTACATTGCCTATCAAACTAGTTTTTCCTCACTGCAGAAATCAGTTATTTATAACTATGAACACTTTAGGTGCTGTGGAATAATCACTGTCAGTTGTAACTATAACACTCCCTCTCAACAGTATAAGGATTATTCCAAAAAATCCATTATCTGCATGAGTTCCACATGAAGCGATCTGAGAAGTGGCTTGATTAATGCATCTGCTATCATAGTCCCAGTTGCACAGTTTTGCATTTCAATAATACCTTTGTCTTGGAAGGTGGTGCTTCACCGCTGTGTGTTTAGTACCTGGGTTAATCGTCTCTGTTTATGGCAACTTGGGCGGCACAGTGGCACAGTGGTTCACATTGCTGGCTCACAGAGCTGGGGACATGATTTCAATACCAACTGTAAACGGATTGCTTTTTAAGCTCTGGCAATATATTCAACTTCATGTGATGAAGTGATACTATTCTTTGTTTTCTACTGATCTAGCATAAATTGCTATTCCTTAGTTAAAAGTTAAAACATATATTTATTTTTCGTCTTGTAGTGTTTTATGGCAATGGCTAATTCTGCATCTACATATGTAGTTAACTTTGTCATAGGTGATGCTGGTCATTTCAAATTCTTATTGGAGTGTAAGAAGCAGATGTTTGCTTTTCAATACCTTGCTCCTTGTGCTTGAGCTCTCTGCTCATATATTCAATTGTCAGTCCACAGTATTGTAGGCTTGTACTGGAATTTGTTAAATGAAGCTGCTGTGCACTCTACCATCCCACTTTTGTGCTCCATTACATATATTTTGTGTATTTGGAGTAGTCATCTATGAAATTCACAAAATACTTGTTTCCAGCTGGGGTTTCTGTCCTCGTTGAACTACACATCACTGTGGATCAACTCTAATGGATGGCTTGCTGAGACTTGTTATAGATCATGGCACCCTTGTTACTTTTGCTATTATACTGCAGATGCATTTTATACGTTTATGTAATAGTGATATAGCTAAATCAGAAGTTGTTTTTTTGTTGAGCAGTTAATTTTTGCATTTGGATGCACTTCTGATGAGGGGAGACTTTATCTTTATTGTCTCTACTTATGACCTCACACAGGTGACTGTTCCCTCAGATATGAATATTGAATCATGCTCAGTTCTGCATACGTTTGCCTTAAAATGAACAGAGCATTTACTAAGCTTTTCACAGATAGAAGGCTCCCGTCTAAACCTGGATCATTGTGGTGTCAGGCTTCTTACCAATAAGTGCCACAAATCTGGCCTCATCTGGGCCTTCCTCGGTGACATATCCGGCAAAGTCCTGGAGGTACCATTGACTGGCATGCATGTAACAATCACAAACTTTTCTTAAGATGGCATGGGAGTTGTGATGTCGGGTCTGTGCACGCATATGTGCTTAATGGTACCCATAATTAAACAGGACTTGTGTTGGAAATTCTGCCCTCAAATTGGTGAGCTTACATGCACTATTTAAGGTGGCTGATCCTCAACCATCTGGTGTGATATTCCTACCATCACAGTCTGACCATGACCTTGAGGTCACAATAAAAGTGTGTTGGCTATAAGGAAATATATTGATGCCTGATTGCCCAATGTGGCTTAATTTTTCAGTTCACTGATCTTCTTAAGATCTGTATGCCCCTCACTCTGCTAAGGGGAGATGCTGTTGCCTGGGAATACCCCCTATTTAGAGAGAGGCGATACAGTTTTGAACTCTTTAATCTACTTCTTACAATATTTCGTAGCTACTTTTAATGACTCCTATTGACACTCTATGTATGAAGAGCACTGTCCAATTTACTTCAGAGGCCGAGGTCAGCTCTGGACTACACTACTAAATTCCATTGGTGGGTAGATGATTATGATTTGAATGCTGCTGTCAGACATTGTTGGAAGGGGTTAAACAATGACATCAAGAATGAACTAACCTGGATGATCTGGAGGAATTTATTGCCAGATACATTGCTATTGATTCACATCTAATGGAGCAATAACTGGAGAAACAAAGGGACCATCATTTCACTCCTTCAAGGGCTAATAACTTCCATTCAGCTCAGCATCTTCAAGGGGACAGTTCTTCTCTTGAAGAATCAGAATCCATCCCAATAGGAGGTATCCTGGCTCCTTTGACAGAATGAGGATCGAAATGCTAGAGACAAGGCCATTTATGTACATTCTGTGTTAGTCCAAGCTACTTTAAACAAAATTGTCCAGTATTATTATTATTATTATTATTATTATTATTAATTTTTATTTATAGGGCGCCACTAGGTGTCCGTAGCGCCATACAGGGACAAACGAAATTACAATACGAGGTGAGACAGCACAGTACAGTAAACAATAAGCACAGTAACTCAGTGAACTCAAAGCACAGCTAGAGAGGGAGGGGAGAGGGGAAGGTCTGCCAACGACAGAGTCCAAGAGCGAAGGCACGGATGACAGGGAGACCCCCAAGGGGAGAGGAGGGAGCGAGAGGGGACGGGGGGAAGAGGGTCCTCAAGGAGGAGGGCTAAGTAGCTGGAGAGCAGAGTTAACAGTGGTGAAGACAGGAGGAGAGGTGACCCTGCTCAAAGGAGCGTACAATCTAAGGGGTGGGGTAGACAGACAGAGAGACACGGGGGGAGATGGAGGATAAGGATAAGGGAAGGGGAAAGAGGGGAAGAGGCAGAAGAAAAGGTAGGAAATTAAGTGGGATACTGGAAGGCTTTAAGAAAAAGGTGGGTTAAGTATGGAGGAAGTTGAAAAACCAGCAATAAAAGCTCTGACCTAGACAGATTAAAAGTGTGATTCCCTTTTAACATTTAGCAATGTGTTATATTTCTGCTTCACTGCAGATCCTCCTCCCTTAATGAACAGTGAATATCAATGCTCTAATTGACTTCAGCTCTATTCTCAGTGATACCACCTTTGCTTCTCAATTGTTTATTCTGACTGTTGCTAATATGTTCCCTAGACACTTAGGGACTATTGCTTGAGCCTCTATTGCTTCAGGTCCTATGACTACTGATACTTGACCTCTGAGGGTCAAGATCCTATCCAGCTATCCCAGTTATCGGTGGTTTTTCATGGCTTGTATTACATTACCCAAGTGTTTAATGGGGTTTACCAATGGTATAATATTTTGCAACTCTCATTGTTCCCATAATTGTTGAGTTTCTGCACCAGTCCTGTTACTAGTTTTTTAGAATTATCACCATGGACCCAAAACTAAGACCTTCAATATTCCAGAAGCATAAATTTCAAAGATGTGTTCAACAAAATGCCAGAAGAACAAATTCCGTCTCATAGGTCCTATGACTGCATCATTGATTTGATGCCAGGAGCACCAATTCCATTTGATCAGATCTTTTCCCTCTTGGAACCTCAATTTAGTACTGTACAGGAACATAGAGATGAAATATGTGATGAATATCCACCACACCTTCTGAGATACCTATTTTCTTGTGTATCCACAACTGATACCCACACACAAACAGTACCCACACACAAGCCTTCTCCACCTCAAAAACAACATTCTCCACAGGTCCTGTTTTCATGCACCACCCCACCTGCCCTTTCTTCATGACAAAGCTGTAAGAGCCATGCTATCCCATGGCAAGAGGGAAAAGATGGTTATGTACCCCTGCTCCCCTACAGCATACTATCCCCAGACCAAATGGCAGGTCAACATTATTTATGGCAAATTAATTTTGGCCAAGATGGTTGGGTTGCTCCCTTCTTTCCATTTCCAATATTTATTAGTGCCTTAGTGCCTTTCTGTCTTTCAGAATCCCTCACAAGTATTTTTTACAAATGTCCAGGTGATAAAGTCCCTCTCAGAAGCTAGCAGAGTATTTTGTGGTTTCCCTTTTGAACCGTGTTACAAACTTCCCCACTAACTTTCTGACTTCAGCTGCTCATCCCAACTTCAAAGTTTCTTTGCGGAAGCTTGCTTTACATGCATCTTTGTGATGTTCTACATCCCATCCTATAAAATTCTGAGAGTATATAGAGGAGGAAAAACTAGATTCCAAAATTTACATGCAATACCTACTTCAATGGAACAATTATGGCTGGGAAGAATGTTCAGCTTCTTATGTTCATGTTATTGGCCTGATCTCCTCTTGTCATGTTACAAATCCACTTGTCGCATCTTGAGGAGGGGAAAATTGTTAGGCCTCTTACCAATAGCTGCCACAAGTCTGTCTTAGTCTGGGCATCCCTCTGTGGCAGTCAGGTCCTGGAAGTACTTTTGTCCGGCACAAGCGTGGCAGTCACAAACTATTCTTAAGATGGCAAAGGAGTTGTGGTATTTGGTGTGTGCATATGTATTTAAGTGCGCCCGACAATATCTATGACCAAACAAAATTAATGTTTGCACCAACTGCAGGCTTTTACACACTTATCGAGCATATCTCCAAGCTCTTTTTCCTGTTATTCTCTTGTAGACTTCAGTTCATGCAGACACTTTTCCTGATATTGTGTTGCACAGTATTAAAACTGCTATATAGCTATATTTAATGTTCAGTTAATTCCTCTCACAGCTTTCTGATGCTTTTAAATTTGCCTCATGTTGTGTAATTTGCATAGCCGATACAATTTACTAAAAGCCAGTGACCACTGAAAGAGGTGTGGCTACTGCGGGGCCCAGAGATGAAGGGGACTGGGCACTGCCAGGTCATCCTGTTCTATTCTACTGAGTGTCACGGAGGCCCACCTCTGCCAGCTCCGTGATCTGATAACTTATCAAATAATCCAACAGTCAAACCATGTATCACCTCTATTTTGTCAGGAAACTTCTCCTGACCACCTTTACCTGTCACACACCGCACTCTGCGCATTCGTGACTTGGAAGTTTACTGTAAGGGGACACACAGTATTCCAGCAATTTAGCCTTGCACTCTCCTATCTCTAAGGTTACAGATTTAACTGGTCCCTTCCCCAACACAGGCACCCACGTCCACACCTCTACTCTGCTACCATCTACATATAAGGCCTGTAGAAAACCTATGACATAATTACCCAGTTGCACACACTGTGCGCTGTGATAGCTAAATGAGTTAGCACTTCCCGCACTGGTATTTAAAGGATTAACACAGCCAAGCAATTAACCTCTTCTAAACAGGTAGTGCATTTGGTTAGAGAAATAAGGACAACATTTATTACACTTTATACTTAATGTACACAAAAAAGTTGAATGCTTGCAGGTTTCAAAAACAATTAACAAATGATGACATAACCTACCACAAAACAAATAAAATAAACAGAAAGTTTCAGACTATAACTTACATATGTGTTGTATAATCTGCGCCAAGGGAGGTTAGCTTGGAAGATGGACAGATTATCAATATTGATTGATTTCCCAAAAGTCTGACAATATCTTGTAACTGGTCTCATCTTTTTTTTTATATATATATATTTTATTTTTGCAAGGTCACAAGAGAAAAAACGTTTTTTTTTACAGCTGACAATACGAGTTCACAATTTGAAATTAACAATATAAGCAAACAAAGTCTATGACCAGATTAAAGGTAGTACTCAACCTATCAACAATCAAGTTATAAATGGGAAGAGAAAGTGACCAAGTGTTTTTCTTACAGAGGCGAGAGAAGAAGAAAAAAGGGAGAGAACAAAAGAGATATAGAGAGAAAAGAGAGAAAGGGTAGGGGTAAAGAAGAGAAGTGGCTATAACCAAAATGAAGGGTGTAAAGGGCTAGGGAGGGAAAAGAGTTAGCATTACTTAGTTACATGAAAGGTGAGTGTCACTCACCGGAGTGTGAGTGCCTCCACTCTGGTACGTGGTTCTCCATCTTTCCCGCTTACACCTGTGTTGAACCGCGGCCGTCCGCCATCCTGTCGCACTGCGCATGCGCAGGTCCCGTTAACAACTACACCTGACCATTAAGGTGATTGATGGATCAATCACCTCACCCTACTTAAGGCACCTGCAGCCTTAGGTAGTTGCCTGATCTTGGAGTCTCATTCCCAGTGATTCTCTATAGCTGTTCCTGTGAGCTACTCGTGTCTGTAGTTTCCAAGCTGCTTCCAGCTCTACTCGTGTTTGCAGTTTCCAAGCTGCTTCCAGCTCTACTCGTGTCTGCAGTTTCCAAGCTGCTTCCAGCTCTACTCATCGGCGGTTCCCATACCCGCTACAGCATTACTACTCAGCTGATCGTCTGCAGTTTCTAAGCTGCTTCCTGCTCTACTCACCGGCGGTTTCCATACCCGCTACAGCGTGTCTACTCAGCTGATCGTCTGCAGTTTCCAAGCTGCTTCTTGCTCTACTCACCGGCGGTTCCCATACCCGCTACAGCGTGTCTACTCAGCTGATCGTCTACAGTTTCCAAGCTGTTCCCTGCTCTACTCAACGGCGGTTCCCATACCCGCTACACCGTGTCTACTCCGCTGATCGCTTCTTCAGCTTCCCAGCTGATTCCTGCTCTACTTGGTATGCATAACCACTATTGACTATTATTGTTTACTTGCATACCTATTGAACTATACGTGACTACTGCACTAAGGTACAGTTACCTTTGATAGACTGTCTATGCTACATTGCCTGTTTACCCGGACAAGCTTCTCACTCAGCTGCGGTATGCTCTCATCATATTGACTTTGTTGTTACTTGCATATCCGCGCTGACCCGCTTCTCCACGCTGCAGAGCCAGCTACTATATTGACAGACTATTCATTGTACTTACCTATGTGTGTTGTACAAAACTCCTTTCTACTCGCGCTGTTTCCACACAGCTACAGTTTGCCGTTTCCTCACCACTCTCCTGCACCTGGACAAGTACTCATTCCTCCTCACAGCAGTGGTACAACTTGCTACACGCAGACCACTGACTTCCCTGCTACCTACCAGCACCTGGACAAGTCCTCCTATTACAGCAGTGGTACAACTTGCTATACGCAGACCACTGACTCTCCTGCTACCTACCTACACCTGGACATTCCTCATCACAGCTGTGGTACAACTTGCTATACGCAGACCACCGACTACCCCGCTACCTACTTGCACCAGTACAACTCTTCCCATCACAGCGGTGGTACAACTTGCTATACGCAGACCACCGACTACCCTACTACCTACCTGTACTAGGACAACCTCCTCATCATTACAGTGGTACAACTTGCTGTACGCAGACCACTGACTCCTCCACGAGCTACCTTCACCTAGTCACGTCCTCTCATCTCGTCTGAAGCTATATCGCTTCTTCTCTACAGTTCCAAGTCGCTGACCTTCCACCATCAACAGCTGCAAGTCATTGACTTCATAAGACATTCTCTACTTTCCTGCTGTTATCTTCATTCCAATCATTCACCTAACTGCCCTGAGGTCTGTGGTCAACACCGCCCCTCTGTCAGTTAAAACATCAGGTGAAACTCGGGTATAAACTCCTAGTGTCCGTGACAGTGAGTGAGCCTAGAAAAAGAAGAGCCACGGGTCCCAAACCTTGGTGAAAGCTCTCGAGGAGTTGCGGATGATGCTGGTCATATGCTCTGCCAGACTCTATTAATTGTGGTCTGTAGAGATGAGAGGATTGTTTCCGCCAGTCCGCTGTTATCTGGCAGGTAGCTGCCGAGAGAATGTGTCTAATTAGGTTGTTCTCATGGCGGGTTTCCGAGGGGACTCCCAGAGGAAGAAGAAAAATTTGGGCTCTAGGGGAATATCCACCTGAATAATTTATTGAATCATGTGTTTGATCTCAGTCCAGAAACTTGTCAGTTTTCGGCACGTCCACCGAAGATGAAGGTAAGTACCTTCGTGGGAGCATTCCCGTCAGCCCCGAGCAAAAGAGTCAAGGAGGTTTCTACGAAGTCACGAAGGCACATAATACTATTGGTATAGTACCTTATAGATATTCTTCTTAACTCTAACACAAATAGAACTGGAGGCAGCATTCTCATGGATCTCAGACCATTTCTCATCTAATAACGCCTCACCAGGCCAACGCTAGTTCGTGGAGTTCCCGAAGGTCCAAAGTAGAGGGTGCAGGCTCATAGTGACGTGTAGAGATGAGAGATGAGAAATTCAAAGGTAGAGAGAACGGGAGGAGAGGCGGCCTTTGACTGCATTATGGAAATGGCGCAGTTGCAGGTATTGATAGAAGTGATTTGAGGAGATTTGAAAGCGAGATTGGATCACAGAAAATTGAGGAAAAATCGTGGAAGACGTTAGGTGATTAAGAAATCTAACTCCCGGTGAGTGGCATGAAATGAGTTAGGGAACAGTCCCAGGGAAAAATCTGGGGAAATGAAATAGCGACAGTCCGTATTTTTGAGAAGAGGAATCCCAAATGGATAGGCAGTGCGAGATGACTGGGTGGAGTAAAAAGCGTTTTTGGGGTCCTCGGGAGCCACAAGAGAGAAGAGAACGATTGCAGTCTCAGACCCTCAGCCTCAAGTTTAGACCACACTCTGAGATCTGTCGAACAACACCATAGAACACATTGAGCGAGTTGAGTGGAAAGGTAGTATCGGTGGAAATCAAGAATCCCCAGGATTCCTTCACACGGGGACCTCTGAAAAACTTTGAGCCAGATCTAGGGCTGTTTTCCCGACCAAATGAATTTAGTGACGTGAGATTGTAGGAATTTAAACACATAGGGTGGGATACGAATGCGGAGGGTCTGGAAATAATAAAGCAATCTGGGGAGGATATTAGTTTTAACGGCATTGATGCAGCCAATCCAAGATATATAAAGGTGTGACCAGGCATTGAGATCTAGCTTTATTTGGTCAAGAAGACAGGGAAACTTTGCTTGAAAACGGTGCCGGTAATGTTTAGTAATAAAGACACCCAGATACTTGATTTTTTGGAGGCGCCACTGGAATGGGAAAGAACGCTCCAGGAGTATCTTGTCAGAGTTAAGAACATTAAAGTCCAAAACCTCAGTCTTATCAGGGTTGATCTTGTAACTCGAAAAATAGCTATATAGGTCCAGTTCAGCCAAGAGGGGAGGTATAGAAGTGGTAGGATGGGTGATGGATAGTAGAATGTCGTTGGCATAGAGCATGATTTTATGGGAAGAGGGGCTCACATGTATACCTACTATCTCCTGGTTGATCCGGATCCTGACTGCCGAAGGCTCAATAATGATAGCGAATATAAGTGGGGGCAGGGGGCAACCCTGACGTGTGCCATTCACAATAGGGAAAGGCGTTGAGGTCAGACCATTTGCAGAGACAGTAGCTGAGGGAGAGAGATAGAGGGACGAGATGCCCTTCAAGAATCTGCTTGTGAATCCCATTGCTCCAATTACCCCCTCCAAGAACGACCAGGATATGCGGTTGAACACTTTTCAGCATCGAGCGCCATGAGAAAGGATAGGAGGTTATCGTTATGAATCGCATGTATCAAATCGATGACCCTTCTAGTATTATCAGGGGGCTTGATACCCTGGGATAAAACCCACCTGGTCAGGATGGATGAGGGCAGGGAGGAGCGGGTTCAACCTGGAGGCCAAAATCTTTGCATATAGTTTCAGATCAACGTTGAGTAACGAAATATACCTGTAGCTGGTGCAAAGAGAGTGGTCTTTGCCCGGTTTCGGGATAACAGTTATGTTAGCTCTAGTGGTGGCGGAATTAAAGAAAGCCCCCTCAAGCACTTCATTAAAGAATTTTGTTAGGTGGGGACCCAGGACCCCGGCAAACTTTTTGTAATACTGAGGGGTAAGGCCATCAGGACCCAGAGCCGATGAGGCCTTCAAGGATTTAATGGCCACCAGGACCTCAGGCAGGGTGATATCTGCATTCAGTGAGGACTGCTGTGTTAAGGTAATTTTAGGAAGAGGAGTGAATGAGAGATAGTCAGTCAGGGAAGGAACCAGGGGGTCCCCACGAGGAGGGGGGCACAGGAAAATTGTAGAGATAAAAATAGACATCCCTAAATTCTCTAACTATCGCTGATGGGTCATATGTGATATCGTCTGAAGGGGACTGTCAAATTTTATCAATATGATTTAGGGCTAATCTTTTTTGGAGATTACTAGCCAGCATGGAGTCTTCTTTATCATAATACAGTTGGAGTTTCTGCATAGTGGTGGCCACCCTACTGGAAAGGAGGGTGTTTAGTTGACCTTTCAGCAAGTCTTTCTGACAGAGCAGGGCTGGCTCATGGTAGGTTTGGTGCTGGGTGAGAAGTGATGCGTTCCAGAGAGGACACCTCCTCCAATGCTTTATTCTTGGTGGCCGATGCCTGGCCAATCAATTGACCTCAAATAGTAGCTTTATGGGCCTCCCAGATAATTCCGGGGGCTACGTCAGGGCTTGAGTTATCCAGAAAGTAATTAGTAATGGAGGCTACTTTAATGTCAAGACAGGTAGATTGGTTGAGCAGGAGTGATTCGTCTAAGTGGGCTCATCTTTAAAGACACTTTGTCACCTTTCCCCTCCTACAGGAGTTGGCCTCCAGGGGAGGCATGTGACACTATTTTTTAACCACAATTTACATATTCCCTGCTTAATCCTCAATCTAAAATGTAACATATTTTTTCTGGGAAGTGTCACACAGACCCAAGTTTATCAGTAATAAATCCAATGTAAATTTACCAATCTACAAATACCAAACAGGCATAGGTCATGTGGATTAGTTTAGTTTATACTCATTTCCTCTCATTCACTGCATGACAGACAGCTTTTTTCGACTTATGGGTTGCCCTTCATAATACTACTCATGAATATGTGGTTAACCAATAATTATATTCATTGTAAGTGGTATTTTGAAAATGGAATTATATTTGCCTATATAAGATATAGCAAGCCATAGTCACAGAGTCCATGTCTCTTTGTGTAAGACACTCCCTGCTGAGACAGTTCCCTAAAATCTCTTTAGGTTCCAAAAACCACTCCTATGCCAGGATATAACTCGCCCCATGAGGTTTTGAAGCTGATCAATTCACTGTAAGGGAGACAATGTTATCTTGTATTTCTTGGGTCTGCAGGGCCACATTGAGTTAGGTCAGTAAAACTGTGAGATCAGCTTTGCTTTGAAGTCATTTGTATTACACCCTAGCTTACAGAGAAACACAAATTATAAATGGATTAATTTGATATGCAGTATTTACAATGGCGTAATCCCTATAACTGTAATTTTTACCTTTTCACTACACTGAGCATGTACAATTAAGTCTCAAATGGAAAAATAGAGTGGGGGCCTTCTTAGCATCGCCAGGCCCACCTCTGAAATTTCCTATGAAGCTCAGGCCTGCCATGTTCTGCTGCTGCTAGCAGACTATTTTTTTGCTGTGTTTTTTTTTCCTGATGTGTATATTTCATTAGTACATTTATTACTACTCAAGCATTCCATTTATTTTAGACCATTTTTCAGGATTGCTGTGTACTGAGTACTTCCTCTAGGTCATATTTACACTGTACCATTTCCACTTTGAGCTTCTATAGTTAGAAGTTACTGTTGTTCAGCTTTGCTATGCCTGATTTAAAGTCTTTAATGGCAGCCATTTTACCCGGTGGTCCCCTTCTTATATATAGCTTATTATAATACTGATCTGTAATTTCTGATTCTTTGTAAATTAGGTGAGATAAATGTACTTGTTCATTAAGAATTCAACTGTATTCAGTGTACACCAGCTAAACACAACAGCATACATTCTCTGTAACACAACCAAACAGAGAAACAGCAAGAAAGCATAACCCAGGAACAGGAAGATTCTACACAGTTACACAGTCACAGATAAAACATGGCCTCACTCATGTTGTCTACAAACCATTTCCTCTTAATTAATCAGTCATATTAACTATTAACATGTCAAGTCTAAGGGAATAATCAATATCTGTTGTAATTCTAACAGAGTTTAGCACCCGGCTAAATATATTAAATAATACATATGTTTTGCCTATTTCTTTACATCTTGTTCAAAAGTTAGTTTCAACTCATACTTGGCATTACTGGGAGTGTACCTCTTAACAATTTTTTTTGTGTATAAAGTAAACCTCAAAAATCGGAGTGATTTGTCTTTATATAGAAGCATTTGTCAGTAAATCTTTCATTTCTCTACTTGATGTTACCTGCCCACTTATGTGAGGTGGTAGGAATGGGCAGGAAATGTCATCAGGTTAATTTCATCCATCCATATTATGTAATATGAGAGGATGAATCTGGCCCAATACAGCAATATGTATTGTAGTGTACTTATGTTGTCATACATCAAAATCTGTGATTATTTAACACTTCTGTTACCAATATCAAATCATATCACATATTACAAATTTACTTTACTGAAAATAACATTTATATCTAGTATACTGATAATCTTTCAGTTTATGTGCATTTATTGAATTATACATTCAATTTTAGATTTGTGGCCTTCTCATTTTCATTTATGTTCCTTATTGCAATGCTCACATAAGTGTGTTGTTAATTTGGTCTAACTTTCAATAAAATGCAGTAATATATTCTGATTTTAGCTAGCTGAAGTGGATGTGGTTATTATGACATAGATGCCCGTCTCCTAAACACCTTTAGATATTGACCTTGTGTATTTTAAAATATACTAATAACTGCGATCAACTCAAATGCTGGCAAAAGATTATTTAAAAGATGTGTTAATGGACAACCAGTTTTTTGAGTCTTGCAGGCTGACAAAAATATTCTCTATGAGATCATGCTGTATAAATAATTCTCTCCTTCACATTGGATGTTTAAATAATTTCAATTATGTGTTTGCAAAACAAAAAATAAACACTTGGTGATATTCTGTAAAATGAATCAGGATATTTTTAGAAAAGTCTGACAAGTTGATTTAGTATAATATAGAGTGGCACTCCATGGGGTGATTCAATGCTCGCATTAATATACTGTACAACAGCAGTATGCTCACAAAACTAAATAGACTTCAGTACCCAATAAACATCTGGGGACAGTTTGATAAGCTCCTGACCACTGAGGAAACCTTGCTCTGGTAACCATGTGACAGTCTATAATGGTTCAAGTCAGCAATTAGAAGGACAGTATAGGATTGAAGTGCATATTTATCTCATTGATGCATGATCATCTTCAGCTATTTATATAGCGCCACTAATTCCGCAGCGCTGTACAGAGAACTCACTGACATCAGTCCCTGCCCCATTGCAGCTTACAGTCTAAATTTCCTACCACGCACACACAGACTGAGAGAGACTAAGGTCAATTTAATAGCGTTAAATATGGACAATTAAAATCTCCAGTAAAGGAGTTTGGGAAGCAGATACAGCCATGAGAATACCTTGAGCTGGGAAGGCTCAACATAGATAAGTACATCTGTGATCATTCACTTAAGTGGAATTCATATGACTTTCCTGATATTTGACATACTGCAATTAAATTCTGTTGCTGCGATGTGAGACTTGAGCCTATCTCCGTGAAACAATCAATATCTTTGAGGAGATCATAAAGGCGCTGTATTCATTATATAACTGCTTTGGAAAGGGCTGTCATATATCTGTTATTTAACAGGAGGATTCAATTTGGACCTTAGATTGTTGTCGCTATGCATATGTGATGTTTGAAGGCTTGCTTCTATTAATGGAAAACTCAATTAGCAATTAACTTATACTGGAATACTGAATGTTTTAAGTATTGAATGTTTTATATAGATATTTTATACATATATACATATATATTTTTAATTATCAATAGAATCATACCAATTTATATCAGCGCTCCTAGAAATTTGTACTCAATTTAATAGCAGCTAATTAACCTACTAGTATGTTTTTGACGTGTGGGAAGAAACCCATGCATCTCAGGAGCATGCCGTACAAATGCAAATTATAGTTCAATATTAAATGGTAATATTTCTTATTAATTGTAGAATATTGTATTATAGTAATCATTTTAGACCAGCTTTAATGAATTATTGTAGATGTCTTTTAGGGAATAGGTTTATTTATCACAGTGAATATTTCTTTTTGTGAATCCCAGCATTTTTCCCAAGATGACAGAAGTTTGAAGGTAGAGTGCACATTCAGAGGTTATCAATATATGGAAATTGTTACATATAGGGTGAGTTCTTTTTCAAGTATAATAATATAAAAATACAAGGACAGAGAGCATGGCTCTCATACAATTGTTTTGTAACAAGAGTGGGTGGGAAGCATGTGCACTTTCTGCAAATTAAGGTCTACTTTAACTTTTGTGTGTTTGTTTACTTTGCCTTTACTTTATTTTTGATTAATGGAAAATGGATCTTATAAAGCCCTTATACATAGCTAGTTTTAAGATTAGAGCCACACACTCTTGGTTTATGTGACACAAATTGTATAGGGGCAAACCAAAATGGGGCATTTATTAGCAATGTGAGAAAGTGGATGCAGTTAGGTATAGGTAAGAAATAATAAAGGGTCTGTGCTATTAAATGAATTACTGAATCCCTTCTCTTTAAATTCACTAGTATAGGTACAACCTGCAATATAGGTAAATATTGTCACTGAGAGATAACAACATGCTTGTGTAACAATTTAAATGGTATATTGTTTATAATTCTCACTTTAAAGCACTATATATATATATATCAAAGTACAATAATAACAAAATATAATAATTCTTTGGGGGCCCTGTAATCTGTCTAATCTATAAATTCCTGCACATTAAGCACCATTGTGCCCATGAAGCAATGATGTACAGTGCAGAGGGGCTCATGGGCAGATAGTAGTAATTTGTTGAAGATTCTAAAGTTTTCTCAATTCAATGGCATTAAATTATTCTACCTGTGTACTGAGTGCCTCCCATGATGATCCCTCCTACAGTTCAGTTAGTTTCCACTTTGCGGTCCTAGGATGCCAAGACTCTCCAATATAGGTTGCTGCTATGTTCAATATCACTACCTGTGCTTTGCCTTGAGCTCTTTCACAGAGTTCACTCCCAGGTTTTCCTAATGCTATAGCTGTCCTGCCTGAAAAATAAAGATGACCGCTCCACATGGGCTTTTATATTGTCTCCCATCAGCTCTTGTTGTGTCAGGTCCCCAGGGGTTGCCAAAGGATCTGCCTGTCTAATTATTTCCATTATGACAGAGATACAGTAAGCAAACCATGGTTACAGTTAGAAATAGAAGAAAAAATGGTCTTGTACTGTAGCAGGATCAGTCCTATTCAAATGTCCCTATGAGAGGCATGATTGGGTTTAACACCATGACCTCATTAACACTTTATGGTTTGTTTATCAAGACCCTCCGTAAAGAAAATTCATGAAAACAAATGTGACCAGAGCAGCTGACCGATGGTTGGCGACACCTGTGCTGCCACTAGTGTGTGGCAGCACTAGTGTCGCCAACCATCCTGGTAGGATGAGCATTACTGCTCGCCAGACCAGTCTGTTGTCAGTCTGCACCCTATAACAGAAAGCCCGGATTTGGGCTCCCAGTTCCAGTTTCAGTAAAATAAAAAAAAAAGCATAATGAAAATCTAACGAAAAAAATGTAAATAATCGAAAAAATAACTTTAAAGAAAAGAAAATGCTTTATTTTAATAATAAAGCATTTTTCTTGTTCTGTCCACTCCCCCTGGGTAACGCCATCCTGACGTGGTGATAGCAAACGGAGGACAGTGGCAGTACTTCTATCATCACTGTTGTTGTGAAACAGGCATTCCATGCTTTACATGGGGAAGGTTCACCGGAGGCTCCGAAGGCTACCACCAGCAATAGTCTTCACCGGACAGGGGGATTTGGTAAATAGGAAAAATCCTTAAATCTGACAATAATTCTAATAATTATAATTAAAATATTTAGGGGTTTTCTCCTATTTATAAACAAACAACTTTATGTGATAATACTCGCTCTAAATTTACTAATTGAATTGGCAGGTTTGGGTTCTTGATTTTATAATTAGGTTGAGTCAAATTAAAATGTTTTGAAATATTAATGTGCCTCAAAAGTGTAAAAGGTATGAGTATTGTTTCAGATAAGTAGCCCCCTTAATGTGATGTAGGTTATTTGGCTATATATGATTTTATTCAGTTGTTAGCATGTTTCTTTCTGTTCTCAAAGTAAAAACATACTGTAGTCTTTGATCAAATGTCTTTTTTATTGGCTTCTTATTCTACTTCTTATTCTATTTCCAAATATTACTACCTTGAGGTAGGTGCGAATATTAATTTATCAGTACTCAACTAACATATATTAATACAGTGCATGCAAAACCCTCTTTGAAATAAAAGAGATTAAGGTATTATTTACTTCTGATACCGTTAGAGCGCAAACAAAAAAGGAACTTTTCCGCTTTAAACAGAAAGCAGATCTACAGCTACAGAGTATTATAGAACGTCCTAGACAAAATGCATGCATGTAAGTAATAAATCTCTCTCCTGGCTTGAGCAACTGTAAGAGAAATATTATACCCGGCTAAACTAGGGGAAAAATTCAAAGTATTGTATTTTTAGATTTTGTTGGGAGTTTTTCTTGGTTTCCTACTTGCAATTTGATTCATTACTCCCTATATGGACCGATATTATTGTTTCTCTAATTGATTGCATGTTTCCACTGTGTGCATTTACTGTACATTCCGTAGGAAATAACATCTTTATCATTTGACCACATTCTTTACATAGGTATAGTCTGTGTGCATGCAACTAGTCACTATATGTGTTTCTCCTCAGTAAGAGCTTCTATACAGGGAACTGTGTTGGCTCATTAAAGCCACACAAACAAATTTTGGCAAAAACAATCATAATAACAGTGCTACCATGTTTACAAAAACAGCTGGAAACAAAGAGCATCTTAATTTTAAAAAAATAACTGCCTTGTAATGTAATGACTGCTCATTAATATAGAACCTTATTACTATCTCCCTGCTCTAGTCGGTTATATTTGGATCTTACATTCAGCAGTAAAATACTAAGAAAACACAAGTAACTAATTAAAAAAAAAGTATTTTGGGACTTACGCACACATTCGTTTCTAAAAAGACGTTCAGTACACAGTGAAACATTTATAAAATACTTTAAAAAAAATTATCTTGTCTTTTTATTGTAACACTGGATGTATAGCTTCTCGTAGATGTCTTAGGTGGTATATTGTTATTATTACAGTAAACTATTGTGTGCGCTTGTGGAACCTCATTAGTCTGGACCTGCAAGAGCTGTATGAGGAGATGGTGGTGGAGGGCAGAATGCCGCCTATGCTGAGGGAAGGACTGATCACGATCCTGTATAAGCACAAGGGTGAGAGATGTGACCTTAAAAAAAATTGGCACCCCATCTCTGTCTTGAACGGGGACTACAAGATCCTCGCCATTGGTATCATTGGGCAGATTGTTCAGCCACTGCCTTGCACTGCTGAGCGACATGGTCAACTACATTAAAGATCACCATGCACATGAGGCCCTGGTTGGTCTTGATCAGGAGAAGGCCTTTGATTGTGTTTCTCATGGTTTTATTGTAGGGTTTTGCGCAGGTTTGGCTTGGGAGAAATGTTTTGTTCATATTTTAACCTGATGTACCTTGACATTTACAGTTAAGAGTTGGTGAATGGCTGGAAAACTGACCCTTTTTCTGTTATGCCAGGGGTTAGACAAAGTTGCCCTCTTTCACCTCCCCTTTTTTGTTTGTTGTATAGAGCTCTTCGCATTGTGTATCAGACAGAATCCAGAGGCATCACCGCACCGAGTCCAGACTGTCTAGAAGCCAAGTGCTCGCTCCACATGGATGACGTCACTGTCTTCTGCACTCAGTGACAGCACTTGTCCAGACCTACGAGAACTTTGGCCGAGCTTGTGGGGCAAAGGTCAACTGCGGAAAGTCAAAGGTGATGCTCTTCGGGCAGTGGCACCTGTCATCTCCCGATGCATTCCCATTCACAATCAAGTCAGACTTCATCAAGATTATTGGAGTTCGGTTTGGTGTAGAGGTGGTGGTCCTGAAGTGTTGGGAAGAAAGACTGGTGACAGTCAGACAGAAAGTCGATTTGTGGAGTGTCAGAGACCTCACCATCAACTGGAAAGCACTGGTGCTGCGCAACAAGATCCTTCCCGTTCTGCAGTACATGGGCCCAAGCTTGGCCACCTCTTGTTGCTGTCTGCAAGACCATCACGAGGACAGTCTTCAACTTTATCTGGGGCTCCAAATTGGACAGAGTGAAGCGGGTGATTATGTACAAGGAGCCCCTCAAAGGTGGGAAAGGGATATCTGATATCTTCACCATGCTTTGAGCCTTTTTTGTTTGTAACTGCATGGACTTTGATTGAAAAGAACAATGGCTCTGCTGGGAAGTCCATGTCTCGATTTTTCCTCCTGCCTCTTTGGAGGGCCCTTGGTTGGGACAGACAGCTCCTTTACTTACAACTGGACTACACCTTGGTTTTACCTGGATTTTGGACAATTTGTGAGGGAGGAAACAACATCTGGAAGGACTTAAATCAGTCTTGTGGAAGCCAAAAACCATCAGAGCTAAAGACGTTATAGAGTCTGTTCCAGGGTTCCCCGCTGCTACAGCTAAACACGTGTGGGAGAATGTGGCCTCTAAGATGCTGGCTAATAGACATAAAGACATTGCATGGATGGCTATGTGGGGGGGTCTGCCTCTCAGGATATTCATGCACTCCCGGAACCTGTGTAGATATGCCCACTACCTCTTTTTCATAACCAGAAGGGAAACATCACAGCATATTTCTTGGGACTGCCCCATTGCACAGGCATTGTAGGATGCCTTGGAACACGAACCTAAGGACAGTGTGCACATGACCTGCCTTTCACACCATTCAGTATTTTATGGATTATATCCTGGGACCCACACTTTGGGGAAATCCAGGAGGCCTGGCACCTTATGAACTGCTTTAAGGATGCTTTATGGCTTGCCAGGAATTGCCTCATCTTGAAAAGGGAGAAGATGACCTTCCAGGACTGTCGCAGGCTGATCCACACCCTGCTAAGATTCTATAATACCATTGACAGTCCTGAGGAAGTGGAAGATGATTGATTGTTGTCTCTCTTTTTTTCTTCTCCCTCCATGTGTATGTTTTTTCAATAAATCTTCAGGCTTGTGACCCCCCAACACCGCTGTCACCTACAACCCCCTTACAACCATTGCTTATTTAAAACTCATGTTGTTTAAGGTTTGCATGGTTAGTGTAGTAATTGATGTATGATATAGGATATCTGAAAATCTTGTACCTTATGTCATGTATTGTACTAAAAATTATGAATGATTATGTATCATTGTGTATTGTGCTTACAGCTGTGCTGCGAGGCAGTACACTTGAATGTAATGTATCGTATGTTTTTTGTACCTTTATACAAGATAAAGATGGGAGTCTGGAAGTTGGGCACAAGACGGAAGTTGGACCAATGAGGTACAGTTATCTCCTATATTCACTCTTGGAAGGGAAGTTCAACCTTGTTACACAAGGAAATAAATCTATTGAGGGAAGAGGGAAGTTCCCGGGAGACCAATTCATGTTTAATCTGGTCAGATTGACATTGCCAGAACGTCGCAATCAAAGTTTCGTCATTCCAGAACAGTTCAGAAGCCAAAGTTCTAAATTGAATAGCATACTGGCCTACAGAGTGTGAGCCCTGACGTAAACACAGAATTGCAGCTGCTGCATTAGAGACTCTGCCAGGCTCATCAAAGATCCTCTTAAATGTGAATAGAAAGGTAGCACAGTTGTGGAGTAGAGGATCATTTCACTCCCATAAAGGAGATGCCCATGTTTGGCCAGACAGAAGTGAAATACTAAAGACAACTTTCTCCTTTTTGCTGAGAAAGTTCCTGTGAAGGAGCTCAAATTTTATGACACATTGATTAAGAAATCCTCTGCAGGACTTGGGATCCACGTAGAATTTAGGAGGGTTAGGAATACGTAGCTGAGAAGCTGCAGACACAGGCGGGACTGTATCCACTGGTGTGGCGGACTGCCTAGGTGCCACCAATGTGTTCTGAAGTGAATCCAGACGAGTGGAGAATCCTTGGAAAAACTTAATTAAATGTTCCGGATTAGCTTTCTGCTTTTCAATTCTCCAGGCCAAGTGTAGCAGGAGGTCTCTGGGAGAGGGATGGTCTTTAGGATCCATTGCAGTACAGTCAGAGCAAACGGTAACGATTGTCTCGTTATTTGTAATGAAGAGAGCCCTGGGGTGATGGCTACACATGTTAGCCTGGTTTAGCACTGGCCAAACAGAGGCGCGAAATCTAACGGGTCCCCTGGTCTTCACCAGGAACCGCCGCCAGGCAGGATGGACTTTTGCAGCTGGGAAAACAGGGGTTGCAGCCTTCTGATCAGCCACTAGGCATAACAAAGTAAAGAGAAAGGGAAATCCGAAAACATGTCAGCTAGCTGAGGACTGTACACTAGAGGTAGTGAGGTACAAAATCAGTACGCAGATGGGAAGTCTAATAACAGGCCGGGATCTGGTACACAAGAAATAGTGCAGTACAAAATGAGGATCCCAGTGAGAGTGGTCAAAACAAGTAAAGACTGGTACACGAGGGTTAACAGGCAGAAGCACTATCCAAGAAGGAATCACAAGGAAAGCCAAGGTCAGCAGAAATACAGCATAACGGAGTCAGTCTGTGTATGAATACCTGTTGCTCTGACACAGCTGCAATATCAGAGTGAGCTTATATACTCTGCAGGTTTAAATATACTGCCTCCCAGCCACGATCATGTGACTGTCTAAACCAGGATTTGCTGACCTCTAAACAGAGGCAGAGGAATCAGCAGCACAGGAGTGTGGAGCAGGTAAGTTTTGTGACAGATATTAATGGTGCAGTCTTGGGTCAGAAAACAGAAAATAAGTTGTTAATTCAGAAGGAAAGCAAAAGTTTATTCTTTGTTAATGATGCAGATGTAGTTCAGTCGCAGGACACAAGACATACACTGTTAATGTAGCTATACTCTATTTGTAAACAATATATTGTAAAGAATAGTTTATTCACTATGAGCTGTGTTTATTGAGAAATACATAAGTCCCACTCTACATTTTAAAACTGCTTCACTTTATGCTAGCCACACATGTAAACTATAGCTTGAGTTGGGCATAGGTATGCCTGATGGATGCTTGACATAAACCTGGTGCATATGCTAGTGTTGTAGAACCAGACTCATCTTAATGATGCTTCCAACTGAACATATGCACTTAAATGCACTTTTTCTTGCATGCGTCTTTTCCTGTGTCATCTTGATTCCAAATCTACATGAGTCCCATTGGCTACATATCCACTATGGGAGTAAACAACTGTATAACTAGCATTGTACCAAATGTTCTACATTTGCTTTTATGTCCCATTCATTTATTTATATAGCACATTCATTTCATATAAAAACTCCATCAAAATGAAAGGGCTATAGAAATTAATAAACATCAATGGAGCTAGCTGCACTGCACTGGTAACTATTTTTTTCCTTAAATCAATAGAAATTCAATTAATCTCTATTGATGTGTAATCAGAACATGGTCAACCCTTCACCACCAGCCAATCACATCACAAGTGGAGTGGAAAACTGCTTGTGATTGACTGAGTGGCAGTCCAGTCAATTGTCTTTGCCTTTGTATTACAAAATAAGGACCATTCCCATTGGATTAAAATAAGAATATCTGTTTTGACTTTCCCTTTTGGATTGCAAATTAAAGACATTTCCTTTTGGATTAAAAATTCAAGAATGCCATTTGAAAGTGTGGTGTAATTAAACAGTGTGCTAGGCTATCAGGGAGTGTCTAATTTAATTAATTATTTTTAAAAATGTTTATGTGTTTTGGGCATAGGTTTGGGGGGGCCCCTTAACACTGTACTGTGGGTACCTAATGAAAGCCCCAGTGCTTTCCAGCATGCGGATGGTAGCCTTTAGGAAGGGGCACTCATTATTTTTGCACTTCCTCCCCCACCATAGAGGCTCCAGATGACTGGGAGGGGGAAGCCACACTGCCGCATTTACTGTTGTAGTGTGAGTGACCCAACTTGCCTAGCCCAGAGCAGGTTTCCATTCTGGCAGGCGGACTCAACACTGCATGTCTCCCTGTGTTAATGGGAACCAGCCCAAGCTCTAGAGCAGGCCTGTCCAACCTGCGGCCCTCCAGGTGTTGTGAAACTACAAACCCCAGTATGCTTTGCCAGTAGACAACCTGTTGATAGCTGGAAGGGCATGCTGGGACTTGTAGTTTCACAACATCTGGAGGGCCGCAGGTTGGACAGGCCTGCTCTAGAGTGCTGTTGCTGCTAATGGATTTTAGGGAGGGGCACTTTTTAATTATTATTCTTATTCTTTTTATTAGTGGAGCTTCTTCCTTTCATTTCAATAACCTGTTCATATCAATGGAGTTTCTACATGCATGTGAATATTAATTCAGTGCATATCAACCATAGCTACGCCACATGTGAACCAGTGCTAACTGTGACATATTACATTTTTGGGACACAAATTTGTCATTTAGTTCACTCGGACTTTATATTCATTGTAACTTAAACATCTCTGTCATCTAAAACACTTCTTTTAGATTCAAATAGATATCATAGTAGGTGTGGTTTATTTACTCTACACTCTATATTTTGTTGAAAATAATCTAACTTAATAAAGTAAGACATAAAGAGTAAATCCAGCTAGAAAGTACAAGTTAGTGCATTGGCAGGCACATATTGTACTGTAAGGGGGGTAAATTTAAAAAGTGAGCACAGATTTATTAGTACATATTAATGTGTTAAAAAGTGAGCACAGATTAATTAATACATATTAATGTATGCAAATGGAGGAGGTGCACTTAGGAGAGGGACATGTAAAACTTGAGGTTACACCTTTAACTTATTATCAACTCTTAAGAGAGAGAAAAGCCATTAGTGTGTGTGTGTGTGTGTGTGTGTGTGTGTGTGTGTGTGTGTGTGTGTGTGTGTGTGTGTATATATATATCAGATGCCATTAGGACACTGTTTTAAAGATGTGGGAGTGGGCTAATAAATTTTGTTTTAGAGCTGTCTTGTGACGTCAGGTTAAAACTGAAAAATATATTTTACCATTTTGGTTGATATCTAAAAAAAAACTGTTGGCTTTTGTGGTCTTTTAACTGTTTAACAGAGTTGGGGGTATATTTACTATACTGCGGGTTTAAAAAAGGTGGAGAGGGAGCCTATAGCAACCAGTCAGATTCTAGCTATCATGTATTTAGTACATTCTGCAAAATGATAGCTATAATCTGATTGGCTTCTATAGGCAACATCTTCACTTTTTTAAACCTGTAGTTTAGTAAATATACCCCTTAGTGTTTCAGTGGATAATTAGTATTGCTCTTCAGTTGTCTGTTAAATTAGAAACAAAGTGCAAATAAATATCATTTGTCTTTGACTCGCAAGTTATTGTTTAAATTGGACCCGACATCTACATCTACATATATATACAGATATATAAAAAAAAGGCAAAATATAAATAGAGATGCAACGGCAGAATCTATTAGTTGGCTCTGTATAAAGTGTGCATAAGAAGGGGTACTCTCAATACTGAAAGCGTGCACAGACACTGACAAAGTCTCTAAATCTCCATACTGCTTTGCGATAAGCATGATCAATTTGGACCTTGGTCTACTCCCATTTTTACCATCATTTTCTCAATTGAATTAAACTGAAGGGAATTAAATAACTTTTGTTTAAGGTGTTTTTACCACTAATTGCTCAGAGAAGAGTCATATTGGCATTAGTATTAAAACAAAATGTATCAAACCAATATGTCTTATTAGGCTGCTAGTGAATTGCTTGTCAGCTCCATGTGTGTAGTATAGTGGAAGTCCTATATGAATTTCTTAGCTCACATCTGTTTCAAGGTCTCCGTTTCTATCAGCAATAAATAATGAGGATTTTCACTATAAAGGAAAAAAGTAATTAGTTTAAATTTAAGAATACTGTAGTGCGCCAAGCTAGTGTTGTGTTATTTTCAGCTCTGTGACATGAAAAAGTGTCATGTCTCCTTCAACAGCAAAAGGTTAACTTCAAGTATGCATATTCTCATAAGCAGTGCATTTTAAAATGTCATAGGAGCGAGCTAGAGAAATTGAAGCCATTTGAATGGTTAAAATTGTTCCAATCATTTCCTTATTTCTTATCTATTCATCAACTCTATTGTCAATATTATTGTAGATAATACTTTAAGTGCAAATGGACTCATTGTCACAATATGTTCTGTGATGCTTCCATTGGCATTGCCGTAATTCTAAATTCACTAAAGTTCATTTGCTAGCAGCAAGCAATGTGGTCATGCAGCGGTTTTAGTTTTCCACAAATGCGCCTAATTTTTACCTTGCATATAATTATTATCGCGCACACATTCTGCATGGTTTTTTTTACAGGTTCCATAAAATAGGGATGCATCTGCTTTTGTGGGCTTGCAATTCCACGCAAAAAAACATGGAAGAAACAGTAAAAATAGTACTTCAAAGTCCTGCCTACTACCACTTTATTGTCATTCATAAATTATTTTTATTTTTCACCAAAAATATTGCTTAGATTATCAGTCACTTTTGTGTGTATATGTGTGTATAGAAATTAAAGATGTTCACTGACCCCCGTGTTTTGGTTTTGGATCTGGATTAACTTCATGTTTTGGTTTTGGCAAAACCACCCTCACGTGCTTTGATTTTGGTTTAGGTTTTGGATCCTGATTTTTTCTAAAATTCCAATTTTTTTTTGCTAAAATCATATAATTTGGCTCTTTTTTTATCCCTACATTATTATTAATCTCAATAACATTAATTTCCAATCATTTCCAGTCAATTTTTGTCAAGTGACAAGAACACTGCTACCCCTCCTGTTTCTGTATGAGCAATGGCACTGAGCAATGACACTGGAGACTGGAGAGTGACAAGAACACTGCTACCCCTGTTTCTGTGTGAGCAATGTCACTGGAGAATGGAGAATGACAAGAACACTGTTACCCCTCCTGTTTCTGTATGAGCAATGGCACTGAGCAATGGCACTGGAGAATGGAGAGTGACAAGAACACTGCTACCCCTGTGTCAGAGTGAGCAATGGCGCCGGATCTCCTGGGGACTGAGGTACTTATGGAATCCAAAACCTGTGAGATCCGACAACGCAACAATGACATTTTGCCTCGATTCAGATCCAGTGACGTGCAAAGATACCGAGCCGGCTCGGATCCCCTAAATTAGGATGGGCTCGGTTTTCAGAGCATCTCTAATAGAAATTCACTTACCCACATGAAATGTTCCTAGACAGTTCCAAATCCATACCATTGAAATATAGACTAACTCCCAACTACCAGCTCCTCCTGAGCACTAGTAAAGAGTCTGTTCTTTTGCGGAATTAAAGAGTCTTTCTGGATATCCACTAACCAAGTGTGCTCTTTAATATTTGAATCCCTTAATATGTCCCTTAACATGTCTCTGCAAAACAAAATATAGGGGGAGATTCAATTCGGCACAAGTTGTCTCTGGAATCAAATTGAATTTTGCACCGATGTTCTGTCTGCAGTCTCCGCTCATTTTTCTAATAGAGGTACGAGAATAAATGAGCGGAGATTCCTACCGTAATTACAATGTGTGTAGCGCTATGTCCACGTGCCACATCGCCGGCAGTTGAGTCT
This sequence comes from Mixophyes fleayi, assembly GCF_038048845.1. Lineage (NCBI taxonomy): Eukaryota > Metazoa > Chordata > Amphibia > Anura > Limnodynastidae > Mixophyes > Mixophyes fleayi. The sequence continues at coordinate 341,524,263 of NC_134402.1, read as the reverse complement.
CACATAATGTTTTTATAAAAGGCACATGAGTGCGTTTAGCCTGCATTTAGCTAGGAACGCTCTGATACTCCCAGCTCCTGCCATCATATGACTCCAATGTTTCCAGACCCATAGTTTCTATTTCATCTTGACGCACAGATCCAAGTGTTTGCCATAAAAATGGGAGCATATGCCAAGAGATTAGGGCTTGATGTCACAACACAGCACAAGCGCTGCAGTGTGCATTTTGTACCTTTGTAAATGATTGTGTTATTTCATGTAACAATTACATCAGCTTTTCATAAATTTGCGTGTTAGTGAATTTTTTGTTGTTACTAACTCCCATTACACCAAAATAAAAGAACACAAGGCTTCATTCCAAAAGAAAAGGGAAACATTTATAGAAGAAACCATTCTGGGTTTTTTCAGTTTAACAGATTTAGTATATCTACATACATATCTACAAATGTATCTACACGTCTGTCTACAGTGCTTGCAGAGATTAATCGTTAGTTGCGCAAGAGCATCTCGTCATTAAATTGTTAGGCATGTTATTAGGGATAATCTGCAGGGAAATAAATAGAAGAGCTGCTTAAATCTGTTTAGGGAAATAAATAGAACTTCATGGGCACATCAGGTCTGGCTTTTCATAAACCTGTTGGTTGATCGGAAGCTTTGGCACAAACCTAGGAGCAGAACCAAATTGCTGCAGAACTAACGAATATAGAAATAATAGTTACTAACCGATAAATAAGTATTTAAGGCGCCATAATATTAAAATGACTACTTGCAAGGTAATGAAACTTACATTTCAAAAATGCACTGCAAATATGTAACATTTCCATTTACACAACACACAATTCCTAGTGACATTACAATACTGCAAGTAGGTGTCTGTTTTAAAATGGCTTTTTAGAACAATAAATTGTGACAATAGGTAACACATGCATTACATTGATTGTAACTGCTTAATTACGCTACTATTTGTAAAGCAGTTTTATTAAAGCGGTGGTTGATTTTGTGAAGGAACTTAGGCTACACAGAAATACTTTTGCATTATTGCAGTTTAATAGCACAGAATGTGCAGTTCAATCCACAAATAGTGCAGCCAAAACTTCACTCTCCAAAAATAAAAAAGATGCTTCTTATTTTAATACCTCGGAGCTCCTCTGCCACTGAGCCCACCATACTGTACATTTATTTTCAGGAAATACAAGAAAACAACACAACAACAAAAGCATATGGCTTCCTGTAAGCAAGAATAGTGCACCTGACCCTGCAGAAGTCAATGCCCTTTGTGAATAGGTCTGAATTGCTCACTTGTCTACCAGAGCACTTGGCTCATACGGCATTTTCTCCTCCAGTAGCTTCGGTAAAATTGAACTTGTACAGAATTCCATTTTATTAAGCTCCTCCTAAGTCTCTGTGCCCATTACCCTCCCCCCCGGCACAGCATCACAGCAAGTCAATGACACACATCAAGTGCCTTTGTTGGCAGAGCCTGTCCTTTCTGCTGACAGGATTAGGTAGAGGATCCAGCTTGCTTGTTGGTTGCTGTCACAATCACAATGGAAACTGAAGGTCTGCCCTAATGAGTTTAGGGAGAGGGCAAGTTTAATTTCAGCAGTAATGTAATATCCAAAGCATACACTACTGAATAATTAAAATCATGCATAAAACATCCATTGTCTAATAACTTTAAATAGTTGTTCAATAAGATCTTTCTCTTCCACTAGATGTTATCTTGGCCCATATTCATAACTGCTAGGTGCACCGGCTGCGGAATACATATTAGCTGCTGCAGGGTTCATATGGTGATGGTGGTAGCCGTGTCCTCTGATGCTTGGCAAGGGATAGGGGGTCGGTCTGGTTTTTGCTCCTAGATAGTGATCATAGCTTGTTGGGTACTTGTATGGATGGTGATGAAGAGGTTCTGAACCCTGAGAATGGGGGTCCAGACGCAGTTCATGGGGAGGGCTGGGTCTGCCAGTGGTAAGGGGAACAAGTCCTCCAGGTACAGGAAGTGAAGGGCTGAGAACTCTGGACATGAGTTGTTGGTGGGCTGCATCCCCATGTAATGGAGTGCCACTGGGATCCCTCTCGTAATCTCTCCTGCTGTCTCCATCTGCAAAACAATATATCATTAAGATTAAAGTAAAGTCCAGTTATAATTTCTCTCTTTCATTTTCTAGAAGTTCAAAACAGCTGAAACAACCTGAAAAGCAATCTGAAGGTCTCTACACCCTGGAAGTGATAATAGTACAACATTGGTCTATATGAAATTATTATACATGGAAAAACAATGGGCCTCATTTATAGTCCGACACAATTTATACTGAAATCTTCAGTGTAAATTGCATCCAGTAATTTACACAGTACTTAGAGTGGCACGGATCCGTGCCACTTAGATAAAGAGGTGTGTTTGTGCAATTTGCACAGTATTCTGCCATATGGGCCGGCGTGCAAGTGTATCATGCACAGCGCCCTGTAAAGCAGATAACTACATTAAAAAAAAAATGTTGTACATAAAGGAGTGTTGCAACAGCTGAAAGCACCCGCAAAAGATACGTCTCCTAGAGACGTTCCTTTCAACTCAAAATAACATGTAAAGAGTATGAACACGCCTTTACATTGCTAGGTGCGCCCACTACCTTCCGTCCTTCCACCTCTCTAAGCGCAGAGGGGGTGCAAGAGGGAGATGATCTTTGGCCAAAAGTGCTTTTTGCGCTGAAAAGAAGGACTTGCGTCCGACTTTAAATCAGGCCTTATGTGCATAGAGATCATACCTCAATATCTAGCCCTGTTTGACCTTCATCACGACTCATAGCACAGCCCATAATCACACACGGAATCACAAAACTGGCACCCACTCTATGGAATTCTCTCCCTCGCACAATAAGACTCTCCTCTGGTCTACAAACTTTCAAGCCTTCTCTGAAAACCCACTTCTTCAGACAAGCTTATAATATTCCTCAACCACCCTCTTAACCTCACTACAATACCCTATTACCACCCGTTACACAATTTCACACAAGACAACTACCCTTTGACCAACATTGTTGTGTGACAGGATCATTTAGCTTATGCGTCACTTTTACCTTTGCAGTCGGGCTGGGCCGAAATGCAAAATGTAGACTTAACCTCAAGTGTCAAACTCCCATTGTCCCATAGATTGTAAGCTTGCGAGCAGGGCCTTCTCGCCTCTTTGTCTGTTTTACCCAGTTTGTTTATTAGTTTACTATGTTTGTCCCCAATTGTAAATGCGCTACGGAATATGTTGGCGCTATATAAATAAATGATGATGATGATGATGATGATACGTGTTATCTGGGCCAGTATGCAAGCTTTCTCTTCATTTCAGCTTTGGGTCATGTGTATAAAATCAGTATGTTAATCTTGTCCGCAGACATTGCAGAGCTATTTTTGAAGCCAAAGCGTGGTCTATTAATGGACAATGTGTTTGCTCAATATTTATTATGGAAAATTGCTTCAGAGAACTAGTGTCTGAAAATTGATAACACTATAGACTTGCTAAGTGTTGATTCTTGGCCCTGCTTTTATCCTTTAGTAATAAGACTTTCAGATTGTATATATATATATATATATATATATATATAAAAGATAGATAGACCTAATTAATGTAAATATACTCTCTCTACATCTGAATTTCACAGCATATCTGGTTGAACCAAGAGTACCCTGGCTGGGGTTTCTCTACACAGGCTTAGGGATAACCACACAAAAATAATATTTGAGGCAGTGATTTGCAAAAACACTCAGTTTAGGGATGTATGGTGTTTTTAGACATCTGATTTGACAGGATGGAGTTGACCTTGGATCCTCCAACCTGGTGGAATACTGTATAATTAGTAAATCACCCACATATTTATGAGTGCATGGTTTAGTTTATTTAAGTCAGAGATAGCAGGAGGGCGCATTAGCACTATTTATTTGGTCCACTCAAAGTTAATATTACTACCAAATAATTATTCCTCTGAGTAAGTAGTACAGTTTATCCTAAACCTGACAAACTGGTAAGAGACACAGAACAGGAAAATACAGAGCTCAAAGTGGAGGAAAAGGAGAGGAGGGAAATAATAGAGAGCTATATTTGTTATTATTGCTATTTTGTATTCAATGGGTCAGATGTTCTTTCACCCTGTTAGTAAAATAAACAGGGGGCTTTGCAGTTGTTCTAAGCAGAAGCTGCCAACAATGCCAGAAGATCTATCTGTATTTTCCAGCAGTCCGTAGTCTGAGTGCAGGGAGGAGAAGAAAAGCCACTAAACCGTTGTGAGGAACAACCCTCCAATCCATATAATTGTACTCAATGGAAACCTGTGTCCTCCTGACAAGACATTCTTATAGGGATGAAATCTGAAAGAAATGACTGACAAGTATGTGCACGCATGAAATTTCTTAAAGTTGTGTAACCCTAAACAAACACAGACGGCATTTATTTGACCAGACCCAAAGTGTGCTGTTGAGGATGGGCCCCATGGTGTCTCTACCACTGTTTGCTCTGCATAATGGAAAATAAATACATGCAAAATGTACCGGTGTTTGACACTTTTGAAATCTGGAGAGTAAATAGGGAGGAAAGCTCTTGCAGTGTGTGCGGTAGAACTCTCAGAATCTGCAGAATTGTACCAGCATAGGGAATATCCACATAAAGGGCCCAGTGCTGAGTTAGGTGCAAAGTAAAAAACAGGAGTAAATTTACTCCTGGACAAACCATGTTATGATGCAAGTGGTGCAAATTTTTTGCACACAAAAGTAAATACTGGCTGTTTTTTCACAAGCACACAAATACTTGCTTTATTTTTACACTGAAATTTAAAGTTGATCTAGGACATGCTTTATCCCAACTATAAGTCTGTCCCCACATTTTAAACTTACCCCCCCCCCCCCTCCCCTTCAATGCAACATGGTTTTGGCAAGGTGCAAATTTACTCTTTTTTTTTTTTTTTTTGCTTTGCTCAAAACTCAGCACCAGGCCCAAAAAAATTAATGAGCAGCAAATTGTAGGTTGTACACTTCTGTAGTAAGTAGGCTGCTGGTGAAAGGAGAGGAAACCGGGTAATATACCACTGGAGTAAGCCTGACAGAGTTGTGTTGACTTTGATCAACCAATAGATGATATTACAAACTTCTCCACACCTGGTTGGATTTGCCAAACTCATGGAAAATTTTCCCTTAGCAAATCGCACCGTACTTAGGTGGAAGTTATATATTTCTTTGGTTTTTAAATATTTCTCAAGTAAAACAGTATAGCCAAAGTGCTCTCTACATAGTTATGCACAAAAGTTATGCGAAAATACATTTTTAAATGTTGCTGGTGTAGGATCATTTGCCTTGTTAGACTGCTATAGTCAACTTTTGAGAGCTGGCAATCTAAAGCAGACTTCTACCAACTGGGTTTGAAAGGGTCAATACCCTCGCAGCGTTTACAGGACTTGAGTTATGAAGCGCTTAATTACGTACACCGCGGCAGGCTTAATTGAACGTTAATGGACAAAAGCATAAAAATCAAGCTATGACCTCATACAGGTTTACCCAGCATGCTGGCGGCATTATGCAAACATTATTTTCACTCTCTCACATGCTCCCGTTTACTCCTACACAACTAAAAGAAAGTCCATGTGAACCTGACCTTAAATCCACACTACCACCTAGAAAAAATATTTTTGTAAGGTACCCCTCCCCAAACTGGAGCCCCAGGGGCTGCATTTGTTTTTCTAGAGGCCCGCCTGTTCATTTTACAGCCCTGACCAAAAACATGGGTGGTGGGCAGGATGACCAATCACACGCCACAATCAAGAGCCTGCAGCGTGTGATTGGTCACCCGCTCTCACCAGTCCCTCCTTCCCCCCTTTTTGTCACCATTTAAAGTTGGTGAGCTTAATTGATTTACCTAGGCTTCAGCAAGGAGTGGAGCATCTTTTACCTCGGTGGTAGGGCAGTTTTTAAGAACTCCTGACAAACGTGATACAAAGTAATACAGAGATAAAATGTGCAGATTTGCACCTGGCAAACCATATTGCAATGCAAGAGGTTCACGGAAGCATTTTTTTCATGTATGAGAATACTGCTCGATTTTACGTGTTGCATACATATACTGGGCAGCTTTATTTTTACACCGTGATTTAATGTTGAGATCGGACACGCAACTCTAAATCTGTCTGTACATTTTAAATTCACAGCACCCACCCACCACATGGTTTTGCCAAGTAGCAAGACTGCATCTTCCAGTGAGATTTACTCCTCAATCTAAATGAGGATCATCTAAATGTGAGAGAATCATCCATAAATATCTAGACATTAGCAGTTATATGGCACCTCCCGTAGCCATGTGTATATAATACATGTATTTTATGTTTTCTATCCTGGCCTTTGAGGTTAGGAGCTGCATACTGTCATACCTCCCTAATATCCCTCTCATTGACCCCAAACCCCTGATGTATGTAGTTTTATAGATAGACTTTTTCTCTGGCTCCCAAATGTTTCTGGCTGACAGAAAATGTGTTAATAATATAGTACAGCCTGTGACTTTGTGGTGGTTATAATGGCAATATCAGACAGTGTATATTGTGTCAAATTACAGTGTACATCTATCTTTAACACATTTGGTACCAATTGTATTTTGCATATGAATATTCTGCAATACACATTTTTATAGCATTGAGATCAGTAAGGAAATCAAGGGGTTGCAAGAAGACCAGTGATGTAAAATGTAGATACTGAATACATGTTTTGTAGTAATGAATATTAACTGCTGTGATGTAACTACTAGGCCAATCTGAATAGAAGGGCCAACGTCACAATATAAAATAACTACAATTTAGGAGAGAAAATGTACATTAATAATAGTTCACCTTAAAGTAGCAGGAAAACATATGGCATATGGTTTTATTTTGCACAAAACATTTTTTACTCTAATTGATTGCAAGTGTGCACATTTACAGTATATTTGTATATTTGGGAGGAAGCTGCCATGATAGGCATAAGACATATCAGTGTCAATACAAGGGCTCATGTTAAGATGTTTCTAACCCAATGCTTGTTGTGTTTGAACCCCGCAATCTCTTCAAGGACCGTTGTTGCAACAATACCACTTGGCCATATAAACACTGCATGTCCATCCACTCCAAAACAAAACATTTTACTCTGTTAGAACCTCTATCTAAGAAGTATAAAAAAAATAATTGTCCTGTTATGAGAGATAGAAACACATATATACGGCTAAACCTGAAAAGTGTAGTATACCTCTTACCTACTAAAATATAAATGACTATTACAGCATGACAAACACAAAAGTAGTCTACACAGCATGGCAAACTATATGATTTGTTTGAAGATGAAGAGTGCAATAGCTATTGTCTATTTACTCCAACTGTTTGTAATTAACAAAATTATAACACTTCTGTAGTGGTCATACACAGTATGACTGGGGGGAAAATATGGTTATTTTATGGATAACCATCTAGCTAAAGTGCATAATGTGGATTCATATATCATATTTATCATACTATAATTTATATCTCACGTCTTGCCATTTATATTTATCACATGTCATTACTTTTCATTAGGATTCCACAATAAAATATGAAAACAATTTGTATCAGGTAGCAATATACTACAAGCGTCATTAATATTTGTGGTAAGAACATCACACTGAAAATGAAAAGAGCTTTTCTATATTATATTTGCGTATTATATCCAACTAGTAGCAGGGTATACATCATCATTCTGCTTACTGCAAGTGAAATGAAACCTTCTTACACCTAAAACAAATACTACGGTGCTGGGGATCTTTGTGGCACCCTATAAATAAAAGCTAAAAAGAATAATAGAAACATTTGTCTAAAAATAGTATAAACTATGAAAGATAAATATTGTCACTTTAATCATTAATACACCTATCAGCACTATAGACTATGGGCCTCATTTAGAGTTGGACGCAAGTCCATTTGTTCAGTGCAAAAAACACATTTGGCCAAAGATCTGTCCCAGTTTGCCCTCTGACTGAGACGGATCTCCCTGTTGCACCTCTCTGCGCTTAGAGAGTTGGAATGGGGGAGGTTAGTGGGCGAGTCTAGCAATGTTCACGCTCTTTACATGCTATGCTGAGATGAAAGCAGCCGTAGATAGGTCTCTAGGAGATGTATCTTTTGCGGGTGCTTTCAGCTGGTGCAAGATACCTTGATGTATTAAAAACTAAAATAAAAAATTATTAAATAAAAAAAAAGTGTGCACCCCCTCCCAAACACCATAACCATCCCTTGTGCTGTTTTCGGGGATGGGGTGGGGGGGGGGGACAGTATTTATTTTAGTTTTTTAAAATATGATACCCTTGCATGCCAGCCCATAAGGCAAATATATGAGGCGTATTTCTGCAATTTGCACAGTATTCTAAGTCACTTTAAATACTGTGTAAATTACGGGATGCAATTTATACTTACGATTTCAGTGTAAATTGCGTCCGAATCTAAATGAGGCCCTATGACAGCAAGGATAATTGAAATTAATTAATTCTATACACTATGCTGCCACCAAAACCCTGCGGCCTTAGACAACTGCCCCAGGTTACCTCATTATAGGCACACCCCTAAATAGCAGAAGCAGATGGTTAACTGGCATAGGGACAGTGAGTATTTTACTTACCTTTATCATTTCCATTCTGTGGAGGGGATGACACTGGATTCCTGGACCTTGCAAAAGCACTCATGAGTGGGAGCGATCCTGGTCTATGATTTCTGGGCCTGCAGGGTCACATAAATATTACTCATTACTGGGATCGCAGTATACCACAGGCAAAGCAGACTCACAAAGCACCCAACTCCTGCACACCTGCGCATAGCACGTTCCTCTCCCACAGCTCTTCCCAGTAAAGCTATCCCTATGCATTCCCAATATTTTCTTGCTGAGCTGTCACATTCCCGCTATATCCTGCATTGTAGTTGCTCCCCAAATTTCAGGCATTAACCTAGGACACTGGATTATATTTTTATTCCAACATAAACACCTCTCCAGGTTATATATGACAATTGGAGAAAACACCAGGATTTCCTATAAAAGGGAACTCAGAGAAACTCTATTGTTAAATGTTGTTTTGCTCAACTATACCTCAGTTAGTGGTAGATATAAGTCTGTGACCTTCAGAAAGCTGTATAGTCATAAACAGAGCACTTTTATAAACAATATATGACTATGGTAGCCATTTACCCTCATTTCACTCCTATGCATCTTCTGTGTTGGTGAATTCTTAATATCCCTGTGCAAACACATTGCATTGAGGTCTGAGGCAAGCTGGTGCTTGCACTTAAACTAAGACAATACCATGCATGTGGCTGTTTTGTAAAGATTTTGTTATTGTAGCTAATAAAATTACAAGTGTTATTTAACTGACTAGTGAGTGCTTTGAATTATATAATAACGTTTCTAATTGGCTAATAAACTTCATAGTCAGGCACAGCTCTATTGAAAAGGTGAGGTGAGCATTAAAAAGAAGAGTAGTATTAATCTATTGAAAGAATGATCGAAGCATGACATCAACTGTTTTTTTTACAATTATTTTAAGCTTATGGTCTAATACTTACCAATCTTCTGGATCACAGTCCCTGAAGCCCTTGGCAAATGGGTTGCTAGCGATTTTCAGTTGTGTAATCTAGGACAAACAAAAAACATGTTGCTAAAATGAGCAAACTTCACAACCCCATGTGTGGTACAAGTAACTTAGTTTTAAACAAGCCCATAAGTACTGTGTGAGCATATGAATGTTATGTGGTCTGTAATGATGGTACTTAAAATGCAATAAAACCAAGTGAAGTATTGTCAGTCTCTCATTAGTTTCTAACCATTGGGTCCCAAAACAAATATTGCTTTATATTTTGGTTCATCTGACAAATCGGGGGAGACTGATAGAGCTTAATAATCCACCCACTAAGGGCTCATGTGCAGCAACAAAAGATGCAAAACCTCAAGCTGTAATTGTGATGTTCACCCCTATGTAACCATTGTAAGGAAGGAAGTTTTGACACCAAACTTGTGTCAGTTTGTCTCTATGCGTTGTGGCAAAAGTGGACAGGATACGTCCAATCTCAGATTCATATAATCGTGATTTTTACATTACTCGCTATACAAATAAAGCCACCAGTATTTATACGCATGATGATGTTACCAGACAAGGATTAATAGGAAGGACAATATTAAACATGCAAGTCTGTATATTTTATGACATTTACGTTTCTTTAATTGACACCTTGGTGATAATTTCTGCACTCAGCATTGCTGTACTTGGAATATTCATTCACAAATTTAGCGTGGGGGGGGGGGGTGTAAGTGGTAATGCCCATCGGCTACCTGTCATTAACCTTCACAAATTAAAATGCCAGTAAGAAATAAAGTGAAAACAAAGACATATTTATTTAGCAGACGGGAACTATCTGTCACTCTGGCCTGGGCAAATTCATTGTTACAAAGAAGGTTCTTGTGATATTTAAGGATTTATTCATTAATTTATTTTCGGGTGAATTTAGCGCATTCAACATTTGTAATAGTCTTGAGGAAGAAAACAAGACAGAAACCTAAATTTAATGACCTGTAATATTCACCACTTTAGTCACTTGAGAAGTAAGCAAAATGAACGTTTGGAGAAGTTTAAGTAAAAGCCCAATTCTATACTTCATTAATAGCTCTTATTGAATTAATACTTTTCTATATGAAATAGTATTGTTGTTAAAAATATTATTGCTCAATTTGAAGGCATAATTTAAGATACTCTTTTTACGTGTTTGTTAAACAACACCAACTAATATCTGTCTTTTTCATAATAGTTATTTGAGTTTATTCTAGCTTGAAGTGAAAGTTGCCACAACAGATGAGTTTGCTTAAGCAGAGCGACTAACAGCACTGTGAATTGAGCAAATGCATATGTCTACTTCCAGAGGCACCTACGTGCGTAAGGCTCATGTTTATGTATTATTCAAGCTTGCTGTCTGCTTTACACATGTAATTATCTACTTTCAATTTGGGAACATCCCTAACGGTTAGCATTTAATTTATATTTAGAAGTAAGGAAGTAAGCAAGACTTTAGTAGCATATCACGTGAACAAACGCGAAAGTAGTAAATTTAAAGGTTGATTACATGTACTGAAAGATACACCTAACCTATAATATATATATATATATATATATATATATATATATATATATATATATATATATATATATATATATATATATATATATATATATATAAGAGGTCGATGTTTAGGGCTCCACGGAGCCCTGTATGAAGACTACCAGCACAACATATTTCTGCCCACCCAACTAACAAGGCCTTATCTGTGTGGGGTTTGTGTGTTCTCGCTGTGTTTGTGTGGGTTTCCTCCAGTGCTTCAGTTGTATCTTGTCAAAAACATATCAGTAGGTTAATAGGCAAAAATTAACCCTAGTCTGTGTTGTTGTTAGGTAATTTAGACTGTAAGCACCATTGGTGCAGGGACTGAAGTGATTGACAAATATTCTCTGTACAGCGCCGCTGAATTAGTGGTGTTGTATAAATAAATGATGATGATGATGATGAAAGCCTTTTACAATTTGGAGAATTAAGTGCTTCCTAATTATATTACTTTACTTGTGGATGGTTCCAACAGGCTGGAGAGATATCTACAAACCTGAGTGTCTTTCTTGTGATGTATATATTTGTGTACAGACATGAACATACATAGAAATACATAGACATAAATAGATACAGATAACTAGAGATTGAAAGAGATTGATATATTTATCTAGCTTTATAAGCATATTTAAAGTTTAATAAGTACATGTACTAAATGGAATGTCAATAAACGTCTTCATGTGAATTAATGTTTACTTAGGCAATGTACACATAAGGGGATGTTGTAACGTCATGAAGCAATATCTAAGTAAATGCATTTACTTGGCAATCATACAGTGCTTGGGCCTGTGTAGGGTGTAATGTTTGGGGGTCAATCATCATCATCAACAACATTTATTTATATAAGCCAGCAAATTTACAATTGGGAACAAACATTAATAAGACAATACTGGATAATACATACAGACAGAGAGGTAAGAGAACCCTGCTCGCAAGCTTACAATCTATAGGGTCAATGTCCAGGTTACTCATTTTAGGGAGCTATATATTTTTTCTCTAAGCAGAGTGCTGCGGTTGACGGGGCAGCCATAGACGGAGAAAATTCCCATATCCTAATTCACAATAGAACACAGTAGTTTGAAACGTAAAAGAATAATTATAGTGGTGATCTGCGGAGGAACATATGGTTCTTCTCTATGGCTAAAAAAACAGTGAGCTATCAAACACCGGTTCGAGCACATTGAGGTGACTGAGAGAATGGGAGGGTGTGAGTATGCACTTGTAAGAAAATGCCACATTACATAGATGGGTCACCAGCAGAACAGCTAAGACAAATCACTGGATAAATCATACGTGTGTATTTATTTAATTCATCTGGGACAAGGCAGGGCATTTTCTATATTTAAGTAAATCCGTGGATAAAGTATGTGATTGTGAGTTTCCGGAATGGGTTGAAAAACAATCTTTAAGCCCTTTCAGTGACAGTTTCAGACTTAGAGGTCAAACTGATAGAAACCAGGAGAGGGGCAGCGAGAGGGGGAGAGAGAAGGAGAGCAGCTGTCCCGGGTCATCAGGAAAGTGCCAAGCTCACAAGAGCTCCTCTTTTTAAATCTGAAATGTTCTGTTTAAGGCTTTATAATGTCCTTACATATGAGCAACTAACACACAAACATACACACACACACACACACACACACACACACACAGTTTCACGGTGTGCAGTGTGATATTACAGGTTCGTACTTGCAGTTAGTTGATTTACCAGCCTTCACCAGTATTCCAGAACACTCAGATCATTCAGCTACCACAATATATAAATCTGCACCATGCAATGTTATTTCATTTTACATATATTAGCCACCATTTCTATAACACTTAAGTACAAGCCTCAGAATGTTCTGCCTGCGAATTCTTACTAACATCAATAATTTAAATATGACAAAATAAGGTCTTCATGACCCTATAATAGAAATCTAGGCCTGATACTAGATTATAGGCTTCGATGAAACTACAGACTTCTTTTCCTGTATTTACCCTATGTTTACATTAAAATATTGCTGGAAATTAACCAGTGATGGTTACTTCCTTTGTGATTGGTTAGTACATCAGGATTGGCACATCTAGATAAATAGAAAAGCAGATTTGTCCAAACACAATTTGATTGACATTTCACAGCGGGAAAGCAATATATAGTCAAAGTAGAGTGGGTCTCGAGTTTACATTGGTAATGATATCCCTCTGGGTTTCAGGTTGTTTTTTTTCCTAGTGACTTAAATTTGCAAATGTTTAGTTTCACGATGTCCATCACTTGCATAGCTGGGCTGAGCCGCCCTCTGCTCTCCATTTCCTGGACTAGCTGGGCAAATGATTTAGCAGATGGACAGAAGTCAACAATATTAGGCCTGCTACTTCCCAGCCTGCCCTGAAACAGCACATAAGTCTGCAAAGAGTATGTACCGCTGCATACATAATATAGCTAAAGTACGACTAATGAACAATATTTTGCCTGGTGATTACCCAGCCTGACCCTCATACATTTAATATTTTGTGATAACAATGTTTTGTATACTTTGAAAAAAGCAGCCCCCCTCTCTACAAATTATCTTATCTTAATATGGCATCCTATCGCCTTTTTAGGAGAGGGTAAACGTGCATTTCCACTTCAATAACTAGTAATGTAAGTAAGCTTACATTGAAAAAAAATCTTTTTAAGTGTAGATATAAAATCTGAATTTTAGAAAAAAACTGTTTTTATATTTAATCATTCAAAAAAAAAAAAAATCAATGCAACGACGTGTTTCTAAATATATTGCAGTTTAATATATATTCTAAAACGTTTGTGCAAACATCGTGATTTCACAACACGTACAAAATGATGTATTCTATGAAATGCAAACTATTTTCTACTATTTATTTAGTAGCTAAACCCTGACGTGCTAGACAAGAATTTCGAATGGTCTCTGCCTCCTTCATACAATCGTTTTCTTAAATGAATTTAACATTTTTTAACTATACTTATTTACCTAAAAAATGAAAACAGTAAAAGGAAATGTCTGTTTATTTGTAAACCGAGCAACTTTCCTTTCTTCTTGATTCAGAACTACGTTTTCCTAGTACTGACTGCTCTGCATTATTGTTAAAGGTTTTTTCTTTTCTTACTTTTCCGGCCTATCATCCATCATTGAGAAAGGTCTGATATATGATGCATTGGAAGCGGTAATAAACTCCAGAAATACTCACTCTGTGGTTCTGATAGGCAGTCACTGCGGTGAAGCGGGTTTCCTCAAACACAAACGTTTTAAAGTTTTCCTCTGCATATTTCTCACTGTCCTTCCTAGGATCCACATAGACCACATGGAAACGGGGCTGGTATCTGTGCATGGAATTCAGGATGATCTGAAGACAGAATATTCCCACGTTTATCTATATTCTCCAATAAATATCAATTAGGACTAACATAGATTAGACACACACACACACACACATATATATATATATATATATATATATATATATATATATATATATATATATATATATATATATATTGATATATTGGTATATATATTGTTTAATAAAGAAACTTAATTCGTAAAATATTGTGATTGTTTATATCACAATAAAAATAAATACAGATTATAATCCGAGTTAAAAAGTGTGAAGCTCTTGCAGATCCCTGAATGAAACCCAATTCTAACACCCATTAATACATACTGCGATTTGTGTCTAGTTGTGCAACAATCATAATTTAGGTTCACAAGTATTAACCTTGCAGTGATTTTCTGGGATTAACCGGCTAAACTATACGCAGATGTTTCCGTTTATCAATTCCCCAACTGTTTGTGATGGATGCGCAGATTAATATAGATATGAATCGTCCGTCCCAGCCCTGTCTGTTCCCATTTCACACTCACATGACCATTGTCGTCCAGTAAATTATTGGTCAATTTCAATTTGTCAAAGGAGACGATTTGCTTCATCCACTGGGCGCCTTTTGCGGGTGAGTCCGGGTGATAATGTACTCTCCCGGGTGTGGCTGGGTCAGCTTTGCCCGCCACTAGCCAGGAGGAGCTGTGAAAGGCATACCTACAATACAGAGGGAAAAGGCCCATCTCATTACTCTACATCTGCTGCGTGAGGACTTTACACATTGTGAGGGAAAGTGTTTACATTTAAATAATATGTTCCAATATCCTAAAGATTAACATCACCTATGTATATATTTTGTTTCCTATACAGCTATGTAGATACATAACTGTATTTATGTCTAAAAGGTGTACATGCTTGTGTTTACTGCTACACAGGAGTAAAAGCAGGCGATCCACTGTAGATGTTATATTTAAATTAGAGTCGAATGCGGTTTATCAGAACATAATAGCCCGGGCATTAAAATAAATATGCTTTAGCCTCTAATGGAATCATTATACAATAAAGATATTTTGCGATAGTACCACTTTCCAATAATGATGTCTTACTAGCAAGAATGAGAAAGTTATCTGGAGAACTCAACATGTTTATTTCATTACATGATCTGAGTTTTATGTGACATCACCCTAGTCTTATCTGTAATTACATCATCAACATCCCCCAAGAAATACACAGCCAAACTTTTCCCTCTATGTCTTCCAAATGACAAAAAAATTCTAACAGAACATAAGCTTCAAGTAACCCTGTGTGTGATAGATAGATAGATAGATAGATAGATAGATAGATAGATAGATAAATAGATAGATAGATAGATACTATCTATCTATCTATCTATTTATATCTTGCAGGATGCATATTATGTTGCTTTGATAGCCCCTAATTTTACTTTACATCTTATCATTACCACCTCGCTTTTAAAAATCTATACCACACTTGAAAATGCAGTATGGGTTTTAAGACAACATGTTACAAAACAATTAAAACACATTTTGCTTGTAGTAGCAATTGTCGACGACACATAAGCTTGTTGCTTTGAGTATATATAGCAGAACTAGTACAATGCTATATGATAAAACAAGGCATGTAATATATATTATTATTATTATTATTATTATTATTATTATTATTAATGTGATTAGGTTATATGTACAATTGAGTTAACTACATTCATTTGTTTGTGAGGACCTACCCATGATCAACTAAATGTGGAAATATTTAGGGAGACAACTAAGGGATTCCATAGCATCAGACGATATATGCTAAATAAGTATACTCTCTTTCCAGATGAGAAACATACATTTTATTCATTTATGGCATTTACCCGAGATAAGAGGAAGATCCCCTGTGATTTCTACATATACAACCATGCACACATATTTTACACACATACTGGTATATGGGCTGCAATATGTATTTTTTATCATGTATCTGTTATCACTAATTATTTATGTATCAGACATAAGGATAACAGCAATGATTAGCTACGTGTTATGAGTATATGATTAGCTTTCCCTCCACACAGCGTTTATTTTACTTACCGATATCGTTTATCGTCCACTGGCACAAAGTCCATTAATAACATATAATCAGCCATAGGATCCATCCCAAAAATCTTCACTTGAAAAGTGGGAAACATTCGCCTGGCAAAGAAAAGAGAGCAGCGCCAGTAAATACAGGGGTAGCTGTTACAGACCAGAGGACAAGGACTGCATGGGATAATTCATGATTTAGAAAATGATAATAGTTTTAGGATTATTTAAAACAAGCAACCAAGGTTTATCGTTCATCTCCGTTTCTGACATTGCTCTAGATTGATGACCCTTAAAAAAAGGTTTAATTGTAACTTGCACGAGTATTTGGTATCTATTTCAAAGCCTCTGTAAAGTAACTAACTTCAGGCTACATTGTATGTATAGCCCCGATAATAGCAATCTTTTTTTATGCATGGCACAATACTAGTTTTGTTTTTATTTCGTATGCACTAGCAAGTGTTACTTACTGGGATTGCATATACCCCGATTTCACTTATTTGCAATATTATTTTATGGATTTGAAATATTTATATGTGTCCCGTGTTTCAATGGCGATTTCGTCTGATTTACCAAGAGAGATCTGCTTGCGAAACAATACGATAACAATATTTATTGTTTTCTGTTTTATTTTACGGGGTCATTTCTAGCTCTGGTTTTAGTACATTATTTCTGATCAAATCTTGTTTAGCGGCAGGAACCATAGCGGAAATCCAGTCCCTGAAATGTTAACTTCATAATAAACAAAGTGAAAACACATCAGGAATGTGGCGATACCTTTCCAGTCACTTTAATTTGCCAGTTCCCCTTTCTGCAGGGTGAGCTAGAGGAGTGAGAGACTGCTGTTATTGATGGCTGAAGTGTCAGGACAACAATACTCAGAGAGACAGGTAAAACACACAGACCTGCCGCACTCAGCTAACATTTTCTGCTCTCTTCAACTTCTGAAAAGCGCTTTTAACTAATTTAGTCCTTAAACAGGTTTCAGTGGGCTCTGAATGTAACAAGATGTCATTTCTTACATTCTTTTCACACTATCCTCAAACAAAGCCAAGGATCCCTTCGTCCCAGTCTCCCCCTAGTCGCCCTGGATTTGCTGGCTGGTAATTGGAGATATCAATGCCCCTGACCCAGTCCTCGCTTGAATTATTAAAGACTTTCTCAAATTATAGTCCGTTTTATTTCCCCACAATGGAAAAGTATTTGATAGTGAAGGATCTGTCTACCTGCTTTGTAAACCCAGGAACAACGAGCAACTAATGAAGCCCTTTTAAATTTAGATTAAAATACGTGTTGTTTAGCATAACTAGAATCTTATTATTACATTTTGTACCGGGTTAATTAATTGTCATTTCTTATCCAAGGAGATCGATAAGGGATAATATATATATAATAGTAAATTCAATTCTTACATTTGTTAAAAATATTAAAATATAAATATTTATATTCTCTTAATTTTAATTTACCCCTATAAATGTATTATTATTGTTCATACTATTTGCTATTGGAGCTATTTAAAGGAACCTTTCTTATTTATTTAGCATAAAAAATGTGGTATTTTTGTTGTGGGGGTATATTAATAATTTAGTTTGCGTATTTTTATTTGTAAATTTAGATTTATTTATTTTTCTCTTCTCAATGAAAGGTGTGGGCTAGATTTTTTTATGTATCAGAAAGTTCATTATTTATATTTATTATTTTACTTATATCGCAGATTAATATTTGAAATAAAATGACGTGTCTCCGGTTTGACTATCCTAACAAGACTTGGAAATTAGTTATTGTCTGCAGGAAAAGCAAAACAACACCGTAGGAGGTAATGAATTATTTAATATTTATATCTCAAATTATAATGCAACTCAGCAGAAACGTAAAGGCCAAGTCACAATAAGCAGCTATAAAAACAGGTGACTATAGACTGCCAGGGTTATATAATGGCATCTAGCATCTTAAAGTGTTGCAGATGTGCGAGGGTCTCAGAATTTTAAAGAGAAATCGCCCCTTCCGTGTGACACTAATGATATTTATTTGTTCTTCAGATTTATTTAAGTAGATTTACACACAGTGCTCATGATATCCAGCAACAACAACGGTGTGAAGGCCCTAACACTTGCACTTAATGGTGTGGAACTGTGTGCATTACAATTTATGTGCGGATGGATGTGTGTGTGAATTTGGGGTATCCTGCTGTGCAGTCACTTAGATGCAAGAGGAATCTTTGGGGAAAGCGAAAATGAAAACGCTGGAGGGGTTAATGGGGCACGCTATGAAATCCAAGCTTGTTGTGTGAAATTAAGAGAGCATTTTTCAACTCCCATGTCATGCATTTTTTTTCTGCTTCCCTAAAAACTCTTCCTATCTCCCTTGCCTAAAATGACCCATTCTGCTCAATCACCTGTTGTGAACTAATTGGATTCAGTAACTTGGAATAATATTTACTCTGAGCTTTGAGGAGGAATGGAGCAAACAGAGCAGCCAAATACCCTGCGTACCGCAGGTCAGATGGGGAGCAAGCCTTGTGCGTGGGGGCAGTGACTTGACCCGGGAACCACTGTATTGGGCCGGGTGTTGAAATCCATATTAATATCTCCCAGACCTAAATCCTTATAAACAGCGTACTACACTGTGGCTAGACACTAGGCTTATTCATGTGGATTTATAGCTCTATTACTTGTATTCTGTGATTCCATTACTTACAAAACCGAATAAATAACAGATCTCATTTTCTGGAGCTACATCTGGGGAGCGATTGGTGTAAAAATAAAAGTCTATTAAGTTATAAGATAAAACACAAATATATTACACGTAAGTGGGATAGGTGTCTCATGCTATGTCAAATGGTAAACTTTGTTCGCCTTACACATAGGCCTCTAAATGGTAAACACATATGTATCCTTGTGCTTATTAGTTTATTACTAGTACTGGCTATATAAATACACAATTTAAATATAAAACAATAGGCTAACTATTATCAGTCCAGAGCACCTTAATCCTCTCTATTCAGAAAAACATTTAGGTCGGATACTTGAACACCAGTGTTTATTTCTATGAACAAAAATTAAGCCAATGTGGAAATATACAATAGTATATATATTTAGTATAGAAGTGTAATAATACTTCTATACTAAATAAATAAATAAATATATATATATATATATATATATATATATATATATATATATATATAAAATTGTTGTTCTCTAGTGTTTGTAATTAGTATTTAGGAAATGTAGTGATATTACAGGGAGCATGCAATAAGTGTATGATTATCTGGAGTGGCCTAGATATATAAATGTATATATAAGTACCACATATGTATATATTATACATAATATATACTTGTATACATTACTTGTAATTGCTTGAGAATCCAATAAGATTAGAGACACTTTGCGATGCAGTAAATATAATGGACACCCAGCAGGAATTTAAACATTACAAAAGAAGGAATTAATCATTTAGGGAAGAAATCCACAACATGTCTTGATCTTCCTCATTGTGCTGAAAGCTTTCCTGACGTGGGAATTCTTATAATGTTTTAACTCCAGATTAGCCTGTCCTCTCTCACTTGTGCAGTCAGCACTCTACAGCCTAGGCTTTCTCAATGCAGAAATCTCCACATTTTTCTAATAATCCTCGGGGTCTTTATCCTGGTGTGGTGGGTGGTGGCAAAGATTTGGAAAGGAATTAATGAAATGAAAGCATTGGTGTTAGTAAATATACATCGTCGGATCAACTTTTCACTTTTATAAATCTTCTTCTAATGGCGATAATACTATAATATCTCTTTATTTGTATGTGCGTGTCTCTTACTCTGTTGCTCTTAGGAAATTCACTAAAGCCAGTCTAGCAGGTGGTGTATGTGCTGTTAGAAAATGTTGTGAAAACAGATTGCTGTAAATTATTCAGGCTTCCCTTCGCTACTTGTATTGTAATTACAGCACCAAATATTCCCACTGTGAAATCATCTTTCTATAATAGTCACATTTTCCAGTGCCAGCTCCCAGTCTTCCCCCGCTCGTCTCAGGCCTGAGCTCTGGCAACATCGCGCCTGGGTTGGATCACGATGTCACCAGACACAACAGATTGCAGGAGAGGATCGGTGGCAGACACTGGACCAGTGATACAAGGACATAAAAGAAAGATGGCGCTTTATAATAACTACTTAAAGCACCGAGGACTCGTCTTACCTCCCAGCCTTGGTAACAATCATCTCTGTGCCCAGTTGGTTGAACTCATCCCACAGCGCCTTCATCTCCAGCTGTACAGTGATGTTGGCCACCTTTGGGTTCTTCTTCACCGGAGCTTTGCTGCTGTTACTGCTGTTGCTCCCTGGAGTGGAAGAAGAGGAGCAGCTAGAAGACGAGGCTCCACTCTCGGGCTCCGGGCAGGCATGGCTGGAGCCAGGGCCGAAACTGTATGTGTGCTGTGCCGCAGAACAGGGTTCATAGTGGGGTTCGTGCTGACTGTAGGGGTCGCCCGGTGAAGGGGAGAGGTGGTAGCCCCCCGATGCATTTAGGCTACTTAAACTGTTGGCTGTGAAAGCTGCAACATCGCAAAAATGGGACAGCTGGGTGAGCCATGGACTGGAAATTGCTGAAATCATTCCAAAGAAATAAAAAGAACAAATAGAGTAAAACAAAGGTGAACACAGAAGTGGGTTAGTGCACTATTCCTCTCGGGGGTATCCAAGCAGTGGTGCAGCTACCTGAGTCCCGTCTAACACTTCTTGCTGCAGGAATTTGGGAGAATAAAATTGTTGTTCTGTGCTCCGAGCTCACGGCTGCTCCCCTTCCTGGTGTTTGCTCAGCCCAGTAAGTTACACAGAGAGGATCTCGCCTGATCTGCGAGCAGCTAAAGTCTTTGAGCTGTCTGGAATAAAAAGTATGTGGGCAGCATTCCTAGATAGGGTGGTTTGTACGCACAGCCAACTGTTTGCCAGTAAATATCCTTTCTGTCCCTGCTTAAATGCCTCTGGATCTGGGGTCTGTGGCCCAAGATATAGCAGCTCCCTCTTGTGAGCTGTGCTGCAGCTCTGTGCAACAGCCCAAAGCTAGAGTCGTGTGTCTTATCTCCTTCCTTGCTCAGGAAGGCAGGGCCTCCCCTATTGCTAGAGAACCGGTTCCTATTTCTATTTAGATAAGCAAACGGTGAAACTTGCAGGTAATGCGCCTTTTCCTCGCCTATGGGACCCTGATGGGATGATTGACACAGAAGTGCCTCTTCTTAACAGAGCTTCCTCTTCATGACACCCACTTTTCACTGCAGTTATATAAGGCGTCACCCTCGGTACACCCCCTCCTCTCTCACTATAGCCCTCCCCTTCCTATTGTTTAAACAATAGACATACACACTTGTGTGGACCTCCATCCACAACAAAACAAACAGGGCATTTTTCTTTAACTAAAAGCAAACAACAAGCACCAATGAGGTGCCATAGTCCTGGCTGTATGCCTTCCCTTTATCTTGCGTGTAGAACAGGGATTGCTTTATGGACATGTCACTGAACTTACAATTAATGGAGCCTGTTCCTTCCTGGGTATGTTATACATATAGGTGGCATGTTGCTGATAATGACTATGATAAGCAGTTTGGAAAAAGAAGCCAACTGGAGTGGTATAGTTTATATCCCAACCTATACAACCACTACTAGGGTTATTCATTATTTAGTTATTGGGATGCACGATTGGCTCTGGTAATCTATGGTTTGACGCCTGCCATCGTCGTCTTATGTATGGATTTTCATTGTAGCTCGAATATTATTATAATTAATATTACTGCTTCTGTTACTACTAGTAGTAGTAGTACTAATAATTAATAATAATAAAATACAAATAATAATAATAATAATAATAATAATGTGATTATCACTCCAGTGGGTCTTGATTTGTATGAGTACTGTCGTACTCATAAGACTAACGGACCAATACGTTATTTTATAATCTTCAAAATATATATATATAGTAATAATACAGTAATAATAGTAAAGTACATTTATTCTGCTAGGTAAATTAATCGAGTGACTTGATATCAATGCATGGTACACTGTAATCCAAATGCGACGTCTGGAATTATTGTAGTATTTATCATTTAACGAAGCTCACTGCGTGGACTGTTTTGTTTTATATATATATATATATATATATATATATACATATACACATTATATATATACATATACACATTATAACGGACATAAGGAAAACAAGGCGCATTTTATATGAACATAACTTCTGAATGTGAAATAAAAATGCTGAAAGTATGAACTTGTTTCAGATTATTTCACAAACATGCTAGGGCATATCCGTGTAAAGTGCTTCAGCACACGCTTTGCTACACATATTCTGTGCGTAGAATGAGCAGGTATGTATAGTTGTTATGTATACATGTTTCTTGTTATTATTCTAGAGTCTTTATTTTGTTTTCGGTAGGGATTTATTTACGCTTTCTACAATGCACCGAGCATATCCAAATATTTGTCAGTTACATTATCCAAAATATTGAAGATACTTTTATTAATTTATTTAAGTCTAGTAGACGTGACATTACATGATATGATTAATTGCTGAACTCAGATGCAATACACTTGACTTCAGCGGATGCTGTGGATTTTGTTTGGGCGTTTATTAGATTGATTGTAACAAATTAGCACCGCTCTGTGGTGTGTGTGTCTCTGTAGTGTGGTCTGCTCTCCCGTACATTGTCACAGCCTTAGCAGGGGTCCAGCAAGGGTAACATAAGGACATGAGTGATTTAAGGCATTTAAATGAGTTTATTATAAGGGCAGGAGGACCGGTGTTGCACATTGCTGCAGGACTGTGAGGGAACTGTTGCAAGCTCTTCGGGAAATGTTTGTGGTGTTGGCAGAGACAGAGGGGACACTGGGAAGTGACTAAGAATACTTTTTTGAACGATGCCAAGGAGATATTGTGATGATGAAAGATACATGTTGGGTTGATTAGTGACAGGGACACAGTAGGGTGTTGATGAGGACACTTACCCTCCATATCCCTGGTAACAGCACTGAAGTGCATTCTCATGGGGTGGGACTCGAACCTGCAGAGCTTCTCCAGGGCAGCGCTTTGCTCCTCTGTGTCCACTTGTTCTGAGGCTGAAATCAGACAGGCGATACTGAAAGCATTGGCTTTTGGGGAGAGAGGGCTGCTCTCTTCCATATGGGAACACAAACAACAGCACCTTACAGATTGTCTCTCTGTCACACCATTCAAGACCAAAAAAATTACCGGCCAACGACAAAGAAATTCCCCATTCAAAAGCTACAGCAAGCTAACAATTTCAGATGAACTTTATCGAATGTTGTTGTCCTGTAGATTAGAATATTCCATTGTCTGCTTTTTGAACGCTAAATGAAAACAGCGCAGCTCTATGGATACTATGGAGCCCCCTCTTTTACTGATGTATCAGTGTGATTTGTTTCTCCCTCACCAGCAGCCCTTATCTGTCCCCAGTCTCCCTCCTGAAGTCAGTAGCTGGGTGATGTCACGGTTTATCCTGCCGCACAGTGTGAGTACAGGGAGCTCCCCGCCTCCCGGAGCAGCTTGATGTGACTGCACGTTCTAATGGGTGATTTAAATAGAGTCCCGTCAATCACAAGCCCAAGTGCGAACTGGAAAATACACTGAACGTCACAGCAAGGATGTTGCACGACTCCACACATCACCATCTGCTATATATATATATATATATAATATATATATATAGTATATATAAAGTATATATATATATATATATATATATATATATATATATATATATATATACATACATATGTATGGTGCACATATGGTATACATAATATACGTGCGTCCATGTACACTGTACGCTAATGGTACTGATATGAAGTATAGGGACTGTAAAATATCAGGTGTAATCTCCTCACTCAGAGCAGGATGCTTTGTAGATAGATTTGATTGGAATACACAATGGGGCTGTGGTTGAAATGTCCAGATATTACTGTGGGAAAAGAGGCCTTTGTGCAGAATCCGCTCTGAAATACTTGCAGATCTTATTAACAGGGGATTAAAACTCTGCTGCATCCTCCTCACATTACCTGCTGTAATGGGCCTTTCACGGGCTCTCTTACACAAATGATGCTCTCCTGACTGTTCTGGGGAAATGCCACATTTGGAGACACATATTCTCTGCTTTCACACATGCAGTGTATAAGACAATTGCAGGTAAAATAAATACTATATTAATAGTATCTTTAGCCCAGGCTACTCCGAACAATTAAGTTGAAGTTGCACTCTGATATGTGTTTTTCAGTTGTCTGTGAGGTGGGCATTATTAGGCTAACATTTCTGATTAAAGAGAAATAGGCTATTCATTCAGAAAATAATCATTTCTGGCCAGTCTGTCTACTAATGAATTAATGCAAAAGCAAATATTTCTTAATTTGAAGTCTTTAATAACATACAATTACAAAAGTACATCCTGTGTAGTTGGTGGAGTAACCTGGGTAGAGCTAAATAAAGAGAACTAGGGGTTGGACTTCTCTCCACATTATCGAATAAGAAAAATGGGGATCAGGGAATCGAATGGATCACTGAGTAAATTCACTTTCCACATTAACACATTAAAAGATATAACACGCTACCCTCCACTTTGGCCAAAATAATACATTTTGTAATAGAATTAGAAATTTCACAGCTTATAAAGGCACTGTGTGTGTGTGTGTGTGTGTGTGTGTGTGTGTGTGTGTGTGTGTGTTTGTATATATATATATATATTTATTTATTTATTTGCGCGCGTGCGTTATGCAAATAATTGAACGGATCTTGGTGAAGTTCTCAAAATATTGTAATATTCGGTATTATTACACAAGATTACGTCAAATAATGCGCTGAGGATATGAAGATCACACAATAAACTTACACTATACAATTAAGCTGTGAATTTGAAAAATAATTTGTTGTGAACCGTGAAAATAAAATGCTCTGAAACTGTAATTATTTTAATTTGAGTCGTGGAATAGAACGAGTAAGGACATTTTTTATTGCAATAATGCAATAAATTAATGTAAATATAATATCGTACATGTCATGGTGTTGAACTGGTTTTCTTTTAATAACTTACATAGGCCATATTTTAGGCACGTCAATTTAAGCAGGGTATAATTTGCATTTGTAGCTAAACCCCTGTGGGCATTTACTTGGTGGCTAAGGTAGAAATCAGAGAGTTCTATTCCAGCTCGTGCTTGCATCCCCCTATCAGGAATGCACAGAAGAGTCATGTTGCTATGTTTAGTAATACACTGGAGATACACTTCTTACCCGTGGACCACTTTCCTCACAGATTTACAATTACTGCTGGAACCAATAAATCACTTGATCAGATCAGAGTCACCAGCCACAGCTTTCCTCTAACTTATCACTTGCATCTAGTTTCATATTGTATAATCACTTAACACCGTAAAGATAGGGATAAAAAGATAGTTATATATCATATATGTGCTGTACTATATACAACATCCAGGGTTACTATAGGTTTCTTAAGTATAAACTAAGCAGAAGTACTGCTTTGCATAGTGAATAAAGTTGAGCATTACTACTATGTTGCTAGGTGTTTGACAGTTTGAGGGGTGCTCTATATTCTGCAGAGTATAATATTCAGGGGTGCTTTATGCATAATATTATATATTCTGCAATGGGCAAAATATATAGGAGTACTATAAGTTCTGCTGTGTGTATAATTAGGACTGAGGTGCTGTAGGCTCTGTAGAATGTATAATATTTAGCAGTAATAGTTGTAATATGCCGTTCTGCAAAATATATAATATAGGAGCATTAAAGTGTTCTGTAGCATGTATAATAGCACGATGTACAACATTCAGGAGTGCTGTCGTTAGCTGCAATTATTTTTAATATTCCAGAAAACTATATTGTTCAAATATATGTATAATATTCAGAAGTACTGCCGTTTGTGCAGTATTTATAATATTCAGGAGTACTGCCGTTTGTGCAGCATGTATAATATTCAGGAGTACTGCCGTTTGTGCAGTATGTATAATATTCAGGAATACTGCCGTTTGTGCAGTATGTATAATATTCAGGAGTACTGCCGTTTGTGCATTATGTGTAGTATTCAGGAGTACTGCCGTTTGTGCAGTATGTATAATATTCAGGAGTACTGCCGTTTGTGCAGTATGTATAATATTCAGGAGTACTATTGAGCTCCTCAGTAGAACTAAAGTGTTCTGCGGTAAGCATATTATTTACTAAGATTATTATTGTTCTGCAGACTGATTAATAATGGAGAGTACTGTAGAGTTTAGCAGTATCTAAAATATTCTTGAGTACTATCGTTCTCATCAGTAGCACGATGAAAACGATGAAGCTTGTATAATAATTCACTGTTCTGCGCTATATATATACAATCACGATGTACTCTGTTTTACAGAGTACATCGTGATTGTATATAAATAGACATAGAAACTGTCTGTATCTCACGGTGCGGGCTCAGAATTATCACTCTTCACGGTGTACTCTGTTTTACAGAGTACATCGTGATTGTATAGCAAACAGTATTTTTTAAGTAAAGTATGTCCTGCACTATGTATAATACTCAGTAAATACCTTTGCATTGGACTATGTATGATACTCAGTCTTATTGTGTACAATTTGCAGAACACAATACGTGTGAATATTATTGGATATGATCTTTGAAGAGTGATAATTCTGAGCCCGCACCGTGAGATACAGACAGTTTCTATGTCTGTAGAGTGTCTGGGGCAAGAATGTGCATTTTTGGTTCTAGCTGGTAAACAGGTCTTGTCAGTTACTTTGTACTGTGTTGTGACAGTTGATTTTCCGCAAGTGTCTGACAGGTAGACGGAGGTAAGTCAATATTACCTGACTTTCTGCTGACTTCAGTTATAGCCCTTGAAACTTTCTCAATGTTATGCGCAGGCTCAGGCCTGGGATCCAGTGAATAAAAGCACCAAAGCAGTGAATCCTTTGTACAATCATAGCTTTCAATTAAATCAGCCTATTCTGTATATTCCATTCACACAGCCCGCGCTAAGTATAGTAAGTGGTGATACAATGTATCTGAAGAAATACCAGATCGTTATACATAGATGCATAAGACTAGTAAGGAAACCATCACTACACAAAAAGGAAATGCTTACACACCTTACAAATCATTAATGAGATTATGTATTATTATTAATTATTATTATTATTATTATTATTATTATTATTAATAATAATAATAATAATAATAATAATAATAATATTTTATTTCTGGTCTCCCACATACTACTAAGGATGTTGAGATAAATATTGTCAGTGTATACTCTTCCTGTCTCTACCTGTTCCCAGAATACATGATATGGAAGAAATGAACTCCGAGGCGTTCCCCAGATACAGACAGGACACCTCCCTGACTGTGACCACTGTTATAAGGATGCTCTGCTTGTAGATTCAGGAAAAGACCCCTGTTCCTCCTATCCTATGCCATCATGTACAAGCGTTTTCACAACAGACAGGGGCCCATCCCCGTGGCTTTAAAGGGGTTAAAGGGCACTTAATTTATCACTCTTAGAAACGTCAACACCCACCTTTGTGTCTTTTGTTATTTTTTCCTGTTGCTTTTCTACTGAAATGAACAACTATGTCAGGAAATTCAAGTCAGATCGAATGATACAATTCTATCAAGCATCAGCTCAAGCAAACCTTTGTTTTTTTGTTACCACTTTTTATTGCAACGTGCATAGTGGCAGTGGGAGACCCATGTTTGTACAAGGATATAATAGGTTTATTATAGTACATAGATGTCCATGTACAAGGTATTGGGACATGCAATGTGTACAGTGCACAGGAATACGAGTCTGTACATTATAAGGAACATAAACAACAGAGACCAGCCCTGTGCATGGTTAGCCTAGCAGTTCACTATACAGTCCCTGCACACTCTACAGGAGACATCCATCCGTTTGTTTATTATTCTGCAGTAATGAGATCCTGAGCACTAAGCAAATTTCCTGAACAGTCCCAGTTAAGATATTGTTGTTTAACCATCACTTAATCCTCATATCAACATATCAAATGACCTATTTGCTACAACCATCCACTTTTCTCAATGTATTCCTTATTTTCTTCCGTGGATGGAAAACAGACATATTAACATATTTGCTGACACTTATTACATTGCATGAAACAAGAGATCGTGACGGCGTAGCTGGAAAATACCTTAAAATATTATGATTACATCGCCTCAGCAAACAAGAGATGTCTAATGTTGGAGACACATCTCCCAAAAACGTACAGGGCAAATGACAAGGTCATGGAGCCGGGGAGAGCGGCAGACAGAAGCAGATCAGGCTGTTTTACCTCAGAGAGCTCTGTAGGAATGTGCCCAATGCAATTCATCCTCCCTCTGCAGACTCTTCACTGCCACTTGCTCTTCACTGGGGGAAAACCCCAGATAGAGTTAACTCCTACACAGCCGTATTTCAGGCTTATTTCTATCTGCATTACTTTTATTCAGAAGGATTAAACGTGCTGTTTACTATAAGGTGATTATCAATTTTAATTTTCTTTCAGTTATTAAAAAAAAAGGTTTACTCCATATGCCATGGCATTCGTTTTACAGTGTTATTTTTTACAGTTATATTATTATTATTATTATTATTATTATTATTATTATTATTATTATTATTATTACTATTATTATTATTATTATTATTATTATTATTATTATTATTCCAATAAGCACAGCTTACAAACGAGATACAACATATATGCAACAGAGATGATCTCCCCAGCTGTAAATACAGTTATATCGGCTACACTTCCAGTGATAATAATAAGTTGTTTCTGTCTGTATGTCTTTCTATAAACTACAAAGACACTGAGGACTGTTTTGTAGATGGTGCTAATACCATCCATAGCAGAACATATGGATTGTTAAACTAATGAAATTAGCTGTGAACATGAAATAATAAGTATATATAAAAGATGTAAATGTACTGGGTTAACATGGAGGTTGCAGCAAGGTTGCTATCTGTTACATAGGTGAGGATTTCAGTATTAGAATTCTTGCAATATATTTTATGATATGTTCTTTATTTATGTGTTTGTTTGGTTATGTTGTCTATGTCTGTCCTTTCCTGAAAGATGATAGAGTTTTTTCTAATCAAAATCGGGATTTGTCTAATTATACTTTTGGAGCTGAACAGATCCATAATAAATAATGTCACTACCATATGAGTGATACTACTCAAAACTGTATTCATTAATTCCCGCAACAAGTCTTCCCCCAACTCAAGTCTGTACCCCCTTCATAGAAGCCCTTGTCCTGGAAGGAGTCATCTACTTACATGATAAGTCCCAGGGTGAAAACATTCACTTGTCCTAACAGCAGACCTTGGCGGTTGGATCAGACACCAGTAGCCACGGATATATTTATACTGCTCCCATCACAGCATGCAGTCCTGGCTCCTTTTTCCCTTGCCCTATAAATCCAACGCAGGATTTCTTAAGACAGACTTCATTGACCAACCACCAAGGCTGGAATTTAAGTTCTTTTTTTCTTCCTCTATGAATTGATTAAACAGTTGAGCAGAACAAGTGAATCCAGAGCAATCGTCATCTACTTGCACGTCCTCAGCCTCTGATCTGTCTTTATAACATAGATTATTCTGATATATGTAGTGTCCTTTACAGTGCCTGAGATGGCAGGTTAATTAATGGAGGTTTATATTGGATAATATAGGAACACCTCCTCCAAGGATGGAAACAGCGGATAGTAATATCCCTGAGTACTGAATTGCAACCTTAGGTACAGAATTGGGCTTGTTTATCACCGCTCTAGCGCCTCTTCTGTCTGGATGCAGGTGAATACCCTGATCTCAATACTCCTCCATAATGTGCTGCAGATCACTTGGTCCCACTTTCCAGTCGTTAGTATAATGAGGGTTCATCAGACACTTGTGAGAAAGCAGAACTACAGTTATAACACATTGCCTCCATATTCACCTTGCAAGCTGTCTGGGTAACAATTGTCATCAAATGGACGTGTCCTGAGCGCAATAATAATCTTTTTAGCGAAATGATGTGAGCAATAGCTGCGTGAAACTATATCTAAATATAGAGATACACAGACATTAATCGCCCTCACGTTTCCGCAATGAAGTAGTTAACAACCCTGCATCACTTTATGTTAACGCTTTTCTTACCTTTTCCTTCTCGTTATATACCACAGGGGATAGATATGTTTCAATAGCCTGTTATTCCCTTTCCCTCACTTCTGCATTGCATATGATAAATCTGTCACTGGACAGACACACTTGGTGGGAAGTCTTCAATGACCCATAATAGCACGTACATCGAGTGATATATATATATATATATATATATATATATATATTGTAATGAGCAATGGATATATAGATACTGTTGCTATAAAATATATGTGTCCATTAATGTATACACACACACACACACACACACACACACATACACACACACACATATATATATATATATATATATATATATATATATATATATATATATATATTTATTTTTGGTTATATATTTTAACACTGCTGGGCCAATACATGTATTGCACTAAACGCTCTATATGGCATAGTACCAGGTATAATAAAACGCCAGCATGTACCTGTGTGTATGCCTAATAATTTGAGGTTGTCTTTAATCTGGGAGGCGAATGCGGATGGTGATAGATAGATAGATAGATGGATAGATGGATAGATAGATAGATAGATAGATAGATAGATAGATAGATAGATAGATAGATAGATATGAGAGAGATAGCCAGGTAAACAGATACATTTGAGATAGATAGGTATAAGATATATAGGTAGTTTAAGTGTGCACAATAATGAATACAAGAAGGTATACATATCTTTCATGAGTACATTTTACAAACATGTAACACTATTACTCTGCAATTAGTAATAATGAGGTGCTTATTATTATTTAATGAAGCGCGAATATCTTCCATGGTGCTGTACTGAGTATAAGAATTATAATTATATCTAACATTTAAAGCAGTGCTGTGACACAATAGGAATGAGAGATGTGTATTAAGGCTGACACTAGAGAGAGTGTGGTACAATATGTGGTATTACATCGCTACATAAAATATATATTTTCTCCTATTTCGTATATAGAATATTCGTCATGGCTCTCGCAGAGTTCGCTGGATTGCCTCTTGTATATACATTAGTGGCCGGAGATATGATTTTTCTGTAAATATTGCGAATACTTTGTAGAGCCAGTGACACCTCAGTTAGAGAAGCTGTGTCTAGTCCGCCTGTATTGTGCGTACAGAAACATGTGTTTGTCTGTACACGCCTCACTTGAATTGACCCGTTATCTTTATGGAGTCAGACTGCGGATCATTTGAACCGTACATATAGATCATTATCTAGATACATGAATCGTAATAGCAATTTACATGTATCTACAGCATTATCTGTAAAGTATCACTGAACCATTTATATAACAACATTTTAGCTACAACACTGTTTAATAGACACAGCTTGGTTTAGAAGCAATAAAAGTGCATCTATTTTATATACACCAGATGCCTCACATGTAGTTTGTCCAAAGACGTATATGAATAATGTTAGATTTACTGTATGAGCCATTTACAGGATTTAGATTGTTCTAGATATTACCACAGTCAACATTTATTAAATTACATTACAGAAGGTCATACGGAGATTTTGACCTTGCATGGCTGTAGTGAAAACTAATTGACCAATTTACACACTAAAATTGGTTTGAATTATATGTCAGACCCAGGACAGTTGAGTACATTTAGAAAGTCGAATTTATCTCATCCAATATAATGTAATTGGGATAAACATTACACATCTCTTGTCTAGGTGCTGATCACTTTATTTTTATTTTAGAACAAACTTTTACAATCTCTAAATTCTAGTCAATCTCACGACAAAGTACATATTTTACAAAATTACTAATTTGTCTAATACCTAATATGCCAAATTTTGTAGTCGGATAGTAGTAAAAACATGATTACCTACATTATCTTTATACTATAATTTTATTAGCTATATTTGAATAAATTTGTTTCAGTGATGGGATAAAAAACATGTTTATTTAAAAACTGATCTCGCACATATCTATGGTAAAGTAATTAATAACTTAGGTTTTAAAATACTATTGAAATACTATACCCATAGTAGTTTTATTCATTAAATTTAGGTGACTAACACGATTTGCTTCTAACAAAAATTTAAAATAATATAATGCCATGTGAAAAATTATGGTGACTTGTTTTTTAGAACGATTAAGCAGGTTTAAGATGATACGTGTAAAAAATACAATATAGACAAATGAAAACCTTCTATAGAAAAGGATAACTTGCATTTCGTGTTGCTAGATGAAGTAAAAACAGCATTCTACTTTTAGAAGTCGCATTTAGAACTCAAAAATATATTGTAAAGCCCAATATATGAACAATCATTGTCTTTTTAATGTGAATGAAGGTGCCACTACATAGCAGGTCCAATGAAGATTATGTTGTCGTTATTATGGATGTTTTCTGATTTAGCTCATCACAAGTACCCATCCTCTGCTGTTGTACGGCTGTGCTGTAGTGTGATCAATGGAGGATTTCCCGGGAGATCCCTGATTATTCCAACCAGATAACAGGTTCCTGGCAGACACCGACTCATTGAAAGTTATGTTTCGCATGAACAAGACAAACAACTTCTGGATTATAAAATGATCTCTGCTGGTAGCAAATGAGCACAAAATTAACCAGTACAGCCACCAAAACGTATTTATCTATTGGCAATATCTATTTAGCTATCTATCTATCTATCTATCTATCTATCTATCTATCTATCTATCTGTCTATCCCATATCTATCTATCTATCTATTTATCTATATATATATATATATATATATATATATATATATATATATATATATATATATATATATATATATCTGTCCATCCCATATATATCTATCTATCTTTCTCATATCCATCTATATAATATCTCTATCATAATCTCATAATATCTAAATTTAAAGGTATGTGTTATTATGTTTGTGTTTGTTGTATTATATGTTTTTCTACCTCATTTATCTCTATCTCTTGGTTGTATGTACTTTACCTATAGACGATTTATAAAACCGTTTTTTTAATAAATTATGTTTACCTCAGGGATTACACTAGGAAGCACATCACTTTATCTATCTGGAAATACAACACCCGTTGTGCTATTTTAATTGTAAAACAAAAACTCGCAGTGTATATGTTTGGTATATTCTTGTGCTGGGTCCAGAAGGCACAACAATAAATATTGCACATACCTCTCAGCTCACTTGGGAAGGCTGCGCTCCATATACCCTTGTTATCTATATTGTGTTGAAAACACAGCTCACACCTGGTTCTTGGTGGGAGGAGAATGCTAAATATGCCACTTGTGTGGCATTTAGTGGCATCCAGGACAGCCCTGTAAGTCACAGACAACGGTCCAATTAATGGAAACATTAAATAAATCTATAGAACACCAGAATAAATACATTCATATTCGTTAATACTGTCAAATTATGTCGATGATGGTACCGTTATAATCCTGTCTGTATTGGTTTGTAAGGTAGGCGGCATGTCATTGTAAATGTGAACGGCCACTATAACAATAAATAACGTGAAATGCAGTGTTAGATGCTTGATGGCTATAATAAAATAATATAATATGTATTTTGCGTCATAGGTGGATTTAACTCTTCTCCAGGGGGATCGTGTGAACATGAATATTCTGCTGGGTTTGTGTGGCGTTTGTGCTGTAAAAAAGGTGTTTTGATGACACATTAAAGCTAAATTTCACTCATCACGTGTCCCATAACAGTGTATATTTTCGGAACTCCTCTCATCAGACCACTATTTGCATATTTCTAAAAGCAGGGGAAAAGGCCTCCTTTTCCAGTTAATGCTTTCTCCATCAATAACTCATTAATTGGAGGAGCCAACACAATACACAGGGCTGAATTCCTTCAGCTAATGAAAGGAACTTGAAAGGCTGAGTTCTGGCTGTTTGCATATTTCTCAGCTTTCAGAAAGAAAACCATCGTGTGCTCTAAGAAACCTTTATTAACTATCAGAACAGAAATTAGCGTTTTCCCTTACAGAAGAAAGAAAAAAAAGAAAAACACAAATATGATTTAGAAAGGGAAACTCCATAGGGACAGGGAAGGGCATTCCTTACGGCAACACGGGGCAAATATTGACATATTATAATAATAGAAACAGTAACACAAGAGCGGAAGGTATGTCAAGTACATTGGACATTAATTCTGGGAGCTGCTAGATTGCTGCCCATATGACCATCTCTGTATAATATATACAGAAGTCATATAGCAAAACGTTAAATGTAATACATATTTACCAAATGCCATGATCCAATAGAAAACGCCTGGACATGTGTCTCCCAGTCATTGTGGAAATACAAATCCCAGCTTTCCTGCCTCTATATATTTATAATGAATGGGCTATACAACCATTATTATTAGAGCCCATTGGCTATGACCCTTACCTGTCCACACAATTATAGTATCCTGCAAACCTTACATCATAAAGTTCTTTGTGTAAATTTCTAAAGAAATCATTCCAAGAGCTGACATTTATTTATTGTTTATACATATTTAGCCTGATGAAAAAATACACTTTTATCATATATAAAACTGACATCAGTTAGAATGCTGTGTTTTATGATATCTTGTATGACTTAGACATGTGTCCATCCACCCCTTATACCCCTTCCTTTTCCACGTTGTTTCCTCCCTCACTCTCCATTGTTCTGTTCCTCTTAATTTGTGAAAAAAATGCAATGAAAACCATTGTTGCAAAAAGCAAATACAAATCAACAACCCCAAAACTGACATAAATTCTGGACATTATAATGTCAATTATATATTCATATATATATTCATAACTTTGTGTATATGCATATGTGGAAATGACCGTGGCCATCTATATTACAAAGTAAGCGTTTATTTTCCTGTGTTAAATCTAGTCCATATGGTTTGGTCGGTGTACACTAAAATTAAAATCCTGCAGCCTAGCGAATTTATATTGATTACATGAGCTAATAAACGGAGTATATTGAGATAGAGGCGACACAATTAGGGATAGGGGGGCTTACATGTAAGCAGAGCACCCAGCACCATAGACAGCCATCTTTATATATCAGCCATTATAAATGAAATATTTATTGAGAAGAACATACAATGGAAAACTTTGGCGTGGCTTGGACTTCCAAGACATATTTTTATATCATACAAATTATTTTTATAACACACACACACACGCACACATGTATATATATATATATATATATATATATATATATATATATATATATATATGGCTAAATAGTTGATTAACAAGTAGTTTTCTACTGTCTGCAAACTAATATGTGAGTTATCGTTTAGGTCCCTGTTATTAAAATAGCGTTGTCAATTTAATTATGGTGATACTTAAGTACTAAAAATACAATTTAAATTACCAGAAGAATATCATTAGAGCATACCGTTGTATAAAATAATAATTGGGAATTTGCCCTTTTCCTGGAAAGATGCATGATGCTTATTCTGTTTTGAAACATCATTAAGTAACACGCACAAGAGTTGCACGCAAAATAATTAACTAAATTACAAGTTGTGAAATATAGTGCACAGATTATGGTCAGTAAATATATGGTATGAGTGTCAGGACTCAGAGATGTGGCACATTCCAGGAGTGACGGTTATATAGCATCAACTTCTGTGTTTGCATGAATCCTAAACGTTGTTCTTCATGACCTAAACGGCCTTCGTCCCAATGAGTAGTTTGCTATGCACGAAAACGTTAAACTTCGTTCTAGAACTCTTCCGCCGTTTTATTTTAGTAGACAATACGTGGTGTGCAGTTGCCAGTACGTCAACTTACAAGACATAGACATCTGTAGCAACAAAAGCTCACTATTTTATATGCTGTATATGTGAAGGAAAAACAAGACGTCCGGTGCCAGAACTTAATACCATCAGGTTATATAAATGTACAGACCTAATTTGCAGAGGTAAGTGTCACACTTCAGCCTCTCTATCATCAACTCCTTTCTATATAGCCTGCTAGGTATATCTGCTGCATCCAAGGCCTATGTCTCTCATCATCTAAGGGGAAGCTCTAACTGGGAGCTAGTTCCTATGTCTGCAGCCTTTTACCTTAACGAAGTTTGTGTATTTTTCTTGTTTGTAGGCATGAGTGATGTAATCTATCTATCTATCTATCTATCTATCTATCTATCTATCTATCTGTCTATCTATCTAATCTATCTAATATCTATCTATCTATCTATCTATCTATCTATCTATCTATCTATCTATCTATCTATATATCTATCTATCCCATATCTATCTATCTATCTATCTATCTATCTATCTATCTAATATCTATCTATCTATCTATCTATCTATCTATCTATCTATCTATGTATCCCTTATCTATCTATCTATCTATCTATCTATCTATCTATCTTATATATCTATCTTATATATTTATCTGTTTATCCCATACCTATCTATCTATCTATCTATCTATCTATCTATCTATGTATCCCTTATCTATCTATCTATCTATCTATCTATCTATCTATCTATCTATCTAATCATATTTATAATACATTCCTGTAAGGAGTTTATGTTATTATAATTATATTCGCCGATTTATATGTTTTTCCACCTAATTATCTATTTGCTATGGTTTTATTTAATTTAACTATAGAATGTTCATAGAGACAAATGTCCTCTAATTTTAACAAATTGTATTTTCCTTACACAGATTTCACTAGGAAACACAGCACTTTATCGAGCTGGAAATACAACACCGATTGTGCTCTTTTAATAGTAAAACAAGACCCCGCAGTGTATATGTTTGGTGTATCTCCTCTTGTGCTGGGTCCAGAAGGCACAACAATAAATATTGCAATTACCTCTCAGCTCACTTTGGAAAGCTGCGCTCCATATACCCTGTCTGTCTGTCTATCTTCTAATTTACTATAAACCACCCATTGCCATTGATTATCTATTTACCTGTCTAATGCCTTTATCAGAAATGTTCTATCATATTATATCGGTAATTTTAACACCCACTCTCCAGTCTACAATAATTGGTTATGTCATCCATAAAAATACATTTCATGTTATTCCCCGTGTACCCGGTGTATGAGTATGTTACAGCCTTGCAGCAAGAACCTAATACACACAAGTCAATTCATGGCTCAGCATTCAGGCCCTGTCTCCATGGCCAGACAGCACCAGGAGCCAAAAGAAACGAGGAACACTGAAAGCTGATCCTGTGGGAGCTGGGAGAGGGTAAATCTGCTCTCCAAACACACGCACATGCCCTGCACTCAGGACCCTGCTCGCTGTATAGGTGGGCTTGTTATACAGCACACAGGCCCCTTATCTATCAGAGACGTGTACTCTGTCTTCTTGCTGTATAACCCAAGCTAGAGATTGTGCATATAGGTGTCATACATAGGACACAGATACATCTGCCTTAAGGCGATATGCACCCAATATAGATACTGCATGGCGAATTGCAGGACGAATACATAAGTCATTCAGCACCAGGCTTACACACAATAAATACACCAGCAGGTAACACATTTTATTAGGCAGATCGTTATTAGACATTGCTTGATCTATAGTCTCCCCCTCCTTATATACATATACATTTTATAAATGACATTTCTGCTTGCAGGCAGAATACACATAACAGTATTGTGTTTCGCTGGAATCAATCATTTCTGATACACAGACAAGCATTAAACATAGTGATAAATTCACCCAGCTGAGGCCCTGAGACCTGACTATGAATAATTAGAGGGTTTAATTATTATTTGAATTGTTACATTATCCAGACAAAAATAAATCCATTTGTAGCTTTCTCTTAACACTTTCGCTGCTGCTGCTCTATTAAGTTTGTGGGAGATTATCTAATCAACATCATCAACATGTATTTATATATCGCCATCATATTCCGTAGCGCAACTGGGGACAAAGACAGAAATAAAACAATACTGGGTAAAACAGACAAAGAGGTGAGAGGACCCCGCTAGTCATCTTACAATCTATTTATCTCAAACTGTTGTGTGTAAATTTGACCTGTAGTTTGCAAAGGCTGAGCCCCAGAGGCTGACAGGACATGCTGGTTGTTGTAGTACCACAACAGTACACGGGGAATAGTAGAACACGGTATGAACAGTAGGAACGTATCCTCTACAGCCGGTGCTGTGTACATATATATGACTTCATGGCTTATCACATCCACATCTGATAGGGTGACACCTTGTCGGCAATAATTAATCCGGGAAAAGTAAATATAGCCAGATCTGAGGAATTTTTCTTATGTATATCCTATAGATTGGCAGAATATATACATTGTTTATTTTGTGGGATTGGCAGAAAAAATGTCACCATAAACACAAAACAGTCATTTATTTTAGTCATATATTGTGCTTTTTGTGAGATTTGGCTGTGGAACGTGATGGAAAGCATAAGCACAGTTACTTCTATGTAACAGCATCACAGACTAAATAAACAACTCGTTGTATTGTATAATGTATTGTATAATGCTAGACAGCTCGACCTTACAATAATACATTTTTAATATTTGCAAGTTCTTGGAAATAGAGGATCCACAGTCAATGTAGACAACTAGTGTCGGCACGAAATTAAGGATGTCCTGACAGAGGCTGATATAGGGCCTGCTGGGATTTGTAGTTCTAGGGCACCTGAAGATACAAAGGATTTTAATTGTTAATACCTTGATACAAGATGGAGTTTCATTCTGTTGCATGGCTGATATTAATGTTCAATAATCAGAGCTGCCAATTTAACAATGTAACAAATTATCTCTTGTATATAACGCTAATACATATAATGCTAATTAGATCAGAGACCTGTAATCGCTGTGCGCCTGAGATCTGTGACTACCCGAAGTGTCACAATGAATCTACATCTAGCAAACACCTCTCTAGAAATTGGAAGAATTACATTAACCTCCTCACCCCTGGCCCCAGCAGTGGCTCAGTTTAAACACAGGCAGAGATAACATCCCGCCGCTTTTTGAAGCTTTCTCGATTAAGAAGCAATAATGTTCTCCAAGCTGTCAAGGTTCAAGGACCCACACTGACTGAGGTTCATGTGCTCTTATAGATCCGTATCCTCACAACGGGGACTTGTAGGACAGAGCACATCCTATTAGATTGCAAGCTCTCTGTTCTGTGAAGTCGTCTGTTCCCTTGGCAGTCTGAGAAGCCTGGCAATGTATTAGGAAGGGAATTCCCAAAACTATTAAAGAGTTAATGATGAAAGTTGTCTATCAAGGTTCAGTGGAAAATAAGGTAACCAGATAGCCCTGGAAGATGACGATGAAGAGAGCAATGATTCATTATAACGATGGGGATATTACTGTATGATTATGACTGTAATTTACTAGCAGATTTAGTACATACTGTTCCAGGGTGGCTTTCCCTCTTTTAATCGCTGTATTTAATATGGAACCTAGTAATGATAGATTTACTGTAGTGTGGCTACAGCGGCCGCTAATGCAATGTGAAATATATACGCCGTGATTAATAATGTATTTAAGACAAAAACACATTTCTGATGTTAACAGCATGTAGCCACCTCATTGAAGTAAACAGAAGCATAAAATATAGAGGTATTAAATATACATATATTGGACTCTTTGAACACATATATTCAAGCATAGACAAAGGTATATATATATATATATACACACACACATATATATAAAAAAGTATAAAAAGTATAAAAAAGTCGCAGTACACCCTTTTATTTCAAAAACTCTACAGGAAATTGGGAAACCTGAATACTCCAGTAAGGTATAGGTGACGTGGTCTATCTTTTATGGTATGTACCAAACATGGGCGCCATCTTGAAATCGGCCAATCGGCCCAATTCCTGTAGAGTTTTTGAAATAAAAGGGTGTACTGCGACTTTTGAATCACCATATATATATATATATATATATATATATATATATATATATATATATATATATATACACACACACACACACACATATATATCTATTTATATATATATATATATATATATATATTCAATGATCACCAGAAAGTAAAAATTAATAGCTAAATATGTATAAATTTATTTAGTGTCACCATATTTTCTTTACAACCTTTTAATCAAAGGTGCTCCTTTGATTGTGCTTCATTATTTATAAATCCTGGTGGTATAGGAGCACGGTCAAAGCATAAACATGTATATACTTTGTGAGCGTAAACATACAGGGCAGTGTCAGGCTGGGTCCAGGCGGAAGGTTTGGTTTTTAGTGTAAATAAAGTGATATGACACTTCAAATACGCTCCCAAATGCCCCTACAATCAAATGAATGGTGAGAGCATTTATAAAAGTCACCAAGTACAGGCTGCCTCCTTTTTCAAATTCTTGGGCATAGCTTGAGGGGGGAAAAGTTTATGGAGCTTTTAAAAAGAGAACAACATCCATCTGAACTACCCTTGTGCTTACAGGGGATTAGTTGAGTGCAGATGTGAAAGCATCTGTGTTAAAGGAGTTCAGTATAGTCTTATTGTACATTTAGGGCCTTATTTAGAGTTGTATGCAGGGCCGGAGCAGGTATCTCCAGTGGCCCTCTGCCCCCTTGGCGCTTCACTGTGCATTCTTCAGCCCCCATACCGCTGTGCGTATTCTGATCCCTGCTCAGTTCATGCTTACCATGTTCCGCCAGCCCTGGTTGGATGCAAGCCCATTTGTTCAGTGCAAAATTCGAATTTGACTATTGTGCATGCGTATAAAAAAGACATGCTTGTGTCTGTATGTAGAGTCAGTCGCATCTGCATATACAATTCCATATGCTTATAGAGGCGCATTGGGGGAGACGCGCACAGGTCATCTAGAGTAAGGGTGTGTTCACTTAAATGTGAGCATTGTAGACAGGGTATGATTATTTAATAATCCAATAATAAGCTGGCTAGGCTGCAGCTGATGGCGTTAGGCTTTTGGGAAGGGTGCACAAAATTTTTAGGCCTGCAAAATTGTGACAGGTGAGGTACAAGCCGAAATAAATTTTAAAATATAAGAGAGTAGTTGTTCTCCAAAGTAAAAAGAAAACATGAAAGATAAATGTGAGGTTTTAATCTTGACGTATTCCCATGGTAAAGACTATAGGTGTTGAGTCATCCTTGGGCGGGCTCTTGAGTATAAGCGAGTAGCAGAGACAAGGATGGCGATTGGTGTAGGAGTGACAGCCCCTCCCTCTCCACATTTTCACTCTCAGTAGCGGTCGCTCACACCTCCGTTCTGCTATACAGATTTTAATGAATACAAAATGAGACAAAGTTTATCATGACCCTTTTAAAAAGCTATGTGAAACAAAGTTTAGAAAATAGATTAACCTAAACACTGGAGGGAGGGGTGTGAAGAGAGACGGATTCTAAATTAAAGACGAGTATTATCCTGGCGTGATAGGCCAGAGGGCAATCCAATCATAGTAGCCTAGCGTTGCCTGAATCCTTAATCACGCCCTGAATGTAGAGCTGAACGCCGACATGCCTGTCAGGAAAGGTGTCTATTGTGGGTGGTCTAGCCCTGGTGTAAGATACAAACTGATAATAATGGCGATTACCTGAGATGTGTCCGACTCTACACAGCATACTACGCAGAATGTGTCTTTTTCTGCTGCATTTTACAGCTGTTTAGATGCACTTAGTTCTTTTATACACTGGTATTTTACTGAACACAATTGAAACAGCATGTCAAACACGATTGTTTTTGCCATACGGTGGTTAACAAGCGCTTGCATTTGGGATTGGGATTGGGGAAGGATTTATCAATAGAGGGCACTTTGTTGATCCCAAAACACTTACGGTGAATCATCATCATCATCATCATCATCAAAATGTATTTATATAGTGCCAGCGGATTCCATAGCGCTTTACAATTGGGAACAAACAGTAAAAAAACAATACTGGGTAATACAGACAGAGAGGTAAGAGGGCCCTGCTCGCAAGCTTAGAATGTATGGGACAAGTGAATGCAAGTTACTGGAACATGCAGCGTTGGAAAAAATGTGCCACAACACAAATACTAATGTCTGCAAGTGCAACTGCTAGTTGTCTCTAGTCACTAGCAAAAAAACATGTATTTTGGAGTCTAGCGATTAAAGCCCTTAATCAAGAATCATTTTTGGCTTTTTTTAGCGACAAATGAAACTTTATTTTTATTATTCTAGAAGATTGTTTGGTTAGAATTCTGAGTAAAGACGCAGTGAGACTGTGAAATAAAGCTGCATAGATGTGTTTGGGCAGAATTAGTTACTCTTATGCAGTGATAACTAAGATTTTTTTATTGGTGCTTATCAGTTATTAGTAATAGAAAATCTTGAATCTCCTCAATTTAAATTACACTTTTTCACACTGTGATTTTGCTTTCCAAATAAATATTTCAACTCTTTCTCCATGTTTTTATGCTTATTGTGTCCTTATTTTTTTTTAAAAAGTATTTTTACGATTATCCCAATTGACAGAATATGTATTTGTATATAAACTACTTTAAATGGGTTTCCTACTTTAAATTAGAGATGGGCGGGTCCGGTTCTCCGAGAACCGAACCCACCCGAACTTTGGGTATCGGAGTACCGAGCTGAGCAGCTCGGTACTCTCCCGCCCATTCCGAATCCAAATCGAGGCCGAACGTCATTGTGACGTTGTCGGATCTCGGGACTCGGTTCTCGCGATACTTCAACTTTATAAATACACGCCTCCACAGCAATCCATCGCCATTTGACAGAGGGAGAGA
Organism: Mixophyes fleayi; assembly: GCF_038048845.1. NCBI lineage: Eukaryota > Metazoa > Chordata > Amphibia > Anura > Limnodynastidae > Mixophyes > Mixophyes fleayi. The sequence goes on along the minus strand of NC_134402.1, from coordinate 341,480,828 downwards.
GCAGGGTGTAGTCATAGGCTAATTAGAAAAGGGACAGAGAATACAATATTGTTCTTGCAATTGCTCTAACCAAAATCGCTAGTGCAGAGAGGAGGATAGAGGTTTATTATTTTTTCTTCATATTTGGCACTCCCCAGCGCTTTTGGGGTGTCCCCCATAATTGTGCATTAATATTTCTGGCTGTCAAAAGTCATATCTGTCAGCAGTATCTACTAAATAATTTGTAGCACACCTCAGTGCTTTTGGGGTGTCCTCCCTAATTGTGCATTAATATTTCTGGCTGTCAAAAGTCATATCTGTCAGCAGTATCTACTAAATAATTTGTAGCACTCCTCAGTGCTTTTGGGGTGTCCTCCCTAATTGTGCATTAATATTTCTGGCTGTCAAAAGTCATATCTGTCAGCAGTATCTACTAAATAATTTGTAGCACACCTCAGTGCTTTTGGGGTGTCCTCCCTAATTGTGCATTAATATTTCTGGCTGTCAAAAGTCATATCTGTCAGCAGTATCTACTAAATAATTTTTAGCACTCCTCAGTGTTTTTGGGGTGTCCTCCCTAATTGTGCATTAATATTTCTGGCTGTCAAAAGTCATATCTGTCAGCAGTATCTACTAAATAATTTGTAGCACACCTCAGTGCTTTTGGGGTGTCCTCCCTAATTGTGCATTAATATTTCTGGCTGTCAAAAGTCATATCTGTCAGCAGTATCTACTAAATAATTTTTAGCACTCCTCAGTGTTTTTGGGGTGTCCTCCCTAATTGTGCATTAATATTTCTGGCTGTCAAAAGTCATATCTGTCAGCAGTATCTACTAAATAATTTTTAGCACTCCTCAGTGTTTTTGGGGTGTCCTCCCTAATTGTGCATTAATATTTCTGGCTGTCAAAAGTCATATCTGTCAGCAGTATCTACTAAATAATTTTTAGCACTTCTCAGTGTTTTTGGGGTGTCCTCCCTAATTGTGCATTAATATTTCTGGCTGTCAAAAGTCATATCTGTCAGCAGTATCTACTAAATAATTTTTAGCACTCCTCAGTGTTTTTGGGGTGTCCTCCCTAATTGTGCATTAATATTTCTGGCTGTCAAAAGTCATATCTGTCAGCAGTATCTACTAAATAATTTTTAGCACTCCTCAGTGTTTTTGGGGTGTCCTCCCTAATTGTGCATTAATATTTCTGGCTGTCAAAAGTCATATCTGTCAGCAGTATCTACTAAATAATTTTTAGCACTCCTCAGTGTTTTTGGGGTGTCCTCCCTAATTGTGCATTAATATTTCTGGCTGTCAAAAGTCATATCTGTCAGCAGTATCTACTAAATAATTTTTAGCACTCCTCAGTGTTTTTGGGGTGTCCTCCCTAATTGTGCATTAATATTTCTGGCTGTCAAAAGTCATATCTGTCAGCAGTATCTACTAAATAATTTTTAGCACTCCTCAGTGTTTTTGGGGTGTCCTCCCTAATTGTGCATTAATATTTCTGGCTGTCAAAAGTCATATCTGTCAGCAGTATCTACTAAATAATTTTTAGCACTCCTCAGTGTTTTTGGGGTGTCCTCCCTAATTGTGCATTAATATTTCTGGCTGTCAAAAGTCATATCTGTCAGCAGTATCTACTAAATAATTTTTAGCACTCCTCAGTGTTTTTGGGGTGTCCTCCCTAATTGTGCATTAATATTTCTGGCTGTCAAAAGTCATATCTGTCAGCAGTATCTACTAAATAATTTTTAGCACTCCTCAGTGTTTTTGGGGTGTCCTCCCTAATTGTGCATTAATATTTCTGGCTGTCAAAAGTCATATCTGTCAGCAGTATCTACTAAATAATTTTTAGCACTCCTCAGTGTTTTTGGGGTGTCCTCCCTAATTGTGCATTAATATTTCTGGCTGTCAAAAGTCATATCTGTCAGCAGTATCTACTAAATAATTTTTAGCACTCCTCAGTGTTTTTGGGGTGTCCTCCCTAATTGTGCATTAATATTTCTGGCTGTCAAAAGTCATATCTGTCAGCAGTATCTACTAAATAATTTTTAGCACTCCTCAGTGTTTTTGGGGTGTCCTCCCTAATTGTGCATTAATATTTCTGGCTGTCAAAAGTCATATCTGTCAGCAGTATCTACTAAATAATTTTTAGCACTCCTCAGTGTTTTTGGGGTGTCCTCCCTAATTGTGCATTAATATTTCTGGCTGTCAAAAGTCATATCTGTCAGCAGTATCTACTAAATAATTTTTAGCACTCCTCAGTGTTTTTGGGGTGTCCTCCCTAATTGTGCATTAATATTTCTGGCTGTCAAAAGTCATATCTGTCAGCAGTATCTACTAAATAATTTTTAGCACTCCTCAGTGCTTTTGGGGTGTCCTCCCTAATTGTGCATTAATATTTCTGGCTGTCAAAAGTCATAACTGTCAGCAGAATCTACTAAATAATTTTTAGCACTCCTCAGTGCTTTTGGGGTGTCCTCCCTAATTGTGCATTAATATTTCTGGCTGTCAAAAGTCATAACTGTCAGCAGAATCTACTAAATAATTTTTAGCACTCCCCAGTGGTTTGCGCTCAGAATGGATTCAAAGCAGTCCACATATGATCTAAATGAGCAACCAGGTTCTGTCACCAGTCCTGATGTTAGTGTTCCCAGTACGTCATCTGGCCAAGGCGATGTCAAACAACAGAGTGTTTTCAAATTAGTGCAAAAAACAAAAAACAAAAAAAAATTTACTGTATTGAAGCGAAAAAGAAGTGTAACTGAGCAAAAGTTAAGTGACGATAAAAAAAAAATTGCAAGCATGCCATTCTACACACGCAGTGGCAAAGAGAGAATGAGGCCTTCACCTTTGGCTATTAGTGGCAGATCCCAAAAAGTTACCCAGCCTACAATTGGTGCACAACTACTGTTACGCGTCAAAGCCGAGCTGCAAGATAACAGTGAGGCATTACAGGAGAATATTTGCTCTGATTCACAAATGACAACAATCCCTGTGGAGAGTCCATCCAACAGTGGGATGTCTAATCGTGAGCATTCTGCTGATGTGTGCCTTAATAGCCCGAGTGTAGCCGGTGATACCCAAATTGAGGATGCCACTTTGGAATTAGAAGAGGATGAGGGGGAGATTTGTGTAGGCGACGAGGGCGCTAATGAGGATGTTGATGAGGATGAGGTTGTTTGTGTAAGTCCTGCACCAGTGGCAGCAGTTCTGGCACGTGACAAGAAAAAGGCCATTGTCATGCCTGGGCATAAAACAAAAAAATCCACTTCTTATGTGTGGAATTATTTCTACCCAAATCCAGACAACAATTGTATAGCCATTTGTAGTGTATGTGAAGCCACAGTCAGTCGAGGGAGGGACCTTAACCATCTTGGAACCTCGTCTATGTTACGCCATTTAACGAGAGTTCATGGCAAAGTGTTGGGAAAAGCTGAAAGTTCTTCCCAAAAGAATACAAGCACTCCCTCATCAGCTAAGACCCTCCGCTCACCGACATACCGACGGCTACAAAATACACCCACCACACCATCCTCATCAATATCCTCAGTAGCGCTCGGAGTTAGCCCGGCATCCCACTTAAGGCTGGATGACTCCGGCACTATTATTGATTCCTCTGAAGAAAGCATTAGTCCTGCTGCTGCTGTTGCTGCTGCTGGGGGTGAATCATCATCCCAGAGGCAGGTGAATAAAATGAGCAGTCCTACATTTCAGCAATTAACTGTGAAACAATCATTTGCGAGGGGAAGCAAATATGACAGCAGTCACCCAGTCGCCAAGCGAATCACAGACGCCATGGCTGCAATGTTAGTGTTAGATCTGCGTCCAATCTCCACAATAAACGCAGCTGGTTTTTCACAGTTAATTGAGGTTTTGTGTCCGCGTTACAGAATTCCATCGCGACACCATTTCTCCCGTAAAGCTATTCCACAACTATACCACAAAGTGTGTAAAAATGTAGAGATTGCGCTGAAAAATGCCATTCTGCCCACTGTTCACTTAACCACAGATATGTGGACAAGTGGAAGTGGCCAAACCAAAGACTATATGACTGTGACAGCCCACTGGGTTGGTCATTCACCTTCACCAGCAGGAACAGCAGCAGCATGTACACCACTACGTAACATTTGTCACAGGCAGGCCACTCTTTGTATCACCGGCTTCACTAACAGGCATACGGCTGACAATTTGTTACGCAAACTGAGAGATGTGATTGATGCATGGCTTATACCACTCGGACTCTCCCCAGGGTATGTCATTTCAGATAACGCCAACAATATAGTGCGAGCATTACAGTTGGGTGATTTCCAACATATTCCCTGTTTTGCTCACACCATCAACTTGGTGGTGCAGAGCTTCCTACGAAATAACCGTGAGGTGCAGGAGATGCTTTCGGTGGCCCGTAAAATTTCAGGCCATTTCAGGCATTCAGCCACAGCATGTAGGAGATTACAGCAGCTCCAAGAGCAGTTTAACTTGCCCTGCCACCAACTTAAGCAAGAGGTGGTAACTCGGTGGAATTCCACCCTGTACATGCTTCAGAGGATGGAGGAACAGCGCAAAGCCATCCAAGCATATTGCACAAGTCATGACATTGGGAAAGGAGGGGGGATGTATTTCACTCTTGCACAGTGGGGAATCCTTTCAGTGCTGTGCAAGGTGCTGAAACCATTTGAAGTTGTGACATGTGAGGTCAGTGCTGACTCTGCTAGTTTGAGCCAAGTCATTCCTTTAATTAGACTATTGGAAAAGCAGCTTGAGAAAATGAAGGAGGGGCTGAAAGCAAGCAATTCAGCAAAGTATGTTGGCCTTGTCGATCAAGTACTTAATTCACTTCACAATGATCCTCGAGTTATTAAGATCTTGAACTCGGATCAGTACGTTTTGGCCACTGTGCTTGATCCAAGGTTTAAAACCTACATTGAGTCTTTACTTGTAAATGAGCGAGATGTGAACTTTTGCAAGGAGCTATTGCTCAGCAAGTTGGCCGCTGAACTGGGCCTCGGCTTGACGACGTGTCCTCCTTCACTTTCTCAAGCTGTTGCTCGTAAAAAATTAAATTTCCAAAAAAGAAGCAGGGAAGACACAGGGGGCAGACGAGAACAATTTAACATCTGGGCTGGTTTGAAGGATTTTTCAAAAAAATGTGTCACTTTGCCCATAACTCCATCCAATATGAGTATAAACATGCAAAGGATGGTGGAGGATTACTTTCAAGAGGTAGTTGATATGGAAATGTCAGACAGTCCCTTTCCTTACTGGGAAGAAAAGCAGGCCATTTGGAAACCCATGTACAAACTTGCTTTGCAATACCTAAGCTGCCCACCCTCCAGTGTGTACTCTGAACGAGTGTTCAGCACAGCAGGGAACTTAGTCAGTGATCGCCGTAGAAGGTTACTTCCCAAAAATGTGGAGAAAATGATGTTTATAAAAATGAACTACATCTTCCACGAGGAAGGCCTTCACCATCCAAGACATCCAAGCACTGACTGTTCTCTAATGGCGGATTCAAGCGGCGATGAATTGATAGTCTGTGATGATGACGTACACACTGATGAGGGTGAGGATTAAGCTGAAGATGATGCCGATAACATCTTTTTAAAACTTTCTATGTAAGTGTAGGGTGCAATCTACCCCCAAAGAGGAAAGGGACTTGTGGCATTTCCATATCACATACCATCTTGAAAGGCTGCTGTTAGGGCAATTTATCCTTAAGGGTAGGGTGTCATAGACAGAGTGACCCTAAACTGGCTTTGTCCATTTTTCATAATATTGTACAGTCTATAATGGCTGAATTTTTGGGTATTTTATACAAGTGGAGGGGGGCCTAGAGAGACAGAAACCAAACTGGCTTTTTCCATGTCAATTAATATTGTACAGTCTATAATGGCTGAATTTTTTGGTATTTTATACAAGTGGAGGGGGGCCTAGAGAGACAGAGTGACCCCAAACTGTCTTTCTCCATGTCAATTAATATTGTACAGTCTATAATGGCTGAATTTTTTAGTATTTTATACAAGTGGAGGGGGGCCTAGAGAGACAGAAACCAAACTGGCTTTCTCCATGTCAATTAATATTGTACAGTCTATAATGGCTGAATTTTTTGGTATTTTATACAAGTGGAGGGGGGCCTTGAGAGACAGAAACCAAACTGGCTTTCTCCATGTCAATTAATATTGTACAGTCTATAATGGCTGAATTTTTTGGTATTTTATACAAGTGGAGGGGGGCCTTGAGAGACAGAAACCAAACTGGCTTTCTCCATGTCAATTAATATTGTACAGTCTATAATGGCTGAATTTTTTGGTATTTTATACAAGTGGAGGGGGGCCTTGAGAGACAGAAACCAAACTGGCTTTTTCCATTTCTTTACATATTTAACTATAAGTGTAGGGTGTAATATACATTATTCAAAGACGATGGCTGCATTGCCAATATGCATAGATGGAGAGGAAGACAATCTGTTTTGTGTGTAGAATAGGCCTACCAACGAAAAATTAAACTGTTTTTTTGGATGATTTATTACCTCAACAATTAGATTACTTGTCTCTAAAACAGTTGGAGCACTAAATTGGGTTAATTTAGGCCCAAAAACATGGATTTTCCCAAAAAATAGCAAAACAAAACCAAACAAAACCAAAACCAAAACCAAAACACGCAATGGCGGTTTTGCAAAACCAAAACCAAAACACGACGGTAATCCAGATCCAAAACCGAATCCAAAACCAAAACACGGGGGTCAGTGACCATCTCTACTTTAAATATGACTGTAACTTAATGCAACAATTCCATGAAAAAAATTAGGTGTGTTCTTATTAACATAAATGACTATGGCATTCTATAAGAAGAGTGTTGGCAATTGCCAATTTCCCATGTTTTTTTTCTGCTATTAATGACTTATGATTCTGGACTACCATGGTAACCACAGTCGCATGGCAAATCATGTGGCGATCAGAGACGCTTTGGAAAACCACTCTGATCTTTTGCCATCACATGACATACTGACAGCTGTGACCATGTGTCTGGAAGCCAGACTGCTTGTGAAAAAGAGATAATGATTTATAGGAGGATAGCTAAGAAAAATGCATGTTTTAAAAGGTACTTAACCACATTTGTCCCCTCCCTGAAACATGTTTTAATTTGCATTATTGTTATGATTGTTTAACATGTTCTATAAAAATCTAACAAAAAATTATTTACTCAAAATAAATAAATAAAAGCGATTTAACTTGTGATTATGGAGTAAAGATTAGGTAGAGTTCACTCTTTGTTTATTTATAATATCTACCCTAAGGATTTTGTAATTGCTTGGATTGATAATGTGTAGCGGTTATGGTAATTATTGTTACATGGGGGGGAAGAGCGTAGGGAGATTATTATTGGAATGTAACATAGACCCGAAATATATGCGACGGTCCACCGCAGGTATGGATATAAGTATCGTTTTAAATATTGGCTAATACATTTAATATAGATCTTTACTCAAATAACAGGTTTCCATGGTCACCGTTGCATATTGATGACAAAATCATTGTATATAATTAGGAATACAAGTGGCTGCAGAATAAAGAATAAAAGATAGATTTTTACCCCTGTCACAGTAAGAATATCGTCATTACCTACCCTACTGATTATTGATTATGTGAGTGAGGTCTTAGGAGTGTAAAGATCATAAGGAGGTGGATAAAGGTTTCCATGGCAACCGGCTTGAAATAATGTGGTAAATATATTTTACTTATTTTGTATATTTAACATAACATAGTAACATAGTAACATAGTTGATGAGGTTGGAAAAAGACACCAGTCCATCAAGTTCAACCTATTTTGGATCTCCTGCGATCCTGCACTTATATTTGAAATTAATCCAGAGAAAGCAACCGCCAATCTGTTTCAATTTTGAAAATCCCCCCAGACTCAATATTGCAATCCAATTTTTACCCTATATCCACTACTATCCTTTATTTTAAATTAATAGTCATATCCCTGGATACACTTTTCCACTAAAAATTTGTCTAACCCTTTCTTAAACATATCTATTGAATCTGCCATCACAACCTTCCCTGGCAATGAATTCCATATCTTGACTGCCCTTACTGTAAAGAACCCCTTCCTTTGCTGGTTGTGAAATTTCCTCTCCTCTAACCTTAGGGGATGACCACGTGTCCTGTGTATGGTCCTTGCGGTAAAAAGTTCCCATGAAAGCTCTTCGTATTGACCCCTAATGTATTTGTATATAGCAATCATATCTCCCCTTAGACGCCTCTTTTCTAAAGTAAACATGCCTAAACTGGCTAACCTTTCCTCATAACTTAATGACTCCATAACCTTTATCAATTTTGTCGCCCTTCTCTGAACCCTTTCTAGTTCCAAATTATCTTTTTTATAGAGTGGTGCCCAGAACTGTACTGCATATTCAAGATGAGGTCTTACCAACGATTTATACAGTGGCAAAATTACACTGTCTTCCCTTGCATCTATGCCCCTTTTTATGCATGCCAATACTTTGTTTGCCCTTGCAGCTGCTGCTTGACATTGAGCACTATTGCTAAGTCTACTGTCTACGAGCACTCCCAAATCCTTTTCCATTATAGATTCTCCTAAATTAATTCCATTTAATTTATAGATTGCATTCTTGTTTTTGATCCCTGAATGCATAACCTTACATTTATCTGTGTTAAACCTCATATTCTATTTGGCCGCCCAATCCTCCAGTTTATTTAAGTCCCTCTGTAGAGAAGCTACATCTTGCTCTGATTTTATTACCTTACAGAGTTTAGTGTCATCTGCAAAAATAGAAACTTTACTCTCTAAACCATCACCAAGGTCATTAATAAATATATTAAAAAGGAGTGGTCCCAGCACGGAACCTTGAGGTACTCTACTTAAGACTTTTGACCAATTAGAAAATGTTCCATTTATCACAACTCTCTGTTCCCTATTCTCTAACCAGTTTTCGATCCAAGTACAAATTTTGATTCCTAGACCCAGTTCCCTTATTTTGTAAACCAACCTCTTGTGTGGCACTGTATCAAAGGCCTTTGCAAAATCTAAGTAGACCACATCTACTGTCCTGCCCTGGTCTAAGTTCCCACTATTTTCCTCGTAGAAACTAATTAGATTAGTTTGACATGACCTATCCCTCACAAATCCATGTTGATTCCCACTAATAATTTTATTGCGTACCAAGTAATCCTGAATACTGTCCCTTAAAATACCTTCCAGTAGTTTCCCCAATATTGATGTCAGGCTTACAGGTCTATAATTCTCTGGTTGTGATCTCGTCCCCTTTTTAAACAACGGCACCACATCTGCTATTCGCCAATCCCTTGGTACTGAGCCTGATGAGATTGAATCTCTGAAAATTAAGATTAGCGGTCTAGCTATTTCCGAGTTTAAATCCATAAGGACCCTTGGGTGTATGCCATCTGGACCTGGAGCTTTATTTATCTTAATATTCTTCAGTCGCCTTTGGACTTCTTCCTCTGACAACCAAGTATTAATTAATGGTTTCATTTCCATTTTTATGTATTACTCCTGCCATTTGTTCCTCTCTGGTAAATACTAAAGAAAAGAACGTGTTTAATACCTCTGCTTTTTCCTTAGTATCATTTATCAATTCATCCATCTCACTTCTTAGGGGTCCTATATTATCTTTTTTATTCCTTTTGCCATTTATATACTTAAAAAACTTTTTGGGGTTTGTCTTACTTTCTTTTGCAACGTGCCTTTCATTTTCTAATTTAGCCAATCTAATTTCCTTTTTGCATGTTTTATTACATTCCTTGTACCTATGGAAGGACTCCTCTGACCCTTCAGATTTAAACAATTTAAATGCACGCTTCTTCCTTTGCATTTCTTCCCTTACCTTTTTATTTAGCCACATTGGTTTAGACTTAATTCTTTTACATTTATTTCCCATAGGAATGAACTTATACGTGTATGTTTCCAACAACATTTTAAAGACAGCCCACATTTCTTCCGTATTTTTTCCTTCAAAGGCTTTGTCCCAGTCTATGCTCTTTATAGACTCCTTTAGCATATTAAAATTTGCCTTTTTAAAGTTTAAAGTCCTAGTTGATCCCTTATACTGTTGTTTCTGGAAACTAATTTCAAATGAGACCATATTATGATCACTCCTTTTATGATATTATGATCACTCCTTTACTTGAATATTTGATATTACGTCTACATTGTTTGTTATTACTAGGTCCAGTATAGTCCGGTTCCTAGTTGGTTCCTCTACTAATTGGGACATGTAATGGTCTTTTAGCGTGATCAGAAACCTATTTCCCCTAGCTGTACCGCAGGTCTCAGTACTCCAATCAATGTCCGGATAATTAAAATCCCCCATAATTAAAATTTGACCTAGTTGTGTAGCCTTTTCAATTTGCTGTAGAAGAAGGGCTTTCTCAATCGTACTAATATCTGGCGGTTTATAGCATATCCCTATCAGAAACTTCTCTGAACTTTTTCCTCCGCTAGATATTTCCACCCACAATGCCTCTATATTATCACCAATATTCTCGTATATAACTTCCTGAATACTTGGTTTTAATTCTGGCTTAATATAAAGACATACTCCTCCTGCCCTTTTATTTACCCTATCCCTCCTGAAGTGAGAATAGCCTTCCAAGTTGACTGCCCAGTGATGTGTATCATCCCACCAGGTCTCAGTAATACCTATAATATCATACTGCTCATTCATTGCTACTAGTTCTAACTCCCCCATTTTACCTGTCAGGCTTCTTGCATTTGCAAGCATACACTTAAGTCTATTGCCTCCCTTAGGTATTTCTTTTTGCTTTAAAAAGGGCCGCTCCTTATCGGCTATGCTTCCCTTTCCCCCCTCTCCACCCCCTTTACTCTTTTTAAATTCTTCCTTACTACTCTCAATGACTATCCCATAAATACTTGCTTGCCCCTCCCCCCGGAGCCTAGTTTAAAATCTCCTCCAACCTTCTAACCATCCTCTTCCCTAGCACTGCAGCCCCCTCCTCATTCAGGTGCAATCCATCACGACAATAAAGATGGCAATTGACCGAGAAATCAGCCCAGTGCTCTAAGAATTCAAAACCCTCCTTCTTACACCAATCTTTTAGCCATGGATTTCATTTTATTATAACAATATCTTACTATATTTGTGTCATATATATGTTGTTTTAGAAGTTGCATATTGTATTGTTTATGAACTGACATGTGATTGGTTTACCTTCATTATAAAAAGATGGAGGTGCGAGTTATATCCCCTACCTTGAAGAAGATCCAATTAAGGATTGAAACGCGTTTGACTTGGATGTGCTGCTGTAGCTGAACCTACTTTTGTGGTCGTTCCTGGTTACAAGCAGAGGACAGAAATCCCAGGACTTTATAACAACTTATCTACATACGATTACTTGGAATGAATCGGGTAGGAGAACTTGCTGCTCCTTAAGGGGATTTATATGTTTTTAGTTTTTTATAATGTGAGTTTGATATATTTTCATAAACTGTACATTTCGAAGTATTACATTAATACACCTATATTGCATTATATTTCCCTTTCTCTCCTCCGGAGCTAAGCTGAGAGTCAGGAGTGACAGCTGGGAATAAAACTACTAAGGACATCAGCCCAATGCAATGCACTTTTCAACATATAATTAACGAAAAAGCATACACACAAGGGGTCTAAGGAGAACCTGTTTATGTTTACACCCCATGAGGCTTTGATTTGTGCACATTTGTGAAAGAGGGAAATTGAAACACCTCGTGTTAGCTCCTCCAACTTTATATATATCATCAACTTCACCATACAAATTTATTGTTCTTTTTATGTAGAATTGTTGTATCATTCAGAGCACCTTTTGAGACAAAGACCCACAATGGGGCCATGTACAATGTACAACCCTTTCTAAAATACATTGTACATGGCCCCATAGTTACATTACCCCCATAAGAGCAGAGTGAACAGCGTCGGCGAGGTCAATGACGTCATCCAGTGCAGCCGGCGTCTTCTGTCTTCGGGATTGATTGATGTCGCTTCAGCGAAGAGTCGTGATGGATCCTCGTCGTGGAAGCAGCCAGCCGGACTCCAGATGTCGTTATAAGTGTTGTCGGTGTAGTCAGCACCGATCTTCCGTACCCCACCTGGGGAGATGCAGATGGGGCACAGAGTGTGTGGAGGTGCAGAGTGGGCACAGAGTGTGTGGAGGTGCAGAGGGGGCACAGAGTGTGTGGAGGTGCAGAGGGGGCACAGTGTGAGTTAGCTGTAAATTATTCTTTGCCAAAAATATAATTGAAAAAATATATAAAAATATTCTTTTCCCTTGGATTTATGTGTATTATTTTTGCATACAACTAAATAAGTATTTCTGTCCTGACCTAAATACTTATTACGTTTTTTTGACCCAAATGCTTATAAAACTGGACTGCTCGGTAATTATTTTGGAGGGGTGCCTTGAAAAAATATGGAGACTCTAAGGGTGCTGCGAACTGCAAAAGTTTGGGAACCACTGGATTAGGGTTTTAGTACAAGATACATAAATGACAATGAAAGAATTGATTGTTAGTTGCAGAATTTATTGCACAAATATTGATAATTGCTATAAAGTGAAATGGACAATACATATGTGCATATTTAAAGCTTTAATAAAATTATGTTATAGTTTTAATATAATTACACGACTCCTTTTTGTACTAGCATCTTAAATAATATGATAGACAAATCTCTTTGTCGCCCTGTTTCCCAGGCATTAAAGACCTTCCTGCTTAGACAGGAACACTTTGCATGAAAACAATCTGTATATAGTGCTGCATAAAATAGTACGTGTTCTAAAAAAAAATAGTGTATGATCAAATTGTTTTCAAACACATTTTACAACAATGGGTTATAACATTGTCTCTCATTTCAGTAAACACAATTTGATCTTTTTGCAAATGTATCCAGTCTCATATTATTAAAATGAATGGTTGCTTAAATTACTGGACTTGACTGGCCTTCAGTTCTGTAAAGTAGACTTAAGTTGTCAATAACACCTATAACATAACTTATAATTGCAACCCATTTTCTCAGTTTCAAACCATTGTCAAAACAATGAAATCATACATTGGCATTCCAGTTGTACAACAAGCACTGCAGACATCTTAAATATCATATCAGATCTACAACATAAATAAATATGTTTTGGTCTCTCCAGACAGGTGAGCACTCTAATCTTGTGCTCTATGACTAGTTAATACCTTCTCCTAAATATTATGCCCCCACTCTCCTCTCTACAATTATTTTTTCCCATAAGATGCAGTGTTCAGGCTGGCAAGGAGATTGAGTGAACACCCCTCCTGCTGGATAATTGCTATCTGGAGACAGGAAGGGGGGAGTCAGCTTTCACTAATTATTTTTCCTAAGACTCTTAATTTAGACTCATTAGAGAATAAAACTGTTTTGAAGCACGTTTGATCCCGGACGTCTTTTAGTTGTCTTGATTTCCAAAACAAGCTGATATCCACAGAACGAGAGCAATTCCCTCTAACGTATTTATATGAGGAAATATTACATGTGAGTCAGTGCGAGGGCAAACACAGGATTTCCAGAGGTGGTACCAGCTTTGCCGTAAAACAATGTCTTAGTGCTCTATATGCAGAGGAACCAGTTCTAGCAGTGGTTGTCTTTGTATGCTATGTTAACCAGCCTGTGCAGTGCTTGTTTGAAGCAGTTTTGCCAAGGTTTGGGAACAAGGAATTTACGCAACCACTGGGGTAGCTAAAAGCTCCGGTGACGGTGCCCAATATAAAATTTAAGCTGGAGATCGCTCTTACCCACCACCATTTGAGGAATGAAATAGTAGAAACAACAAATAAACTTACAACATGGATATTGATCCTATTATTACAGACAGCAATGAGAAATGCTCATACTAATGTTGTTGATTTTACAATGGAACATCAGTATAATATATCACTGAATGGCCTCCTCAGACTAGGCACAGGGTTTATATTTTGTGTAGGCATTTGCAGGATGGTCACAAATCAGCCTCTCCTCCTTCACTCATTGAAGTGATTCATTAAAATAGAGCGGATCGGAGTTATTGCACCAATTACAATGTACCCTGCAGCTGATCACCCAGCAATGAGCTCTGACTGGATGATGGAGCTCCCTGAGGTAAGGGTGTAGGTGATATCCGGATCCATGTGTATTAGTGAATTTACCATGGATCCATATGTGTGTGACGTTAGTGTGCATCTGGCTTTTTGTGTGGATCCAGGTTTATACAGGAATATAATGTGGATCCAGATGGTTTTGTATCAGTTTAAAAAAATATGCAACAGGGTGGACACACCAGGAGGGGTAAAACAAATGATTGATGATCTAGGTAGACTAGAGGAATGGTCAAGATATTGGCAACTACAGTTTAATGCCAAACAATGCAAAATCATACACTTGGGTCTCAAAAATCCAAAGGCTAAATATAGTATTAAGGGCACTGTAATGGAAGGAAAGGGATCAAAAGGTCACTATTTCAGGTGACTTAATGGCAGGTAAGCAACATAACAAAGCAATCAGGAAGGCAAGTCTGATGCTTGGTTGCATAGGGAGAGGAATCAGTAGCAGAAAGAAAGAAGTAATAATGCCACTGTATAGGTCATTGGTACGGCCTCATGTAGAATACTGTGTTTAATTCTGGAGGCCATATCTGCAGAAGGATATACATACATTAGAGACTGTAAAAAAAAGGGCAACTACAATTTTCATGGCCTACAGCACAAAACTTATCTGGAAAGACTCAAAGATCTTAATATGTACAGTTTGGAGCAAAGAAGGGAAAGGGGGCATGATAGAAACTTGAGCACAAAGCAGTATGCTATAGACAATGTATATGCCCTTTGAGTTCTGCTATTAGTGTGATTAGAAGCACATGCCCCTGTGTTTCAAACTCCCATTGCCCAATACATTGTAAGCTTGCGAGCAGGGCCCTCTTACCTATCTGTCTGTATGTATTACCCAGTATGGTCTTATAAATGTTTGTTCCTAATTGTAAAGTGCTACGGAATTTGCTGACATCATAGTGCTTGTACATGTGTTCTGACTTTTCCCAGAGGAGTTTTGCTACATTCTAAGATACACAGAGCATAGGATTGCTATGCAATGTGACATCCCAGTCAAGCATTATTCCCCTCAAGTGTTTCCCATGTGACTGGGTGGTTACAGCTGATGTTATAGTAATGAATAGAAACCTCTGCATCCATCAGTAGCATGGGTGTCCTATAATCAGGCAAACTAAGGTAGCTTCCAAGGTGGCTGGCTGCAAAATTTCTTGTGGAAAACGTCTGAATGGGTTTTAAGTCAATAATTTTTATTGAAACCTTTTCAAAAGTATATGGGGGTACAGAAAGAAAAAGGGAAAGGAGGGTCAAAACAAGGGGAACGCCCACAAAGGGGGAACAACGCTCTAATAACAACAACAGTATTTATACAGAGAAAGAAGAAAAACAAGTGCACAGTAGGGCGTATTGCCCTACATTATGGCAGTCTGAAAATATTCATGGTATAATAGGAGCGCAGGGGGGTGTAACATGTTCGTTGGTCTGGGGAGATTCTATGAGGGCCACCGGAGAAGGGGGTGGTGAGGAAACAAGGGCGTTTCGAGTTGCGCCAGGGCCGTCTGTAACATATTTATGCGATCGAAACCATCTCATAATTGCTGCTGATGCAGATGTGGAATAGGGCATTTCTATTGTCTCCATCTCAAAGCTATATTGATTCTTTGAGCTAATTCGGGATATGGTAGGGGGGGTGGGAGACTTCGAGTTTTGGGCTATCGTCGCCCCAGTGGCTATCAGTATGTTCCCTAAGAGATAGCTTTCTTGTTTAGAAATGGAAGTCGGGTATACATAAAGAAGGGCTAAGACAGGGTCTGTAGCAACTGTTGTTTTCAAAACAGTGGATATCAAGGTGAAGACCTCACCCCAGAGCGGCTTAAGCACCGGGCATGTCCAGAAGACGTGGAAAACATCAGCTACCTGAGTACATTGCCATCAGCAGAATTTTGATTGGTTTGGCCAAATCTTGTGTAGCCGGTGTAGGGTGAGGTACAATCGATTGAGAAGTTTAACATGCATTTCTGTATGATTAATGCATTTTGACATGTGGTGGGAAGTTGAATAAATATTTTCCCATTGTTCTGTGGTAAGGGTTAGGTAGATGTCTGCTTCCCAATGAAGTTGAGTTGGAGCTTTAGGGGAGGGTGTCAAGGAGTGAAGGTATCAGTGCCATAACATTATTCCTCCTTTATTAGCCCCTTTTGTTAGTATATCTAATACAGGGGCTGGTGGCGGGGAGAGAGAGTAGGTAGGGTCTTAGAGACAGTTGCCACCCAGTGCCTGATTTGCAAGTACTTCAATGTCTCCAATGAGGGGATGCTATAAGGGTCTTGGAGCAAGTTGAATGGCAGAAAAAGATTCTGAACAAACAGATCTGATAGGGAGGCGATCCCCTTATCCCTCCAAGTGGTGAGATTCAGATCTGGAATGAGTTTGGATACTGCTTGGAGGGAAAGATTTTGGGATGGGAGTGCAAAGTCTGTGTGAATCCTTATGACCCTGTTCCACACCTGCATGGCATCTGAGATGGACAATAGTTCATGAGCTGCTGAAGGACGGGCAGGCTTGAAAGTCCAAAGTAGGTCAGTTAGAGGATAACTTGGGCACATGGCCCTTTCAGTGTCTACTCATGGTTTAGAGACTTGAGAGAGTGCCCAATCCCACTAGTGGTTCAGTATGCAGGCTTCTTGATACTGTGTTAGGATGTGGAGCATTAGGCCACCTCGTAGTTTAGGTAGGGCCATACGTTTATGGGTAAGAAGGTTGCGTTTCTGTCCCCACACATATGTCATCATTAGAGTTTGGAAGCGGAAGATATACATAAGTTTGGGTAACAACATCATTTTAAAAGCCGCTATGCGACCCAGCCAGGAGAGCTTGAAGTTAATCCAAATCTTAGCCAAGCAGGAGAGATGGAGAAAAATCGGGGAAAAGTACATTTCAAATATAGTAGATTGGGTAGGGGGTATGTGTATACCCAGATATGGCAGAGACTTCTTAACCCTGTCAGGATCTGCCTTGCTTCCAATGCAGCATTGTGTCAGGATGCTGCTTCATCTCAGCAGCTCCTGCCTCTGAGAATAGATTGGACTTTATTATTGTGTTTCTCTGCATGTATTATCGGTAGTACCTCTGATCCACCAGAGGTGCCGCTATTGTACTTTGCTTCTCTGTCTTTTAGGAGTTAACCTTGCTGCACCATTATCTCCTGCACCTGGGTGTTCCCTATTTATACCTGACTCTCTCTCTTTCCTGTACTGGTCATTGTTGTTGCTGTTCCCTGTTGTTCCCTGCTGTGCTTCTGGTTCACCTGTTCTCTGGGATTTCTTCATATTACCTGCTTATCTGCATCAGCCGTGTTTCTAGTATTTACTTTCTGCATCTCCTTGCATTCCTTATTCCTATAACATCCGGATTGTACCTTCCAGCAATAAACATTGTGTGTTTCACCATATTCTGCTTTGATTTCTGCATTAAAGTGTGACAAACCCACACAAAAGGGAATTGCTTTTGCAGGGTCAATAATGAGGGTTGCGATATGTTGATTGGGAGGGCGTCAGATTTAGTGATATTTAGTTTGTAGAATGAGGCCGCACTATAGCGGTCCAAGATATGTTTCAAGGCTGACTACAAGGTCTCCAGACTGGTGAAAAATAGGAATACATTGTCTGTGAACAGACACAGTTTGTGTGTGTATGAGTGAACAGTTATAACTGGGAAGTCAGAGGCCTGTCGAATTGTGTGGGCCAGAGGTTCTATGGCAAGAACAAACATCAGAGGTGAAAGGTGGCACCCCTGCTTAGTACCATTGGTGATAGGAAAAGGGGGAGATAGAGACCATTACTGAATACTTTTGTGGACACTGCCTGGTATAGGGCAAGTATAGAATGTAGTATATTTCCTTGTATACCAAATTTAAGTAATACCTCTTTCATATAAAGCCAATGGAACCCATCAAAGGCTTTCTCTGCATCTAGAGGAAGCAAAACGAGCTTCTCTTGGGTCCCAGACAGGAGGTCCACAACATCCAGAATGCAACGCATATTATCTGACACCTGGCGCCCCAATATCAAGCCTACCTGGTCCAGGTGGATCAACTGTGTTAGAAGAGGGTTCAGACGATCAGCTATCAGCCTAGCATTGATTTTCAGGTCAGTAATGAGTAACGCCATGGGTCTATAATTCTTACAATCAGAATGGTCCTTACCAGGTTTCAGATAGTTATAATTTGTGCTTCCAGCATCTCAGGTGGGAAGCTACCACCCATTAAGACATTGTTAAGTTCGTAAGAAGCGGGGCCAGCTCTGACCTAAATGTGTTATAGAAGGCATTAACAAAACCATCCGGACCAGGGCACTTGTCTTTCGGGAGGCGTTTGACAACATCTGCGAACTCCTGCTGGGACCAAGGGAGGTTAAGTAACTCTATGCTATTAACATCTAATGAGGGGAGGTTCAGGTGCCGAAGAAATGCAGATATGGAGGCTTTTGTAGGTTGTATAGTGCCCTTGTCATCCTGCAAGTGATAGCGTCTGGCGTAATATTTAGCAAAATGGTTGGCTATAGCGGCATGGTTGTAGATCTTATTACCTCTGAAGTCATGGAGAGCTTTTATTCAATTTCTGGCTTGTTTACCTCTATGTTTGCGGGCCATGAGCCAGCTGGCTCTGTTGCCCGTGGAGAAGAATTTCTGTTGTAGTTTAGTAAGAGAAGATCTAATGTGAGATATAAAAAGAGTATAGAGCTGTTTCCTAATGCTATTTTTTTTCTCTTTGGAGGGCTTTGGAGGGGCACGTCTGGTTTTGTAGTTCCAGAGTAACCAGACTGGACTTGAGGGTTTGTTGGTGGAAGGGGTACTGTTTTTCTAAATGGGCACCTATTTGAATGGCCGAACCTCGAAGGACTGCTTTCAGCGAGCACCACTGCGTGTAAAGAGAGGTTTCCTCTGGATTATTAGTCTAAATTTATTGTGACAACGCCTCCAAGAGGGCAACCCTGGGTTCCAAGTAAATAGATAAGCAGTAACGAACCTGTAACCATTTATTAAAGTGCCCACAGAAAAGAGCGCATTCAACTCACTTGATCCAGCGAGCCTGGTTTGTGATCTTCTGCTCATGTGATCTAGCGGGCTCTGAGTGGTTGCTGGAATCCACGTGATCGCTATTTCTTATATATTAATAGCGTGCGCACTGGATGACATCAAATGATCCTTTGATGAAATGACTATTAGCCGAGAAACGCATCAGTTGATTCGTTTACCAGTCTGGTGGAAGTCCTCTCAACTAACCCCGGGGTTTAGCTCATCATTTGTCATTATCAACGAGGAGAATACTCTATATTGGATTGCTACACTGAGAATGTTGTTAGTTCTTGCGATATTTAAAGTAGAGATGGTCACTGACCCCCGTGTTTTGGTTTTGGATTCGGTTTTGCATCTGGATTACCGTCGTGTTTTGGTTTTGGTTTTGCAAAACCGCCATTGCGTGTTTTGGTTTTGGTTTTGGTTTTGTTTGGTTTTGTTTTGCTATTTTGTTGGCAAATCAATGTTTTTGGGCCTAAAATAGCCCAATTTAGTGCTCCAACTGTTTCATAGATAAGTAATCTAATTGTAGAGGTAATAAATCATCCAAAAAACAGTTTAATACCTGGTAGGTAGGCCTTCATTTATTCTACACACAAAACAGATTGTCTTCCTCTCCATCTATGCATATTGGCAATGCAGCCATCGTCTTTGGATGTATATTACACCCTACACTTATAGTTAAATATGTAAAGAAATGGAAAAAGGCAGTTTGCTTTCTGTCTCTATAGGCCCCCCTCCACTTGTTTAAAAAACAAAAAAATTCAGCCGTTATAGACTGTACAATATTAATTGAAATGGACAAAGCCAGTTTGGTTTCTGGCTCTCTAGGCCCCCCTCCACTTGTCGAAAATACAAAAAAATTAGTTGGTAGATACTGCTGACAAATAGTAATCTTGACAGCCAGAAATATTTATGCACAATTATGGGGGACACCACAAAAGCACTGGGGAGTGTTAAAAATTATTTGGTAGATACTGCTGACAGATATGACTTTTGACAGCCAAAAATATTTATGCATAATTATGGGGGACACCCCAAAAGCACTGAGGAGTGCTAAAAATTATTTGGTAGATACTGCTGACAGATATGACTTTTGACAGCCAGAAATATTTATGCACAATTATGGGGGACACCCCAAAAGCACTGGGGAGTGCCAAATATTACAAAAATAAAATAAACCTCTATCCTCCTCACTTCTCTAGCGATTTTTGTTACAGCAATTGCAAGAAGAATATTGTATTCTCTGTCCCTGCTCTAATCAGCCTGTGACTACACCCTGCTCTCTCCCTCTGTCAAATGGCGATGGATTGCTGTGGAGGGAGGTATTTATAATGTTGAAGTATCGCAAGAACCGAGCCACGAGATCCGACGACGTCACAATGACGTTCGGCCTTGATTTGGATTTGGAGTGGGCGGGAGAGTATAGAGCTACTCAGCTCGGTACTCGGATACCCAAAGTTCGGGTGGGTCCGGTTCCCCGAGAACCGAACCCGCCCATCTCTAATTTAAAAGCACATTGAAGAGATAAGTATTTGCTGGAAGTGCACCATATATGATTGTTGAGATGTGCTCTCTGCACCCAAGGGTGCCTTTCTCTTTAGCTTAAGTGCCTCTGTCTCTCAAGCCTAGGAAAGGACTGTTATATCCAGTACTCTGTTTCAGTGTTTAACCTTCTGTTACTATTTCTCTGGACGTTGTTGTTACATTAATGACATCTGGATTTATATTCAGTTTCCACAATATATCGGGATTACACCGAGGACAATATTCAGGACATTCTTTAGACTAATGCTATATTAGTTTTGTTAATTTATGAGCTCTTTTTATGTGATATTCAATATAAATCAGTTAATAAACCTATTCTTTTTATACATTTATATACCCTATGCTTTGCGCTCTCTTTTCTGTGGCAATTAAAGTTTATTCCTTTAGCAGGTCCAGATCCTGCTGTAAGAGAGTACAGTGCAGTGGTACCTAACAAGGGTCCCATAGCGCCTATACATTGTTTCTTTTTTTTATTTATTAAAGTGGCTGGTCCTAGGGTCAAATAGCCTCAGACTATAGGGGAAGGGGGGTTCTGGGCGACCAGAAATCCTCCCAGTGTGCACCTGAGGTGCAGCAGGCCAACTCAATGTTTGCAGGATGGGCACGTGTGTTAAGTGGCTGGCACGATAAATATGCTGCTTAGCCACAATTCAGTGTGAACCGCTTCTATTGCCAGACATATCAAAGGTCAATGCATATATCTGTTTTGTTTAATCTAATTTGCATTATGTTCTCTAATATAAATACCTTGTTTATTAACCTTCCACACAGAGCCGGATTTAGACCTCCCTAAAAAAATCCAAAGCACTATAGCTTTTTAGCATAATATATACCCCTATTCAGGGGCTGGCTGGCAGACTTTAGCCCGAGGGGGGGGGGGGCAAGCATATAGCACTGGTCCATAAATAGCGGCCCATTTTTAAAGTGGGGTCTCACCGCCGGCCCTGGGATGGCCCTCTGGGGACTGCTGGGCCCTAGGCAATTGCCTAGGTTGACTAGTGGTAAATCCGGCCCTGCTTCCACACAGTGACAGGACTCTGTGAATATATGTATTTTTGTAGACTATATTATTCATTATCATCACAGCTTCCAGGTGCAGTCTTTATACTCCAGTGTAAAGCACAAGATATCTTACAATATTGACAGATGAAGACCAGTTGGCCCATTGTGTTTATCCCTTATTTGTTGCAGTGTTTGTATACATATGATGTATAGCAAATCTGTGCATGTCTTTAACAAGTGAAATGAAGAAAATACTATTGTGACAGTTCATCTTCAGGATCATTAGCACATCTGAGAATCTCTTTGTAATTTGTCTGGAAAAAACCTACAGAATATCAGATTACTGAGACTTGTGAAATATAGACAGCGATGAGCCAACTAGATGGATGGTAATCATAACCCTTACAAGTCATCAACACTAGATGATTCTGCAACCATCTTTAAACTTCACACACACTACAAAGGCAATGACAGATTAAAGTGCAGGGATGGGCAGGCTTCCTGTTGTTAAGGCTCCCAGTATGAATGCAACGGAATGTATTGGTAGTTACTACAAATGAAGTGTCTTTATTTTCAACACAGGTGACACAAGTTATATCAAAATGCAATCAATATTAATATAGGTATCACAAGTCCATAGTCACAACAGGTAATACTGGTGAGATGTGTTGCAGTACTCAGAGTTAGAGAGGCAGGAGTTAAAGAACAATAGTTTGGCGCTAGTGTGATAGAGAGGGCAGCTCACGGTAGCAAGTTGTGAGCAACCAGAATGTATTTGACAGAATCAGGTCACTATACATGGCACACTGGCTCAAACAGGACTTGGTAATGCTGGTGTCTAGGTATAAAAGTGGGAGTGCAGATACAAGGAGCCTGAATTGCCTGTTTTAACCACTGGAGCAAGTGATACTGATGTCCAGATATAGTAGATGAGTACAGGTACAAGGAGACTGAATACCAGGTTAGTCAGGAGGCATGAGCAGTGGATGTCAGACAAAAAGGGGGAAGTGCAGATGTAGGTTACCAGGTTTAGCCAGGTGACAAGAGGCTCCTGTTATGTTCTTGCCCTTAGATTTGCCCTCATTCAAGATGGCCGTGATTGCCTCATGAAGTTTCCATCTTGGATCTCTGATTTGAACTTGCCCTTACAATAGCCCTTATCCAAGATGACCAGAACTGTCTCAGGAAGATTCCATCTTGGATCTCATTTCCTGTTTGGGCCTAGAAAAGGCACTTCCTGTTATGAAGCCTTTGCACGAGTATTGTGTTTGTATCTGAACCAGATGCTTCCACAGAACCTTGCCTCCTTGTGATTTGGACTACAAGTACTTGATACTTCCACCAGACCTTTATCCTCTTGTGACTTTGGACTTTATTTGTTGGACACTGGAGATTTATTTATATACCAAAATAAATCCTGTTGAATTCAGAAATACCTGGCTATTGGGTTCCGTTTGTAATACCAGAAGTGTGACAGCACCAGATGTTCCACAGGAGAATCAGGCAAAAGAGGGTCAGATAAGACAGGGGTCAGAAGCCAGAAGATCCACAATGATACCAGGGAATAAGCAGGAGCAAGGTCAAATTATGCCAGGGTCTTGGATCACAATTTAAAGGTGCAAAACGATAGAACAGGCAGAAGTCAATCAGAAGAACAACAGGCACAATAACACAGGAGTTACAACAGGGACCAGAAGCAGGAAACAATTGATGAAATGCAAGAAGCAATGTTTGGGGCAGTTATAAAAGGCAGTGAAACAGGTGCAGGTGATGATTAGGGAAGGAGGTTAACTCCTGCAGGAGAGGTGGAAATGTCCAATGGCAAAATAGCAGCACCTCTGGAAGCATAGAGGTACTGCAGGTCAGATACAAATTAGGATCAGAGACCTAACACCTGTGAGCTTCTCTTGATATAATGCTTGCAGAAATGAGTTGATAGCTGCCTTATTTACAAGCTGCCATACATGTTGAAAAACACTTTATCAAGTAGTACCATACATGTTGAAAAACACTTGGCAGACACTTGCAGGTACAAGCAAATAATGACACAATTCAAAGGTTTTCACTCTCTCCAACTAGGATTAACAACATCTTTCCATTCCAGGGACCCTCTTACTCACAGTCGCACTGATGCTGGCCACAGAGTTACTTACACAAATGACATCCCAATAGCCAGGGATCCTTGATTACAGCTGCTGCTGTGCAATTAAATAAATGACCTCCTCCCCTAATTTAGCTCCTGCTGCTAGACATGCTGCCTCTGCAGCGACTCCCCCTCATAGTATGGGGCATTTTACAAGGGAGTCTCTCTCTCCCTGTGACTTCCAGCCATACATACACTCACCCCTCATAGGGTCTATGGATGCCAATCCATGCCTCATATGTAAAACATCTCTTAAAGGCAACCTTTCTTTCAAAGGCTATCCTCTCTCCCTCCTCTCTCCTCCCATATGCAGCTCTCATGCACTCCTCCACACACTTTCACTGGTGCCCCTTCTGGGATACCCCTGAAGGTGGGAATCTCCCTCTTTCACTCTCCATTTCTCTATGGGGGTTCCATTTATTTAGGGCTCTTAACTCCCCCTAATAGGGTCATTAACTGGCATCCCTTCTTGTCTGGAACCTTCCTCCTGGATCCCAGCTTCAAAATGGCTCCACTAAAAATGAAAGGTGGGGAACCAGAGACTTGATAGACTCTGGTTCCCACCTGACCTCCCTATCTCCAGTGCTGGTGCTTTCTTGCCACTAAGCTCTGCCTCCTCATGCCATTGCCTCATTATTGTGAATAATTCTCACAAGGAGCGTGTCTTGCTTCCTCTAATGTCTCCACCCCGATGACCTTTTCTGCTATCACCAGGGGTCAGGTTACACAAGATAAAACCACCGATGTTACATTCAGAGACGTTAAGTATTGTCAAGGAAATAATATAGGGGAGGGAGAACTAGGATCCTGGCGAGAGAAGAGGAATTTGGAGAGATGTTTCGTGAAAGCGAGTCGGAGAAAGAGAGAAGGTAAATGGAGTAGGTGCATGATGGAGCGATGTGAGAGAGGTGGATGACTGTTGTTTAGCTAGGGCAGGTAATAAAGTAGTGTGGAGAAACTGTTCCAAATTGTGCAGGGCAGTGGAAGAGGTGGAGGCTACTTTACCACTGCTGGCTTGGGTTAATAGGGGTTCAGTCTCTGCAGCTTTAACACGTGGTCCAGGATACTGACAGTTGGGCTCAGTGGGTCCAGCAGCCAAACAGAGATGACAACTGCAATAAAGTGGTGTTTAAATAGGAGTTTATGGTGGGCTGCAAAATAACCCCAAATCATAATTACACCACCACAACGTCCTGCAGTTGGTATGAGGTTCTTCTAGTGATACACAGTCTTTGCATTTTATCAAGCATGACATGGTGCATTAAGACCACACAACGACGCCATTTGGTGTCGCTTGTCCGGTGGACATTGTCCTGTAAGTTTTGTGTTTTGTTCAAATGCAACTTTGCAAATCTAAGCTGTAGTGCATTTGTTTTTGGAAAGAAGGGGCTTTCTTCTGGCTACCCTTCTATGAGCCATACTTGTTCAGTTTTCTGATGGTAGAGTCATGAAAATTTACCATGTTTACAGAGGCCTCTAGTTCCCTGGATATAGCTTTTGGGTTGTTTGCGATTTCTTGGAGCATCATTTGGTCCGATCTTTGGATAAATTTTCTAAAGCATTCCTAGAAAGATTGGCAACTGTCTTCAATGTTTTCCATTTGTAAATATTTGTGCTTACTGTAGAATGCTGGACTCCTAATTGTTTTGTCCTTATAAGTCTTTTTAGATTGATAAGCAGAAACAATTGGTTCACTGACATCATTGCAGGAATCTTTTCTCCTTGACATGGTGTTAATACAAAAATTATTTCTCCGGACATGAACTACCAAAGATTTTGCTTTTATACAGGATGGGCAGCATTGGCTTGCTTGCCACATGAGATTAGCTTTATAAAATTTTAGGACTTCGTGAGGATTAGGTCATACAAGAGACCCTGATGTAATACCATCTGTAATTTCACCAGAAGAAGATACATAACCTAAACAGGTTCCAAAGTGATTTAGATAACTGTTATTTATTTATTTTATTTTTTTCTATATAATCTTTTTCTCTTTCGGGAAATATTACTAAGAACATTGCTTATCAAATATGACAACCTATATAGCTGCCAAAGCCAAGATGAGCCTAAAGCCAGCCAAATACCATCATACGATTAGTTAGTTTGAATACCAACCGAATCTGTGACTTCTCTTGTGATAGGGAAAAATAGATTAGTCTGTTCATTGAATGTGTATGAAGCCCATGTTATCGGTCAGCAAACAGCTGACACAGTGGCACCTTGAATGTTTTTAGAGCTTGAACGACTACTAGTGCTACTAACCCCATTAGTATAAATCAGATGTGGTGCTAATAAAGTATTGTACAGGAAAGAAATAAAGCAAAGATACAGTAATAACAGTACACATTCACATCATGCATCATTTTATTCTGAAAACTACCTTACACACTATGAGAGCGCTGGACATGTGGAGGAGATTGTATTCCATACTGCAGCTGATTTCACCTTCAGAATATTCACCGTCTGAGACTTTTTCCGGCTGTAGATAACTAGACTTAAAAGTCAGAAGAGACTGACAGATACCCCCCAAGTATCTGTGAATTCACACTGACTATCATTTACCTAGTACATGAATATACACTGCTTCTTGTTGGATTACCGATGTGCTATAGTGCGGATTGCGGAATTGTCTTATTGCAGTTAAGAATACTGGATTTCAACTATTGTTCCGAAGTGAGCAGTGACAGTCAATCAGTGTGTTTCAGTGTGATCAATAAACTTTTTGGAGCTTGCCCCTTGCTATTTATAGCAGACATTTTCTTATATATGCAATTTTCTTATATGATACATAGTTTTATATACATATAAAAATATGTATCATTGTAGTTATTGTTTAGCCTTGTTATATTTTTTATGTATATGATACAGTGATTTTTACTGCACAGACTATTCCCAATAGTGCTAAATTTTCATATTATGTTTAAGATTCATTCCTGAAAATGTCAGTTTTTGGCTTCTCTTGTAGTGCAATCATTAAAAAAAGTTTTTAAGGATGTTGTTCCCCAGAACTTATACATATATTGTCACGATGGAAGGTAAATATTCTTACCTGTTTAATTAATACACTATTAAGTGGTCTTTATATGTACTGCTATAAGAAGGAATGCATTCCTTAAAAGGGTTAATAAAAGAACTAAGCTGATTTAAATCTCCACTGACAGCAATGTTATCTTTACCAGGTCTTATCTGGAGAGTTTGCTCTACTGTAAAGGGGGAAACTTGTCAATACCTTCCTCTTACTGCCACCAACAGGGCCTGGGGGAGAATGAAGTCCTCTACTCCAGTGCTTATCTCGCTCTGCATTTCATTTAGATCCTCTAACACATTGAAAGGTCCCTTTGACATGTCAGGGTTGAGAAAAAATATCCTGTCAACATATTTTCTAAGTTGCAGTTTTATGACACCATGCTGTGCATATGCTAATAGATCAAGATCCCTGATAGTAGCACATTAATGGGATGGGAGCCAGCCCCATGTTTCTAGATGTAGTTTACATTAAGCAGTGAGATTGTAAAGGTGACAGGGTCAGAGAACAAATCTGCTCTTTAGCATCAGGGACCTGATTCATTAAGGATCTTAAATTAAGAAGTTTCTTATTTAAGCCTCCTGGACAAAACCATGTTACAATGCAAGGGGTGCAAATGATTTTTCTGTTTTGCACATAAGTTAAATACTGATTGTTTTGTCATGTAGCACACAAATATCAACTTTAAATTTCAGTGTACAAATAAGCTATCAAGTATTTGTGTGCTACATGAAAAAACAGTCAGTATGTAACATATGTGCAAAACAGAATGCTAATTTGCACCCCTTGCGTTGTAACATGGTTTTGTCCAGGAGACTGAAATAAGAAGTTTCTCAAGTTAAGATCCTTAATGAATCAGGCCCCATGTTGTGATTTCTAGGTGCAATCTTCTCATGATTCATTTTCTTATGTCAGGCTAGCCTGACCAGTGTGGGTTTTGCTTATCTCTTTTTTGCAGGTTCTGCCGTCTCTATTCCAGCCATCAGTAGAGATGGTGTCAGCAAACGCCTTTACTATATTTTGACTGGCTGCCCAGCAGCCCCATGATTCATATATGAAATATCATTTTTTAATGGCGTTTGCAGGTTCTCCCAATATTTGCAATGCAATGCAAGGGGTGCAAATTAGAATTCTGTTTTGCACATAAGTTAAATACTGACTGTTTTTTCATGTAGCACACAAATATCAACTTTAAATTTCAGTGTACAAATAAGCTATCAAGTATTTGTGTGCTACATGAAAAAAGTCAGCATTTAACTTATGTGCAAAACAGAATACTAATTTGCACCCCTTGCATTGTAAACATGGTTTTGTCCAGGAGAGTGAAATAAAAAGTTTCTCAAGTTAAGATCCTTAATGAATCAGGTCAATGGATTGTAAGTCCTCACCTCCACCCACCTCTGCCCTCTTTCTCATATCGGCAGCTTGTCATCATCCTATATACTTGCTCTTTCTTTATGCACAATTTGTTCTATGCGTGATTTCTTATACCCACCTCCAGGCACTCTAGAATAAACAATGATGATGATGGGTTGTATTAAAGGTTTAGGACTAAACCGAAGACCACAAGCTCTGAGTCTTGAATTCAGTTACTTTTGCGGAGTGGAAATGGCCGTGTACTGCTAAGCACACCAAGGAATGCTCCAAAAACTTTACCAAATTCACCCTTTTGTTTAATAATCATGCTGCACAAAAGGAAATCTCAGTTCTGCACAGCTCAACACTTAGCGAACCACCGCTTACACCACATATTCTGTAAAGACCGCCATCAGTCTACCCCACTCCTCCCCTTGGTCTCTACAAACATCTGCTCCTCTGCAAACCCTGCCATCTTGCTGCACAAACCAAGCGCATTGGTGAAACTCTCGCCTCAGTTGTGCAAATCGAGTTGCATAGCTAAACTCAAGCTGACATTGTATTGGGCATCGAATGTCTTGTGCTTTATAAATGACCTTCTCTATGTTTACATGGCTCTTAATGAGGCTGATTCAACACATGGTACAAGAGCTATAGATTTGTTATGAACGTTTGTGTTTTGTAGACATTTTTATTATGATTCCAATACTGGGAAGCACAAGCTGAAAACCCCTTTAATAACTTCAAGAAAATACACTAAGATTCTGACTTTATAGTGACTCTTTCTTATTTGTTGTGCTGGAAATGTATTAAAAAAATTAAGTTAGAACAGAGGTTCCCAAATTGTGTGCCTAGGCTCCCTGGGGTGCCTTGGAGATCTCACAAGGATGCCTTGGTCAGGGCCAGTGGTAAGCAAGGCGGGGGACTACTTGGTAATTATTTTGGCTTAAGGGTCCCTTGAAAATTTTTTGGAGACCCTAAGGGTGCCTTGAACTGAAAAAGTTTGGAATCCACTGAGTTAGAATACGATTAATACTAATAACAAATATTGCTTTTTTATTGTTCCAGCTACCATTTTAGTGAATTGCGTTCTCCGGACTAGATCCCAATGCAGTCATTTCACATTCTCCTTCCCAGACTGGCGGCGTTTGTCAGAAAATAGGCTGAGTGCATCACAAGTTTACTATATATGGAATTGCTGAAATGAGATACATAGAAACATTATTATTTTTAATATTACACACATGGTAATAAAATACAATTGTATATGCATATAGTATATTGCTGATATGTAGAATAGGGACAGGGCACCATAGCCTATTAAGTAGTAAGATTGCTGTGATATGTCCA